>NC_083413.1:35365920-35668950 GCF_020745735.1 Hemiscyllium ocellatum
GTGCCATATGGCAGTAATCTCAGTCTTTAAATGGATTTTCAACTTTACTTTCCCAAAGGACTTGAAGTTTATTTTGAAGGGTCAGTGACATTGAACCATCCTTGAATGCTGAAGCAGATGGGCTAACATTGACGAAGATATTCGACAGCTACATGACCTTGAATGACTTCTGTGAACATTCCTGTACAGGTAGTTCTCCTATAACACTACAGTAGCATTCCAGCAAAAACTCACTTAATAGAAAATGATTTAATAGAAATACTGGTGCCTATGGGAAAAGTGGAGTTAGGGGCAGACCAGCAAAAAAAAACACTCACATTCGCTCAAAAATCAACCAAAAGTGTAATGCAAACTATAGCACAGCTTGAATGAAGGTTTAAATCATATTTAGTAACAAAACAAAAGTAAATTTAACACATTACATTGAAAAAATATTGTTAATCAGGGACAGAGGGTCATCATCATCACCGCCACATTCAGGTGCAGAAGTGGATGGCTGTGGGTTGGTTGTCTTCTGACTGTTTTAGATTAGATTACTTACAGTGTGGAAACAGGCCCTTCGGCCCAACAAGTCCACACCGACCCGTCGAAGCGCAACCCACCCATACCCATACGTTTACCCCTTCACCTAACACTACGGGCAATTTAGCATGGCCAATTCACCTGACCCGCACATCTTTGGACTGTGGGAGGAAACCGGAGCACCCGGAGGAAACCCACGCAGACACAGGGAGAACGTGCAAACTCCACACAGTCAGTCGCCTGAGTCGGGAATTGAACCCAGGTCTCTGGCGCTGTGAGGCAACAGTGCTAACCACTGTGCCACCATGCTGTTTCTTGCGGTTGGTTTTGATTGTGGAGTAAGTGAGGTCTGCAGATGCTGGAGATCAGAGCTGAAGAAGTGCTTATGCCCGAAACGTCGAATCTCCTGTTCCTTGGATGCTGCCTGACCTGCTGCGCTTTTCCAGCAACACACTTTCAGCTTTGGTTTTGATTGTGTAATACACAGGTACAAAAACAAGTTAGAAAGGCAAATGGTATGTATAAGAGTAATGCAATCCTGCAGGAATTATACAGGACTTATACAAGAACAATACAAAAATATTCTTGTCTCAGAGGGGGAGCAATGAACATTCGTTAGTTTCATTTTTGAGAATGAAATTGCTAAATGAATAGTACTGTATCTCTCACATGCTCTGATGGTAGCTGACATCGGCGCATGTGCAGAACAAAGCATGCAAAATGATTGCCAATTGAATTGCGCTACTGTGAACAGGGGTAAGCATTCTCTAAAATACTGTTCCCTAAATCTTCAGCGATAATATAGCCAAATTGCACTGCTGAAACACGTTTTATACAAGATGTACCTGTATGTGCCGAAGATGGCACAATCAACTTGTTTTTCTCTTATTACACAAGAGAGAGAGTTTCGTTCTGAGTCATTGGACTTTACCTCGGACTAGGATCACGAATGGGGCAGGAACAAACCTAACCTCAGTCGTCGATCGAGGGGTCCACGATGGGTAGAAGGACATGAGACTTATTCCTTCCTTTTCCATTTTTATTATTACTTAATATATGTTCATATTAAAGCAAATTGCTGTTGTCAAGTCTTCTTATAACTACATTTAACTGAATCCGAAGAATTATGGGATACTCCTTGTGATACAAGATATTTTTGGTTATGAGGATGGGATTCGGGAAAATGTTTAAGAGAAGCAACAAGCAACCTGATGCTCCGGAGACCTTCTGTCTTCCAAGATGGAATGCAGCAGACTCTGGATTTGGGTCCATAGCTAATTTGTTAGTACAATTAGGACCCTTGCAAGAATGCGGGATGGTTATTACCATAAAAAGGGAGAAAGGAGGGTAATTCATACAGGCTGCCATACACTAGTGGGATTCCCCAAAAGTAAGGAAAGTGTACCGCAACTGGGATGGATATTGCTAACAGTTTTGCATTCTATCTGTACAGAATTAGAAGAGGGCCAGGCCAAAAACAGGCAATTTGAGGCCTCTTTGACTGTGACAGAATAGTACAGGAGAGAGTCAGGAAGGCAAAGGAGAAACAGAACCAGATAGTATGCTGTCTGGTGAAGGTACAACAGAAAAAGAGAGCAAAACAGCACATTTGCAAAGTTGACCCTGTTAAAGTGCACACATTATTAACCTTACAATTGGACCCTGACCACTGGGATGGAGACATTTGGTATTCACCTGATTCAGAGTACCATTGGATGGACAGGGAAGGGAGTGCTCAACTATCAGAGCCATCCTCAGAAAATGAACAAATACCATGACCCTCAATAATGAATAAGGCAAAACAAATAGGAGGACAAAACCAACAAAATTCAAGAGTAGTGTAAGATTACTCTATGTCCGAATTACCAGATTTGGGGTCATGCTTTAACAGAAGTTGGGTAAACCCTTGGTCTCTTTGCTGACATGATCATGGGACCAGGGTGCCACCCATATCATGCAGAGTGCCACAGGCCGAGGGAATCAGGGAGCATTAAGGGTTGATCCACACGTAAATAGCATTTTTAGGAACACAGGGCAAACTGAATCATTGTGGGATGCACTGATGGTAGCAGTAGAAAACAAGCACCCTTTCCAGATAAATTGGGAAGATGATGTTGAAAAATGGGAAGGCATACCAGAAGGTATACTAAGTATGAGGGACATGGTAATGCAATTCTCAATAGTTTTAGGGTCCAGACCAAGAAGCTTTCACAGCTGGAATGAGGAATTGGCTAATATGAAATGGTCCAGGCTGGATGAAAGGTGCCCTATCAGCCCTATTGGGACCAGACCAGGGACAGGTAGTGGGACAGGTATTTTTGTTGTTAGGGCAATTAGACGATATGGAGGCTAATAAGTGAAGAGTGAGGTCCACCTGACTAAGCGACAAACAGGAACAACAAAGCGGAGATGGAATGGGTTCGAAGGTGAAACAAAAGATAACCAGGACAGAAACATTTGCAGCATTATTAAAGGTAGGAATAGAGAAGCGTAAGATAGACAGATTACTTACGGATACCATGTACAACATGTGGAGTATGCACTGCTCTCCAAAGGGTAAATCAGATGTGGAGGGAGAAAAGGAAACCACATTAACTGCATCTCCCACAATATCACTGTACCCCAGCCTGTAGAAGGACAGGCAGTTGTCGCATGTCAGTCGGCCAATCGATTAGGGGTGGGGCCGGGACTCCAGGGTCTTTGTCAGGGCGTTTGGTGGGATGACCAGAGATCCAAGGCCTCATGCCCCTATCACCATTTATTGGAGGAAGGGCAATGTACAATGAGATCCCACATTTCTCACAGAGGGTGGTGCGTGTATAGAATGAACTGCCAGAAGAAGTACAATTACATTTAAAAGGAATTTGGATGAGTGTATGAATAGGAAGGGTTGAGAGAAATGTGGGCCAAGTGCTGGCAAATGACTGTAGATTAGTTTAGGATAAATTGTCAGCATGGACAAGTTTGACCGATGGGTCTGTTCCTGTGTTGTACATCTCTATGACTCTATGATTCCATTACTATACACTGGGGCAGAAGTTACTATCATACATGGCAATCCACATAGACATGTAGGGCTGAAAATGACTTTTGGGGATTCAAGATGGCGGCAGTCTGAACAGTCTGCTGTGTTAAGCTTTGTGCCATACCCAGGAAGGTGGGCTCCTACCACATCACCCCCCTCCCAACCCCCACACACACATTAGTAACCCCTGTAGTTTAAAGTAAATAGAGCGCCTTCAAATTAGGATTTAGAAGATCTGGAGCAGATATGTTTGAAATGAAAATGAGCTAGGGGAGTGCAGCAGGCAGGGCACTCTCCTACTATGCTGGGCACACTCACAGCCATTACCTCGACTCCTGTGGCAGTGCTCTTCAGCTCAATGAAGAAACAGCAGTTACTAACGAAGTTTACAAAACTCTGTGAAAGGATCGAGCGAGCACTGGAACCAATCACTGCCATGTTGGCAAAGCATGAGCAGGCGATCCAGTCCTTGGATCAGTGTGTGGAAGTTGTGGAACAGAGGACCACAGCCTCAGAGGTTGCGATGGAGAGTTCCAAGGGACGGGTCCGAACCTTGGACGGTCAGTTTCGGCCCTGCGGGAACAAGTAGATGACCCCAAAAATCAAGTTTGGAGAAAAAAAATCTGCTGATCTTGGGCTTACCTGAGCGTGAAGAAGGTGAAAACTTCACTGACTTCCTCAAGGGATGGCTTCCGGAGTTACTAGGTCTGGAGATGGAGTCAGGCCAGGTGAGTGTGGAGTGGGCCTACCGGATCGCAATGTGCAGGTCTGAGCTGGGCGCAGCATCTCCACCTGGTCCTAGTGTGACTCCAGCATTATAAGGAAAAACATTTTATAATAGAAACCGACAGAAGACTGGGAGAAGATCCACAGGCTTTGGCTTAAAAAGGCTCAAAAATAACATTTTTTTTCATGACATTTCTAAGACTATAAATAAGGGAAAAAAGGCCTTTGGTGTAAAGAAAAAACTGAGAGATTTAAATATTCAGTACTCTCTGAGGTAGCCAGCAGTGCTACGTTTCAGTTATGGGGGAACTATCTATAACTTCGACTTGGCAGAAAAAGTAAAAGAGTTTTCGGACTTACTGAAATGACAGACTTTGGCTAAGAAGGAAGAAAGAAAAGAGGCGTATGGACAGTGGCATAATATAACTTTTTTTTCCTATTTTCTTTCCCTTTACACTTTTTCCTTATGGGGTTTTGGGCTTTATAGGCTTGATTTTGCTCAGGTGTTGTCTTGAAACACATAAAGATGGATAAATTCCCGGGACCTGATCAGGTGTACCCAAGAACTCTGTGGGAAGCTAGAGAGGTGATTGCTGGGCCTCTTGCTGAGATATTTGCATCATCAATAGTCACAGGTGAGGTGCCAGAAGACTGGAGGTTGGCTAACGTGGTGCCACTGTTTAAGAAGGGTGGTAAGGACAAGCCAGGGAACTATAGACTTGTGAGCCTGACGTTGATGGTGGTCAAGTTGTTGGAAGAAATTCTGAGGGACAGGATGTACATGTATTTGGAAAGGCAAGGACTGATTAGGGATAGGCAATATGGCTTGGTGTGTGGGAAATCATGTCTCACAAACTTGATTGAGTTTTTTGAAGAAGAAACAAAGAGGATTGATGAGGGCAGAGCAGTAGATGTGATCTATATGGATTTCAGTAAGGCGTTCGACAAGGTTCCCCATGGGAGATTGATTAGCAAGGTTAGATCTCACGGCATACAAGGAGAACTATCCATTTGGATACAGAACTGGCTCAAAGGTAGAAGACAGAGGGTGGTGGTGGAGGGTAGTTTTTCAGACTGGAGGCCTGTGACCAGTGGCGTGCCACAAGGATTGGTGCTGGGTCCTCTACTTTTTGTCATTTACATAAATGATTTGGATGCAAGCATAAGAGTTACAGTTAGCAAATTTGCTGATGACACCAAAACTGGAGGTGTAGTGCACAATGAAGAGGGTTACCTCTAATTACAACAGGGTCTTGACCAGATGGGCCATTGGACAGAGAAGTGGCAGATGGAGTTTAATTCAGATAAATGTGAGGTGCTGCATTTTGGGAAAGCAATTCTTAGCAGAACGCATACACTTAATGGTAAGGTCCGAGGGAATGTTGCTGAACAAAGAGACCTTGGAGTGCAGGTTCATAGCTCCTTGAAAGTGGAGTCGCAGGTAGATAGGATAGTGAAGAAGGCGTTTGGTATGCTTTCCTTTATTGGTCAGAGTATTGTGTACAGGAGTAGGGAGGTCATGTTGCAGCTATACAGGACATTGGATAGGCCACTGTTGGAATATCGTGTGCAATTCTGGTCTCCTATTGGAAAGATGTTGTGAAACTTGAAAGGGTTCAGAAAAGATTTACAAGGATGTTGCCAGGGTTGGAGGATTTGAGCTATAGACAGAGCTGAACAGGCTGGGGCTGTTTTCCCTGGAGTGTCAGAGGCTGAGGGGGGACGTTATAGAGGTTTACAAAATTATGATGGGCATGGATAGGATAAATAGACGAAGTATTTTCCCTGGGGTTGGGGAGTCCAAAACTAGAGGGCATAGGTTTAGGGTGAGAAGAGAAAGACATAAGAGAAAGACATAACGTTTTCACACAAAGGGTGGTATGTGTATGGAATGAGCTGCCAGAGGAAGTGGTGGAGGCTGGTACAATTGCAATATTTAAGAGGCATTTGGATGGGTATATGAATAGGAGGGGTTTAGAGGGATATGGGCTGGGTGCTGGCAGGTGGGAGTAGATTGGGTTGGGATATCTGGTCGGCATGGACGGGTTGGACCGAGGATTCTGTTTCCATGCTGTATATCTCTATGACTCTATGTGTGGGGCTGAGATGAGGAGGGAGAGGGGTGGACATCCATTGTTAACTGGTGGGAGTGTAAATAATAATGTTTTTTCTTGCTTGGGTTTGGGGCGCGGCCTTAACTGAAGGTGCTAGGATGGTTATGAGGTTGGGAGTGAATGCCTCCTACGGGCAAAGGGGGAAGGGGGGTGGCGATTTATGAAATTTGTGCTTTTTGTGTTAATTTGTTTAAGTTAGGGGTAGGGATTTTTTTTAGTTTTGGTAGTTCTGGTAGTGTTTGTAGGAATAGCCTTCAGATTTGACACAGTCTGCTTTTCCTCCACTCATTGCATATTGATTGAACTTCTCCTTCGCGGGGGACTGTGAGCTGTAGTGTACGGTCATGGCTAGCGATCTGTTCAGTTGGTGCACCTGGAACATAAAGAGGAACCACTTCCCCTTTAGAATGAAAAAGGTGCTCTCAAATCTTAAGGAAAGGGTTGACATCATGCTGTTGCAAGAGACACATTTGACTGATAGGGAACACCTGAAGTTACATCAGGGGGAATATGATAGAGTTTTCTTTTTCTCCTTTAACTCCAAAAGCAAAGGGGTGGCCATACTGTATGAAAGAATCTCCCATTTCAGGTAACAAATCAAATCAAGGGTGACTATGGATGGTTCATCATTCTCAAAGCACTAATATATGGAGAAGAGTATGGCATCCTGAACGTTTACTGTCCCCTGGTGCACCCTCTCAAACTTCTAGTTGATGCAGTCTGTAAGTTACTGGTTCTTGGGGTGTTCTGAACAATTATAGGAGGAGACTTTAATTGCCTCATGGGCCCTGGGGTAGACAGGATGCCTTTTGTGAGGAACTGGGGGCTAGTGGATGTGTGGAGGGACTTTACCTTCTACTCCAACCCACACAAGAATTGATATGTTCTTTGTTCTGTCGGTTTGTTTGGACTTGGTGTTAGCCTGCAGAATTGGAGCATAACTATTTTGGACCATGTGGCAATATATTTAGATGTTAAGACCAAAGACAGTGGATGGATCCGTTTTTGTTGAAGGTGACAACTTTGTTCAGTATATTACAAAGGAGTTCAGGGTTTTTTTGGACATCAATCGGGATACGGCCAGCAATCCATCAGTGCTCTGGGAGATCAGCAAAGCATTTTTAAGGGGTATGATAATTTCATACTCAGCAACGAGAGGGAGACAGAGAGGAGAGCAGCAGCGTATGCTTGAGGCCTGGTTGAAGGCAGCCAAATTGGCATATTACATCAGAGACCATCCATGGTCAAATTACAAAGGGTCATATTTCTCCTGGGCTGCTCTGGACTCGCTCACACAAGGTGAAGAGAGGGTCTCCTTTGCAAAGCAAAGGCTGTTTGAATATGGGGATAAGCCAGGAAGATACCTGGCTTACTTGGCTAGGAAGAAAAGTGCTCCACAGTCCATTGTGTCTATCAGGGAGAGAACTGACAATGTCTCTCGTGACATGAGGAAGATCAATGCCAGATTCTGGGAGTTTTATACAGAATTATACCAATCGGAGGGATGTGGGGATGGAAATGCGAGAATGAAATCCTTTTTGGAAAACTTGAATCTCCCTGTTATAAATGCAGATCAGGCCTCCCCTTTAAATGTACCTCTAACAGTGCAGGAGGTGGTAAGGCAGCTCCAAAGTGGTAAGGCACTCGGTTCAGATGGATTCCCGAGTGAATTTTACAAAGTGTTCGTACACATGTTGGCTGATCCACTTCTGGGGATGTGTAATCACTCATATAACCAGGATTGTCTTCTCTTAGAGAGGTTAATATATCCCTTATCTTAAAGAAAAGGAAAGACCTTGAGGATTGCACATCATACAGACCCATCTTGTTGCTGAATGTGGATTTTAAAATTTTATCAAAGGTAATGGCTCTGAGACTGGAGAAGGTGCTGCCTGTTATTATAAAGGACAACCAGACGGGTTTTATCAAGGGTTGCAGCTCCTCAAATAATATGAGACGGGTTGAATATAATACAAATATGTCAATACAGCGTGATTCGGGGTCAAGTGGTCTCCCTGGATGCAGAAAAGGCTTTTGATCGGGTGGAATGGTCATATCTCTTTGCTGTTCTCAATCGTTTTGGTCTGGGAGGGGCCTTCTCCAGGTGGGTGACAGTGTTATTTAAAGACACTAAGGCGGCGGTTATCACGAATGGGGTTAAATTGAGCAATTTTGATGTGGAGAGGGATAGCTGGAAGGGATGTCCCTTGTCGCTGCTACCATTCAACTTGGTAGAGGCTATCCAAAACAACCCTGAAATAATGGCACCGGAAGTTGGGGAACACAAAATCACATTCTATGCGGACAATGTCCTTTTGTATTTAGCTAACCCTGAAAAATCCATACACCGGTTATTACAAAAAATTAAATTATTAGGTAGCTTTTTGGGATACAAGCTAAATTTTACAAATCAGAAGTCATGCCCGTGGGGGATGGAGGGGATTGGTGGAGGTACCGAAGGCTGAATGGAATTTCCCTTGAGGTGGTCACAGAAAGGTTTTCTCTATCTGGGAATTTTTATTACCCCTTGCTCCCTGCAGTTGTGCGGAGGTAACTTCATGCAGCTGTTTGAGAGGATAAAGCAGGACATGCAGCGATGGGAGGGACTACCCATATCATGGCTGGGCTGGGTAGCCTTGATTAAAATGAATATTCTCCCTCGGTTGTTATTTCCTATGAGGATGCTCCTGCTATTACCACCCAAACAGGTGCTGCGGAGGTTTGTGGGATGGCTTGGATCATTTATTTGGTGTCATAGGCACTCCTTAATTAAATTTACCAAGTTGCAACTTCCACAGGATATGGGGGTTGGACCTCCCAGATCTGAAGAAATGTCAAAGAGGCACTCTATTGTCATATGTAGGCAAATGGTTGCACAATGACCCAAAATCAATATGGGTTTGATGTGGAGGCCTCGCAGGCGAAATGTCCCCTCATAAACTTACTGTTCACGGATAAAATTAGGTTGGTGGTTGAGCACTGTGGAAATCCAATTATCATAAATACAGTAAAAGTATGGAGGATAATGTGCCAGGGTGAGGGCAATTTGCTTAAGACTTCGCCGTTTACCCCATTAGTGGGAGCACAAGGATTTATGCCAGGGTCAATGGACTCCAGCTTCAGAGCTTGGGAGGGCAAAGGAATCTCCTGCCTGGGCGATCTATTTGAGTGAGAGGTCTTGATGTCATTTAGCCAATTCGGGCAGAAATATGGAATCCCTGATAGGGACTTTTTCCGATATTTCCAAGTTAGGGATTATATACAGAAGAAAACCACGCTCTTGACTCAGCCCGACAAGTCAGATATAGAACGTAGAGTGCTCCGATGTGGGGCGCTGTCTGTTAGTACCATATACATCTGCAGAGAGGGAATGTGGGGCATATGGAGAGGCTCCATGAGATTTGGAATCAGGTGTTGGGGAAGAAATCTCGTCGGAAACTTAGGGGGATGTATGGGGGAATGTAAAGGTTTCAATATGCAATAGGACGCAAGCGATGTAATTGAAGATCCTCCACAGGGCTCATAAGGTGCCAGAGAGATTAGCAAAGTTTAAGAAAGAACTCCCCCCGAAATGTCCCAAATGTAAAAACAGTATTAGCACCCTAATATATTGTTTCAAAAAAGCCTCCAGCTCTTGCAGGGTGGCATAGACTTGTGTTGGAGCACATCCCTCAGGATTACCTAACATGTATGGTGCACCACGGAATGGAGTGATTTTATAAGACTTGGCAGCCCTTTCTAAATTATACAGACATGGATCTGTTGTTGGTATTGATTAGGGCATTTATATAGCCATGAGGGCTGTATATGGCGGTCCGGGGACCCCAAGGGATGGGGCAGGGAGAGCCTAGTAAATACGGGTATAATTATTGTTACTCCCGTGTACAAGAGCCTTGATGGAGGTGTGACAAGTGCAGTAATGTAATATAGTACAATGTAGTGTAATTTGATTTTTGTGGATTGTAATTTAATTTAGTATTATTTTATTTAATTTGAGTCTGTGCTAATTTGGTTTAAGTAAATATGAGTCGACTGTATCTTGGAGAATAGTAAGCAGTTTATTGTTAATGTTACTGTAATATAACATAATAGTACAATATATTTTCTACTTTTATGTACTTTTGTATTTGTATAATTTTTTGTTTTTGCAAAAGGGAGAAATGTTTCAATAAATATATACATTAAAAAAAGAAAATGACTATTAGTGGATTTGGTGGGGCAGTAACACCACTAATTAGAACAAATATTAGAGTAGACTTGGGGAATGGACCCCCACGAGTAGTCCTGGAATTGATATCCAACATACCAGAAAATATTATTGGTATGGACTTATTAAGAAGTACCACCTTGCAAACCCCACTGGGCAAGTGCTCTTTTGGTATAATGAGCTGTGACAGTTACTATTGCCAAGACAAAATGGGAACCCTTTACTATTCCTTTGCCCACATGGGTATTTTTAATGAAACCGTATCATAGTTTGGGAGGACACAAAGAAATTGGGGATGCTAAGCAGGGCCTGTTAGTTGTGGGGATTGTGACACGTGCAGTGTCTGTGTACAATAGCCTTGTATGGCCTGTAAAGAAACCTGATAGAAGTTGGTGAATAACAGTTGATTACCACCAACTCAACAAATATGCCCCTCCACTGTTGATAGCCATGCCTGATGTAGTCACTGTCAGAGAAAGATTGTCACAGGGGCCAGATACCTGCTATGCTATTATTGATCTAGCAAATGCCACCTTCTCGATACTAATAGCACCAGAATCACAGGCTCAGTTTGTTTTTACATGGTAAGGTCACTAATATACCTTCTGTTGGCTACCACAAAGATACCTATACAGCTCAACCTTATGCCATGGGCTAGTGGCAAGGGACTTAGATATGTGTCTACTGCTACCAGACATTCATGTAGCACATCATATTGATGATATCTTGATCTGCAGACCAATGGAAACCATGGTGGCGGAAGCTGTAGCCATACTGATCCAACATATGCAAGACAGAGGCTGGGAAGTGAACCTGAAGAGGACACAGGAACCAACACAGCAGTTTTTAGGCATTCAGTGAACAAAAAGGGATAGAGTTATCCCTGAAAAATAAAGAATAAAATACAAGAAATGGCTGTTCCTACTAGCAAGACTGAGGTACAGAAACTTCAAGATCTGCTCGGATATTGGCACAGATATACACCTCACTTGATAACATTACTAAGACCTTGATATGCCATTACTCAAAAGAGATCTTAGTTTGAATGGGGCAATGAACAGCAGAAAGCATTTACAGCCACTAAAGAGGCCATAGCACCAGCACTTCCCTTGACTCCTCAGATACTTGGCTTACAAGATGAAGCCAGATGAAGCTTATGGCAAAGGCAAAGGGGCAAGTAGTTCCTTTGGGCTTCTGGTCCAGGAAGCTGACTGATACAGCTATGCATTACACACCAATTGAAAAACAACTACTGGCCTACTACTGGGCCCTAGCAGAAACTGAAGGACAGACTGGCGAGGACAAAATACACCTCACACCTGAATTACCAATTCTGACTTGGGGATTAGCTGACGTTGCAACTCAGAAGGTTAGCACAGCCCAACAAATCTCCATTATAAAATGGAAATGTTACATAACTAATTGAGCCAAAAAAGAAAGGTGTTCCCAAACCCCATGAACAAACACCTGAATACCCACCAGGTGAACAAAGTCTGAGTTCTGACCTGGCCATACCTGCATCTCCCATTCACTGGGGTGTTCTGTTCAAACAGCTGCCCGAAGATACTCGTCACTATGCTTGGTTCACTGGTGGATCAGCCACCTGAAAGAGTGGCTAATGGAGGTGGCAGTTGGCTGCCTTTCATCCCTCCAAACAGACGATTATACATACTGAAGGAAATAGGGAATCAAGCCAGTATGCCGAATTAGCAGTGGTGGTCCTATCATTGGATGAGGAGAATCAGTGTCTGCACATTTATACTGACTCGTGCATGGTGGCCAATAGGATGGCTGTACAAATGCCAAACTGGCAGTTATATGACTGGAACATTGCTGGGTAGCTTGTGTGGAGTACAGAACTATGGAACCAAATATGGGCAAAGGCATAGCACATAAAGATTGCTGTGTACCATGTTGATGCCCATATGAAGGATGGTTCCGAATCTGCTGATCACAACTATACTGTAGATGGAATAGTGAATACCAGAACAGTTAAGGATGCATCTAAAGAGTATCACACTGGAAGATGGCACTTGAAAATCAGGACATCTAGGGTATCACGGCACTTTGCAATGGGCAAGAGATCGAGGTTTGCACTTATCCGTTCATCTAGTGAAAGGAATCATTGGTGGGTGTGAAATATGTCAAAAGGTACAACATGTACCACTGCCAAAAAAAAGCCAATGCCACACATCAAATGAGAAGATTAGCCTGCTCAAATATGGCAGATTGACTATGTTGCCCCGTTACAACAACATCAATATCTATTAACCATGGTGGACACTAACTCTGGGCTAATGTTAATTTTCCTGTCAACCAAAACAAATAGATCAGTACTATTAAGGGCCTAGAGTAGTTGATATCCTACTATGGAGAACCATCAGAATACAATCAGATAATGACTCACCCTTTACAGGTCAACATGTGCAGTAATGGGGTACGTTGAATGTTCCACATTCCTTATTATCCCCAAGCAACTGACTTTGTAGAGCGAATGAATGGGTTATTAAAACAAATTAAATTATTGACCCCTAATCATTACAGGGGTTGCTCAAAGTATTGTCGCAGGCTTCTGAAAAGAGGGACATCCATGAGTAGAAGGAGGTGTCCAGTTTCAACCTGCTAGTAAACCTGCAATATTGGACAACCTTTGTACGGGGGGGGTGATGTGTGAGTACACCACCCACAATACTTGCCTAAGCATGTTGAGATACTTACCTATATAAACATGATACCTATTGGATAATGATAACGGAGCAGAAAGTGTGAGAATGTATAGATTGAGTGAAACTGACAACAAGAGAGTGAGTGGACAAAGGTTGTACGCAGATAAAAATGATTTCTTCATCATTAGGAACATGCTAATTTATTAAGAATGGATGCTGCTCTGGATGACTCATCAGTTGACGCGGGCAACGGATTTATATGGCTGGCATGCAGATATAGTGTGGACAACACGAGAGACTGAAAGGGTGCAAGGCAACTTTACTTGTTGATCAGGAAATCAATATGTCATTGGACACTATACCATTGCACGTGCAGTGAGAGGGTTATTGTTAGCATTGGGATGGGTTATGTTTACCGTATTTGAAGGGCACAGCAAGGGAACTATAGACCAGTGAGCTTGACATTGGTGGTGGGCAAGTTTTGGAGGGAATCCTAAGGGACAGGATGTACATGTATTTAGAAAGGCAAAGACTGATTAGGGATAGTCAGCGTGGCTTTGTGGGTATGGGAAGTCATGTCTCACAAACTTGATTGTGTTTTTTGAAGAAGTAACAAAGAGGATTGATGAGGACAGAGCAGTGGTTGTGATGTATATGGACTTCAGTAAAGCGTTCGACAAGGTTCCTCATGGGAGACTGGTTAGCAAGGTTAGATCTCATGGAATACATGGGGAACTTGCCATTTGGATACAGAACTGGCTCGATGGTAGAAGACAGAGGGTGGTGGTGGAGGGTTGCTTTTCAGACTGGAGGCCTTGACCAGTGGGTGTGCCACAAGGATGGGTGCTGGGTCCACTACTTTTTGTCATTTATATAATTGATTTGGATGCGAACATAGGAGGTAAAGTAAGTTTTCAGATGACACCAAAATTGGAGTTGTAGTGGACAGTGGAGAAGGTTATCTCAGAGGATAACAGGATCTTGACCAGATGGGCCAATGGGCTGAGTGGCAGATGGAGTTTAATTTAGATAAATGCGAGGTGCTGCATTTTGGAAAAGCAAATCAGAGCAGAACTTAAACACTTAATGGTAAGGTCCTGGGGGCATGTTGCTGAACAAAGAGACTTTGAAGTGCAGGCTCATGGTTCCTTGAAAGTGGAGTCGCAGGTAGATAGGATAGTGAAGAAGGCGTTTGATATGCTTTCCTTTATTGGTCAGAGCACTGAGTATAGGAGTTGGGAGGTCATGTTGCAGCTATACAGAACATTGGTTAGGCCACGTTTGGAATATTGTGTGTAGTTCTGGTCTCCCTCATATCAGAAGGATGTTGTGAAGCTTGAAAAGGGTCAGAAAAGATTTACAAGGATGTTGCCAGGGTTAGAGGATTTGAGCTATAGGGAGAGGCTGAACAGGCTGGGGCTATTTTCCCTGGAGCATCAGAGGCTGAGGGGTGATCTTATAGAGGTTTATAAAATCATGAGGGGCATGGATAGGATAAATAGACAAGGTCTTCTCCCTGGGGTGGCTGAGTCCAGAACTAGAAGGCATAGGATTAGGGTGAGTGGGGAAAGATATAAAAGGAACCTATGGGGCAACCTTTTCACGCAGAGGGTGGTGCGTGTATAGAATGAGCTGCAAGAGGAAGTGATGGAGGCTGGTACAATTACAGCATTTAAAAAGATGGGTATATGAATAGGAAGAGTTTAGATGGATATGGGCCAAATGCTGGCAAATGGGACTAGATTAGATTAGGATATCTGGTCAGCATGGATGAGTTGGACTAAAGAGTCTGTTTCCATGCTGTATATCTCTATGACTCTGTGACACGTAATATGACTGCAAATGGCATGGTAAATGGAAATGGCTTTAAGATATACAATACAACTGCACAGTTAACGAATAGAACCTGGCAATCAGACTGGGTAAATGAGATATTAAAAAACATGTTCTTTACAGATCAATGGTATAGCTGTACCAACACATCTGAAATAGTGAATAGGACATGGACAGTGGCCATATGGGGCGGAGGTGGGTACTGCAGATGCTGAAGATTAGAGTCAAGATTAGAGTGGTGCTGGAAAAGCACAGCAGGTCAGGCATCATCTGAGGAGCAGGAAAATCGATGTTTCGGGCAAAAGCCCTTCATCAGGAATGGTCATATGGTCAATCCATATGGTGGCCATATGGTCATTTCAGAAAACTAATCAACAACAATTAGGGAATGGTCCATATTCAATGCCTCCACTCAACATGCACCAAAGTGGTTATATCTCCCAATGTACTTAGTCTCACAACACCTGAATGAGTCAAAACCTCCAGGATGTAAAGTCAAACTTTTAATTATGTGACTGTGAAAGACCAGGCTAAAATGGGAGATTGGTACAATATTAGAAGGGCTCAGAACAGGCGTTGGAGCTTTAAATGTTATGGATGCTGAGACTTTGCAAAACAAGATTTTAAAAAAAGGCAGATAGCCTGACTGGGGATGCCATTAGACTACGAAATGATTGGAAATATGTAATCTGATTGGTTATCTATGTAATGCGGTGAAAACAACTGAACAGAACAGGGAGGGAATAGTTTCACGTATCCCTACAACAGATCAGTTTCAATAATTATACAGCTTGCATATTCCACAAAATTAATCATCAGTTGTTAAGAACAGAATTGGAACCAATAGCTCTGTCAGGACACAGTGATAGTTGGGCAAATTTGTTCAAATTTGCCAAATGACAATTACTGACCAAACCCCAATCTGCAATATACCACCTGTAACATAAATGTGTGTAATTTTACTTTGAGCATTTTTAATGCGACCTGTGTACAGAATTAACTTTAATACTCTCCCCCATTTGTTTGGTCAGCAACTGTGATTGCCAGAAATGAAAGGAAAGTGGATTGACAAGACAAATAAAACTTGGTGGGACTAATTGTTAGGGATGGCCATTTGGTAATGGATATCCGTTCCAAACCCAGCATTTGAACCGTGCTCTTCTGAACATTCTGCAGGAACATGCACATGGCAGTTATTTCCACATAATGACACAGTTATTCATGAGACAGGACAAAAGTAGACCCATATTACCAGTCCCCGCACCATTTGTTTAGATGGTATCCAAAATGATCCTCCATTTAATAATTGTTATAAGGATATATGCACTATCTATTATCCCCAAGTAGACAGACCACATCAGTTAAGAAACTGGAAGGATGTACAGCACTACCATATTGCCTTTGGGGTACAGTGCCTTCCATCACTTTTCAACCTGACTTGATTGTAAAATTTCTCTGTGAAAATACCATATTAGTCAGGAATTATGAAGTTGTAGATGTGTACTGTACCTTTAAGGGAGCTGAAACTTCTGGCTGGCACAGAGTATGCTGAAAAATTTAAAAAAGTGTAACATTTGGTTGACACAAATAGCTGGAGTTGTGTTGCCATGGTACAAAACAAAGTTCAAATTTGTCCAATCAGTTTAAATTATGCCCCAGATACCAAAATCCAATCGAATTTGAATTTTACTGTTTTGGATGACATCAAACCAATGAAATGATCCAAAGTTTTGGGGTATAAAATTAGACATTTTGAACAGTGAAGGAGAACAGCAAAGAGCTGCCAGGCACCAACATAACAGCCAGCAAAATAGGGCTCTGAAATGTACCTGTCCATAAGACATTTGTGCAGCAGAACACCGAAGCCAATCTAGAGAAATCTACAGAGAAAGTTCGACATCTGAAGACAATAACTAGTTTTGAAATTGCTTTGCCGTAAATTTAAGGGGGAATTTATTGGACCAGTTTTGTAGAGTGGAAGGTAGAAATAGGTTTTAGAGAAAGGAGTTATAAATAGTTGTTGTTTAATGCTCTCTTTTGGGACCTCAAAAATAAAATTGTGAAGTTTTTTTTCTTTAAATAGTGGTATTTGGGATAGTTCTTTGCCTCTCCAACTTTAACAGATTATGGCATGAGGTGAGCTTTACTGTGTGTCCGGTTTAAATTAGCAGGTTTACCCCATGTTGTAACATTGGTGACAAGGGGATGAAATACACATTGAATGGAAGTTGCCATGTCATAAGAGATAGGCAGCTTGCTGATTTCACCACGACTTTGACCGTACGTTGCTGGTCGGATATACTTAAGAGTTGGTCCCCAAAGGCCACTGCGATCATTAATTTGATGGTACATCCTTTTGTAATATTATTTGTATTGCTGATGGTTATTTTTATTGTAGTTTCTGCTGTAGATTACATATTGTTATCATATGCTCTCGTGTGGCTGTTGCTGATTTGTGTCTGCATTTGCAAATATCATCGGGATGGATTGTACAGGACGGGCTAAACTTGATGATATTTGACAGCTGCATGACCTTGAATGAGTCCTGAGAACATTCGTATACATGCCGAAGATAGCACAATCAACTTGTTCCTCTATACTTGTTTTTCTGTACAGGCTGTTTACTACATTATACAAGAGAGAGAGTTCTGTTCCAAGTCGTTGGACTTTACCTTGGACTGGGACCATGAATGGTTCCCAGAACAAACTTAAACCTCCAAACCAACCATCAATCAAAGGATCTTAAATGGATGGAAGGATGTGAGATTTATTACTTTTCTTTCCTTTAGAAGGATACAGGATACAGCGCAGTACAGGCCCTTCGGCCCTCGATGTTGCGCCGACAACATCTTTTCTTTTCCTTTTTTTATTATTTCTTGACACACATTCATATTTAAGCAAACTGCTGTTGTCAACTCTTCCCTTAATTACATTTAACCAAATCCTGAGAACCTCTTGATATACTTGTGATCCAAGATAAATATTTAGTTTAATGCTCATCTATCAGCTCATCTATTTTCACCTAAGAACTAGTCACAGCCAACATTTGGCAAAATTTAGTTTCTGAGTCTTTCGCAAGCATCATTGGTATTTATATCATAGGAAAACATTCTAAAATGTGCAATGCATATTCTTTCTTATTTAAGTCTGCTATTGAAAAAAAATTCAGAGTATGAAAAGCTAAAGGTTTACATGCACAGAATATCATACCGAGTGGAAAGCCTTTGCCTGTCTACACCACTTCCAATTTGTAGAGATGCATGTTGTTCAGCTATCAGTAAAACAGAGTATATTTATAAATTATCGATTTGATTTGAATGTAACCACACATTTTAGATTATTTTCTCAGTAATCCTTTTTAGAACACTTTAGAAACTAGATTAAGCTTATTGACCACAATAACTCCAGGGTTTGTAACTTTAATGGCATGGTTGTTTGAACAACACTCATTTGTATTAGTCAAATAGTTAAGTTACAATTGTGAGTATGCAAGTGTCAATTATTTTCTTATTGGCTTGATTTATTATGGGTGGTAATTAGGAAGCAATGGATCTGAAAACTGAACAGCAGTAGTGATAACAGAATATGCTTAATGCTTATTGGTAACGATGGCTTCACAGGTATGAACATTCACTGATGGTCCTTAAAGTTTGCTGTACTGTTGTTTGAACCATTTCTTGCTTTATGTAACTATCCAATAGAATATTCTTATTTGCACTTTGTTTAGTTGCTGTAACAAAACACTGATTAAACAACCGATCACAGAATGCTATTAGAGATACTATTTGGCTCTGTTTCTTTTGAGGGCAGTTTCACAAGATTTTGGGAAATGGGGCTGCACTGCTGTAACATCCTGCAGCAGTTTTCACAACCTAACTGTACGGAAAAAGCCAGCCTCTTTGGAGTAGCTGAGATACAGAGTCATAGAGTCATAAAGATGTACAGCACAGAAAGAGACCCTTCGGTCCAACTTGTCCATGCCAACCAGATATCCCAACCCAATCTAGTCCCACCTGCCAGCAACCAGCCAGATCCCTCCAAACCTTTCCTATTCATATCCCCATCCAAATGCCTTTTAAATGTTGCAATTGTACCAGCTTCCACCACTTCCTCTGGCAGCTCATTCCATACACATACCACCCTCTGAGTGAAAACGTTGCCCCCTAGGTCTCTTTTATATCTTCCCCTCTCACCCGAAACCTACACCCTCTAGTTCGGGACTTCCCCACCCCAGGGAAAAGATTTCATCTATTTATCCTATCCGTGTCCATCATGATTTTGTAAACCTCTATAAGGTCACTCCTCAGCCTCCGACACTCCAAAGAAAACAGCCTTAGCCTATTCAACCTCTCCCTATAGCTCAAATCCTCCAATTCTGCCAAAATCCTTGTAAATCTTTGAAGTTTCACAACATCTTTCCAATAGGAGGGAGACCAGAATTGCTTGCAATATTCCAACATGGCCGAACCAATGTCCTGTACAGCTGCAACATGACCTCAAAGTTTGGGAGAAGATTTGTAGCTCGGGTGCTCATTGTTGTGGTTCTGTTCGCTGAGCTGGGAATTTGTGTTGCAGATGTTTCGTCCCCTGTCTAGGTGACATCCTCAGAGCTTGGGAGCCTCCTGTGAAGCACTTCTGTGATGTTTCCTCCAGCATTTATAGTGATTTGTATCTGCTGCTTCTGGTTGTCAGTTCCAGCTGTCAGATGCAGTGGCCGGTATATTGAGTCCAGGTCGATGTGCTTATTGATTGAATCTGTGAATGAGTGCCATGCCTCTAGGAATTCCCTGGCTGTTCTTTGTTTGGCTTGTCCTATAATAGTAGTGTTGTCCCAGTCGAACTTATGTTGCTTGTCATCTGTGTGTGTGGCTACTAAGGATAGCTGGTCGTGTCGTTTTGTGGCCAGGTGGTGTTCATGGATGCAAATCTTTAGCTGTCTTCCTGTTTGTCCTATGTAGTGTTTTGTGCAGTCCTTGCATGGAATTTTGTACACTACATTGGTTTTGTTCATGCTGGGTATCCTGGTGAGTTGTTGTCTGAGCATGACCTCCCAACTCCTATACTCAATACTCTGAAGCAAAGCATACCCTCTTCACTATCCTATCTGCCTGTGACTCCACTTTCAAGGAGCTATGAACCTGCACTTTGTTCAGCAACAAGACCTTACCATTAAGTGCGTAAGTTGTGCTAAGAGTTCCTTTTCCAAAAACATTGTCTATTTAATTAAATATCTTAATTTGTAAACTGTTGGCAAAATATTACTTATTTAATTCCAAACTAAACTAATTAAGATACAAAACCACACTAATTAACAAGGTTCTGTAAAGTGTAAATGGAAAGAGAAAGGAAGAAGAATCAAAATAAAAATGGTGACTACTAAAATAAACTGGAATGACGAAGAACAACCACAAGAGGAGACAGAAAGGAGAACATTGTGTAAAGCAAACATTCATGAAAACAAATGAGGCTACTTTAGCTGTTCTCAATGTAATGCTGTTGTGGCAACTTGCAGATATGAGAAACAAAACACCTATTTTGTTTTCCTTGATGTGTTTGTAATTAATTATCAATGAAACAGAAACATTTGAGCATTTGTCTCTGTTTCTTATCAGTGAAAGGCAGTAAATCACCAGAGACTATTACAAGGTTCAGTAGCAGTACACACAGTATGTAAACAATTTGAATGTAATATTGGTGCCACCTCTGCCCATTCTTACAATTAAACAACAACACAGATGCTAAGCCAAACATTCAAACAGTAATGTATGCATCAGTACCTAATGAATACTAAATATGTGTACAATACAGAACAGGGATCATGTGAGTCTTTTAATCAATATTGATCTAGCAGTTTGTAATGATCATAATCAAAAAGATTGGCATTAATAATAAATAATGTGGAGTCTAAAGAACACTTTAAATATATGGAGCAGGATCAAGAAAAGTGGCACTCTAATCTTGAATGGAAAATTAAACCATTATATTGCAAGCTGATCTTGAGCCAGTGTAATTAGGCTCTATAATTTCTAACAATACTTAAACACATTTGGTTCCTGGCTTGTTTTGGGTGAGCTGCTCTCAGCCAGTGTAGCAGGGATAGCATTACACCTAGAAATTGTTTAGGAGCTCAGAAACACTATCATCTGAAATTTATATAAAATAGAAGCTAAATACTGCAGATTCTGTAATCTGAAATATAAACAGAAAATACTGGACAAACTGAAAAGACTGACAGATGCTGTCAGACCTGCCGAATTTCTCCAGAATTTTCTTTTATATCTGAAATTTCTACTTTCAATCGCTGTGCCAAACCATACCACAAAACAAATTATAACTTCCAGAAATGAACCGGAGCATGATGTGCTTGGGCGAGACAACTCTTCTAGTCTTTCTCACCCATTTATTTAGCCCAATGGATGTAAATTCATCTATCTGCTTCGATGTTGTTACACTTATGACCCTTGCCTAATAAAAACAAAAACCTATGAATCTCAGTTTTGATATTTTCAATTTACTTAGCCTTAACAGCCTTTTTGGGAGAGTGTTACACACTTTCGCTATCTTTTGTGTAAAGTAAACTTGCTGAGATTTTCCCTGAATGATCAATTCCTAAGTTTAAGGATAAGCCCCTCATTTGGACTCTCATTGAATCAGGATAAAATTGAAAGCAAACCTAATATTTATTGTGGGCAGAAATGCACGTAAAAATCATGCAATTTTGAATGCAGAGTAAGGAACACCAGTTGTGAAACTACATATAGATATCCAAATTGCAGCATTTCATATCTTACCATGCCAAAACACACATTCTTCTGTTGAACTCTGCAGCACTCACCAATATTTTGTGGATATAACTAATTGGTCAAGTTGATTGAAGTTGAATCCTGAAATTTAGGTCTCAATTCCAATTCACTTTTGATGAATATTGCTAATTAATTCAATTTTTCTTTCTGTATTAGCTATGTTACTGGATAGGGACCATTTCTGTTTATGAGAAGGGGCAAATCATTCTTTTAACTTACACAAATACAATGTACTTTATAACAAAAGATTTATAGGAACTTTTCTCCAATTACTTTCTATGGGAAAATGGTCAAAAGATCCCAAAACATTTCGGAAATGATAAACCATATTAAATGCAAAACCAGGCAATGATATATTTCTTGTGGCCATTCAATAAAACGTAATAATTTTATTATTTTAATAAATCAGATTCTGACTGCCTTACATTACTGTATATCAACCAGCAATAATTTATACATTCATGTGGCACATATCTTTGTTTAATCCCAGATGGTTTATTCTTAATTAAGCTCAGTATCTTTGAGAGTTTCCAGTACTTGATAATTGGTTCCTGCATTCTTCTGTGAAGGAGTCAAAATGCTGCAGCTTTTTATCCTTTACATATACTCAAATTGAAGTGACCTTTTCTAGCAAAAAAAATGAAACTCATGGAAACCGACTAATAAATCATCAGACATCCATTTCCAGCCCCAGATTCACAGCTGCTCTTAATGCATGGTTCAGAACTCCGACAGTTTCATTAATTAAACACGTACCTAATCTCTGTATTAGGTCTTTGTTCCAGGTTTCATTTGAACCTCCCTCCCAGTTGGATATAAACCATGTTTGAGATGCAATTCTTATCTTCTTTTCTGTTATCTGCAGATTTAATGTCAAAGCAAATATCACTAAAATACAGAAATCTCCAATAATGAGTAGATTTGTGAGATTTTCAACACTACCATTATAAAATTAATTTGACCTTTCAGAATGGATTCTCATCTTTGGGGCGGTGATGGGATTTGCACCTGAGCCTTCATATCCACTCCATGCCTGATCCATCCTGCTGGTTTGGATCTCATCACATATTCAGATACACTTCTGGATGGATTCTGACTAGCAAAGAGGAATTATACCTTTGTGAATGAGGAAACATCAGTTTCAAAACTGGGGAGGACATATCCTAAAGATCAGAAGAAAAGTCCCCAATATATCCTGCAAGTTGGTGTATTTTCCAGTTGAGATTGCTATTGAGGCTAAACATACACATAACATGCCAAAATTGTTGATGTAGCCCTGCCTCCATGTTGATGTTGAAGACTGAAATCTCCAGGGAACCCAGTATTAGAAGTAGTTTGATAGTTTAGCATTTTTATAGAAAACCTAAACAAGCAAATACATTTTAACATTTGCTAACTAGCTTTGAAAACAAAAACAATGTATGCATTTATGTTAGCCAAAGCCCCACAGTTGCAATTTACAGTTACAGTAAGGGTATTAAGCATGGACAAAATTATAAAATTGACAAGAAAGAAAGGTTATAGTATGGAATGATCTAGAAAAGCATATTTTGTATTCCATACTACACCATCTGCTTCTTTATTTAAATTTAATAGCTCTGAATTCAAAAGCAACTATCGATGATTCATTTTGTCCAAGAGCCAATTCTGGAGGAAGCATCTGAAATTTATTATTGCAGCATGTAAAAAATTCTTGACATATCAGGGACAATTGGGGTTTGGAATATTAAGCATTCAGTCATCAACAGAGGAGTGGCAATCAGACGAGAGAACTGCTCTGAAAAATACTAACAGGAGCTTTATCATAAAAAAGAAAAGGATGTAGGCCATGGCTGGAGGCCTGTGAGAAAAATAACTGCAGTTGGTTGGGGAATGGAGGAGAGCCAACTTGATTAATGAAGAGTGGGAAAGGTGCTTGAACCCTGTTTAGGGTTAAATAATCCTCAAATATGATAAAACAGAGTGGGCAATTGTTTGTTTGAGGTATGAAAGTGGTGAGAAGACAGTTTGGAATCTTACCATATGAGCTTGCGGCTATGACGTATTTTTACTTTATTTTAGTATGTTTTGCTTAAATACTAGCAAATCGCTTCCGGATTTTAATATTTGTAGTCATTACCTGCATATTATCTAACTATTGCCTGCTGGACATTTTTGTAGTTTGTTTACAACACCTTATGTATTGGAAAGTACTTGCAGTATTTGTTAAGTGGACCCAGCTCTTTTTTTCTTTCTTGAAATATTGTTTTGTATCTGTAATAAATTGTGATCGCTATAGGATGTGAAGCCTGAGCATGCTGTTATACCATTTTCAATATATTACCATGGAATCACCCTGACACTGCTCAATAAAGGTTGGATGATTTGTTGCTGAGAGGTCAGGAGAAGTATGCCAAGTGAGAATTCATAAAAAGAAATAGACCAAAGAAGGAAATGCAATCATTGCAAAAGCAAGAAGATGTTCAGTTAGGTTCTGATCACATTCCTAAACGCTAGCCTTTGATGACTGATCACCATTGCCAACCTTGGGGAAATTTATATTTCTGATATCCCCTTATTTTCATCAGGTTGAGTGGGGTTGGAAGGCCTTTCAAGAGCCAGCGGAGGCAAAGCAATTGTGAGTCAGTTGGGAAAATGTGATGAGATTGAAAAATGAGATTCTTGATGGCAAGAATAATGGATGTGATTTTCCACTCAAGGTTTAAATGGCAAGATGAGAATTTTGCCAGTGAGTGGTGAGAGATCGACTTACAAGTATTTGTATCTAATTCTCTCTAATGTCACCTCATTTATATGCAATCTCTTAGCCTATGTGACAGAGAGAAACCAGATGCTGCCAATTCTTAAAATGAGAGTTGGACCATAAATTTAATAGCTCCAGCTTGCCATTTGTTCCTCCAGGCCTCCATCTTGGACAGCAGTCCCAAGCATTTCAGGCTGTGCTCCATGGGGAAGCCCCAAAAAATGGTGTTGGCATCAGACATGAACCCGCCTCACCATATCATCATGGCATATCACCTTAGAATGCAGTTATCCGCTTTAGTTCTATCATTTAGAACACACCATTGTCATGTTGCTTTCTGGCCACATCTGGTGTCAGGACAGGCATCCAACTCATTCATTGAAGCAGGGTGCTTTAATTGCTTTCTTACCAATCATTCACTTTGCACCTACTTGGATATACATAGCATCTCTGTCATACCTTGCTTTTTCACTTTGCTGCTTTAGAACTTAAAACTTCATAATCCTTGTCTTGTCTTGTCTTGTCTTGCCTTTTAGTATGGCACAAAGCTCTGCAGCCTGTAATGGTTGTCAGCAGTGAAGTCAAGGGAGTGGACATTTTGCTATATGGCACCGTGCAACGATAGTCTGCTGATTCATTCACCTCTTGGGCCTCATACCCTCCCTTTCTGTTTCACAAACTCAACCAATGGGAGTGGGTGGAGGATGGGGAAAGAAAGTATGCAGATGTGGGTTAATGGATAAAATGATGGGATTGAAAATTCAAGAGAATGAATGCTCAGAAGTTATTTCTGAACATTGGTGAAGTGAATAAGTGCAAAAATAGTTTGACAAAGAAGGTGTGAGATGCAGGGAAAGATAACTGGGCAAAGAGGAATGGGTCGGGATCCAATAGCAGTGAGAAGTAGTGGAAAGTGAACATGATGGTAATGAAGTGTTGAGGTGAATGTGATGTAAAGGGAGCAGTTGGCCTACAAAGCATATCTTCACTTTCTGTTGCGGAATGTGATTTTCAGCCCTTTAGTTGATCTTGCCTGCCATTCAAACCATCAACTTAAATCTGAGAACAGAATGAAACAGAAATTCAGTGGAAGGCAAGGAGAGAAAGACACAACTACCAGATCAATAAATAGAAGAGACAGAAAAGAGTGACAACATTCCTTACTTATCATGAGCAAGGTGAGTGGAGATCCATTAACATCAGATTGGCTTAAATCCAACATGCTTAATAATCATTTACTCATAGTTATTTTGTCATTAAGTT
Organism: Hemiscyllium ocellatum; assembly: GCF_020745735.1. Taxonomy (NCBI): domain Eukaryota; kingdom Metazoa; phylum Chordata; class Chondrichthyes; order Orectolobiformes; family Hemiscylliidae; genus Hemiscyllium; species Hemiscyllium ocellatum. The sequence continues at coordinate 35,391,823 of NC_083413.1, forward strand.
CCATCAGTTGAGTGTTTTCTTCACATATATACTGATTGAACATTTAATGAGCCATTCATTCTTATTTTGGTTTTCTAGAATTTCAAAATAATGTACTCAGGGTCTTTGGGGAATAGCATGATACTTTTTGTTTTCTTCCAGAATCTTCAATATGGAAAATTGTAACAAGAAAAAATTGGCATGCTTAAAACAAATTTATAAGTAGGAAATACGGGAGATTGGCACAAGGCCTGGTAAGATTTGCGGCTTTTTTAACACAATATCTTTTTCATTAATTACAGTAATTGTACATGTTGTTAGAATCGTTGAACAAGCTAAATTTATCTCAAAGTTACAATGGATCTGGCTAAACTGTCTGGACACAATTTTCAGGCCTACAGGCACTTTAGATCAAAAGTGGATAACTAGCAACTCATTCCAAATACAAGACCTCTGTTGCAATACAACTCTGTCATACATCATGGCAATGGAACAGGTATCTTTGCTTCCACTCTAGTTTAGTTAAATAATGGTCCAGATTTTCTGGTCTTCAGATAGTTGGAGACTGGTCATGACCTGAAAGGTGTATACTAAGGCACCCTCCCCAGAAAACCCAATATAATAATTGTAAGTTTAAATATTTGGAAATTTAAACTTTTGATGCACAATTATCTGGTATCTTGAGCAAGTTTCCAATTCTAAGCTAGTCAGAGACTTCCAACTTACTTACTTGATACTTATCCAGAAATATTAGAGAAATTAAAACATGCTCTAACTCCCAGTTAACCTTGAAGCCAATCTCAAGCTCCACTCCCACTTATCACACATACAAACCTGTCCTGAATTCCCAATCACAAACACTGCAACAATTCCATCCTAACCTCCAGCCACTCACCTTCCACCATACTTCTTTACTCACCCACCTGCCACATTAACCCCACCCCACCCCACAGACACTTATCCCTCTCTACCTACCTGGCACCCACTAGAATATGGGCCTCTAGGAGGTAGGACAAAATGCTTTCTGCAAAGTGCACAAAAGGGCTTCTGCATTGCTAATCTGCTCTGAACCAGACAGGAACAAAAACTGTAGACTGATGTTTCCCTATGCTTACATGACTATCTATACTTAAAGATATAAAGGAGTAGATGGATAAGATGAGGAAATACTAACCACATTTGCAAGCTGCAAGTCCTCGAAGAGAAAATACTAAACCACATTTTGCAAGCTGTGAAAAGATGACATAAGCCATTACAACTTAATCAATATCATTGGTTCAAGCTACTACCCATGAAGTGATTGCAATTATTGATTGATTGTTACTATGCAATCATGCTCCATGTCTGATGATGATAAATGTATATAAACCTTATGCAAACTCCGGAAGGTTGTTGGATTCTTTTGATTGCCAAGAAGTTTTCCCACTTCTGGACAAATTAGAGTCTGCCAACCCAGCACTGTAACATACAATAAATGATAATTTGCATGCTGGACAAAAAGTTGTTTACAGGTGTGTAAATTGACCGATCGTGGAACCGAGTGACTTATAGATCATCATTTGGTGCCGTGACTCAAGCTGGTATGGACAGACCATCGGCAGCGGTGTAAGTGCCTTGAGACCACCACAATTAGGTAAAGAGGAATTGGCCACCCAGACATGAGTATTTCCTCCTCCGTTTGGTTTTCCTCTCACGTTTTTCAGGGTGGGCTCGACCCTTCTCTGACTTTGGTCCTGATTCAACCCGACAAAGTATCAGTCACAGAAATTTACATTTTAAGTAGTTTTGATATTGAATACTGTTTTAGAATTATAAATCAATTGGAGACTTAGTTGAGGGGAATGTTTTTTAAAAAAGAGGCCTTAAAGATTATAAGTTTTGAAGTATACGTAGTGTCTAAATTGAGACAAGAGAAAAAGGTGGTTTGGATTCCAAAATGGAAGTCCGATGGGCCATCAGTCAGTGGTTTAGATTCCAAAACGGAATGCTGATGGGACACTGACTCTGTGATAAATGTATTTTACACTATTTTGTGAGAAGAGAGAAGTCAAGAAATATTGCGATATATTATAATGGTACAATAAACTGAGAGATTATACAAAAGGTATTATACAAAGGTGGTTCGGGTTCCAAAACGAAATTCCAATGGGACACCAGTCAGTGGTTTAGATTCTGAAATGGAATGTTGATGGGACACTGACTCTGTAATAAATTGAGACAAAAGAAAAAGGTGGCTCGAATTCCAAAAATGCAAGTCCAATAGGCCACCTGTCAGTGGTTTAGATTCCAAAACAGAATGCTGATGGGACACTGACTCTGTGATAAATGGATTTTATACCATTGTATAAGAAGAGAGAAGACAAGAAATATCGCGATATGTTGTAATGGTACAATAAACTGAGAGATTATACAAAAGGCGGTTCGGGTTCCAAAACAGAATTCCAATGGGACACCAGTCAGTGGTTTAGATTCCGAAATGGAATGCTGATGGGACACTGACCCTGTGATCAAGAAGTTCTTAATTTTGTTTATTAATGGCAGATTGCTGAGAGAAAAGGCTGTAGGGACTGAGTTGCTTGGACACAAATAGGAATATAAGGTAAAAAGTTGCGGGTTACGAGGATATACGTACGTAATTGAAAAAGTTAATCAATATCAATTTGGGAAGACAATCTTGTGTTTGGGTATAGAGTTAAAATTAATTCCGGTTATACATTTTCCTACATCGCACACTAGTGAAACAGCATTCAAAACTTGTCCTCAATTGAATGATAAAGGAGGAAATTGTTGTCAAATGTGTGTGCCTGTGTGAGTATGAGAGAAAGAGAGAGAGAGAGAGAGAGAGAGCAGTTTGTTTCCCTCCAGCCTGTAGAAAATTTAACTCATTGTTGTCTGTTTTAAATGCATTTGTTTGTTGGTGATTAAATGTTTGTGTCTTGTTTCTAGAGCTCCAAATGGTAAATAATTTTCTTGATTAATGAAATTGTGATGTAAATATTTAAATTTCTTTGAAAATTGTCTTTTAGACATTTAATTTAAAAAGTCGGTTTAAGATGGGTAGTAATATAGATAAGATGGAAGATCCTTCTTCTCCACTGAAAAATATCCGGAGAAGTCTGAAGCTCTCCGTCACCTTTCTGGTGCCTTAAATAAGAATCTAGATGATGAACAATGGCCTCTTATTGATGCATCTGCTGTACTGGCAAAGCCTCTTGACCTTACTCGTATCCTCGAACTTCGTCCTAAAATAAGGAATATGCCAAGGACTTCCTTAAATGCTTCCAAGTATGTTATGAATCCTATCCTAGTGACCAGGTTTTTAATTGTTAGGCTCCCAATCCTAAATATAATTCTATGTTAATGAATTGTCTACTGCCCTCTGTCATTTCTGCAGATAAGACAAACAACTTGGATTGGGTTGACACCAAACCCAATCAACTCCACCACTCAGTTAAGGCCTTCTGGAAGCACCAAGGCAGAGATAAACCCCTCACCCAAGTGAAGACTGAATTTGGTAGGAAACTCCCCAACAACTACCTATGCGTCGCAGCAGTGGGCACCCACCCTTCCACGGACTGGTTCATGGACGGAGCCGCAGCCGATACGGTCCAATCAGTGGTGGCCCCCAGTGTTGTTTCAACTGTGGTGACCCTCACCCCTGGTATTGTGATTGCCTGACCTGCGGCTACTCCACCTGTCCAATTGGTTTTCCAAGGGCCCCAAGGGGCAAAAAGGGGGAACCAAGGGGGCGAATATGGAAATTACCCTCAAGATAACTGGGGCACCACCAACAATCTTCCACCGATGCAACTGAGAGGTCGGCGATGATACACCACCTTTTCACAAAACAATCCCTTTTCCCAATGACTAACTAATTTTCCTCTGAGGTCTTTATCTCACAAAGGGAACCTACAGTTCTACTTAAAATTGAAAGTAGATGGTACCGCTTTTTAATTGACACGGGAGCTTCGATGTCTTCGGTGACATCCGATATGAATCTTCAAATTTCCAAGAAAACCCAAAAGTTATCTGGTTTCCAAGGTGAGACCCATCTATATCCAGTTTCTGATCCAGTTTCTGTCTATTTCCAGGGCTGTTCCTTTCTCTATCGCTTTGTGATTATCACTGCATTATCCTGCAACCTAATGGGACGAGACTTGTGTGCTTTTCAAGTCAAACTTGCTTGCTCCCCTGATGATGTCCAACTTAAATCTGACCCAGTTGAATGCCAATTGTACGTATCCACTAAACCTCAATGGTGGTCACTTGACCTCGGCCCTCAAAGCATGGACGGTCATGTAACCCTTGCCTATGATCAAACAGGCCAAGATGAATCCCTTGAAGATTTTTTCATAAACCTTATTGGTACTGAATGGACTGTACAAATCTTGGCCAGAGTTACTGGGCCGGAACGTGAAGCAGACTATATTCAATTACTGGCTCACCTCTGAAAATAGGCAAATACCTCAGCACCTTGCATCACTCAGAAAGTCAATCCGCCTTACCATGCTAGAGATTTGAGTCCACTGGTTTACAATGCTACCATCAAGGCTGATCCCTCTTGTCATCATTTGCAGATACTCCCAGGAGGAATAACTGTCCTCTACCACTCCCAACCTATCCCTCGCCAAACCATATTCCTGCATCATTAAGGCTAAGATATCTTTGATTTTGTCCACCCTGATGTATGGGCTGAAACATCCTCCCATGTTGGACTTGCAGAATGTGAACCCATTTGGATTTCTCTCATACCAAATATTACCCTACTATCCATCCGCCAAGATCTGCTGAAGCAACAGGCAATACCGAGCCTCACTGCTCTGATTGATGACCTTCTCCACCAAGGCATCCTAGTCCCTTGCCAGTCACCCTGTAACACTCCGATTATGGCCATCCCGAAACCTGGCAGGCCAGACCAATATAGACTTGTTCAAGACTTAAGAGCTATTGACACTATTGTGCAGCCCCTCCATGCCCTGGTCCCAAATCCAGCCCATATCCTATCCTCTGTTCCATCAGATGTCAAAGTTTTCGCTGTAGTCGACCTACTACACGCCTTTTTTTCTCTACCTCTTCATGAAGACAGCCAGTACCTATTTGCATTTTTCTTTTAATGGTCAACAGTTGACGTGGACTCGACTACCTCAAGGCTTCGTACATTCTTCAACTCTCTTCTCTCAAGCCTTACAGAAGCAATTACGTTCCCTCACCCTCACAAGTGGGTCTACCTTGATTCAATACGTGGACAACCTCCTTGTTGTCAGTCTAGACGAAGAATTTAAACGCTCTGATGTCGTCCTCCTCCCTAACTATCTGAAACGCCTAGACTATGTTGTCTCCCCCAAGAAGGTGCTGGTTGCTTAGCGCCAGGTAAAGTTTCTAGGTTTCATCCTATCGACTGACTCACGTTCCCTTGAACAGAGCCGTATTGCTCCTATTGTCAACTTTCCCATTCTAAAGTTAGCGAAACAGCTTCGCAAATGGCTTGGCACGGTCAATTTCTGTCACCAATGGATTCCCAACATGGCCCTTTTTGTCAAGAAATTAACCCCTTTCACTTCCTACGAAGGAACCTTTGAACTCCCCTCAGAGGCAAACTCAAATAGGCCTTGTCACAAGCTCCAGCTTTGGGAGGACTCCTTTACGACAGACCTTTCCAACTTTACTGCACCATTTTGGACAACTGTGCTTCCTCAGTTCTCACTCAGCTACATGGAGATCAACACTGTCTAGTCGCCTATTTCCCGACTAAACTTGACTCTGTTACCTTAGAAATCCCTGTTGTACTCAGATCCTCACAGCTATTTATCTAAGTTTAAAGTCTGCAGAGAACCTTACCCTCCAGCAGGATATTGTTGTCTACAGTTCTCATGCAATGAACGCCCTGTTAGGACAATTGCAAACTCAATATTTGACTGCTGCTCGCCAAAACCGTTATGAGATTTACCTCCCCAACAACCTCCGACTAACCTGTAAGTACTGCATCACCGTAAATCCTGCTGATTTCCTTGCACATCTCCTATCACCATAGTCCACTCCAGACCATGACTGTTTCCTCCTCATTAATGAAGACATTCAAGTTCACCCAGACCTTTACGATGTTCCTATCCCAGATGCTGACATTAATGTATTAACTGAAGGCAATTCCTCCATGCGGGTAATTGCCTCACAGGTTATGCGATAGTTGATGATCATGGCTCTGTCTTGTAATCAGCTTTGTTTGCCTTTCTCTGCCTAACAGGCTGAAGTCTTTGCCCTGACCCAGGCCTGTATCATTGGTACGGGCTTCGTGTAAATACTTATACTAATTCCCACTATGCCTTCAGAGTTGTCCATGATTTTAGTCAGCTCTGCATTTTTGACCTCCTCCGGGATCTCCATTTCTCATCATTAGCTTGTTTCAGACCTTTTGACAGCACTCCTGCTCCAAAAACAAGTTTCTGTTATCAAATGAGCTGCCCATACCACTGGCCAATCTCCTATTGACATTGGAAACCGTGCTTCCAATGAGGCCACCAAAGAAGCCTCTCGCGGTCATCTAATGATTGTGCCTAAAATGATGAGCCAGACTGAAAGCCCTGACAAGGGTGAGTCGACCTCTGACAAGCTAATGCCAACTATTAGAGATGTTATCTTACAGAGGGATGCCTCTGACTCCAAAAAGCTGCTGTGGTCCAATGCCGGCTGTTTTTGTAATCCTGTTACTAAACTCTAGACCACCCCAGCTGGTCAAATTTGTATGACTGATGCTCTTGCCTCATGGGTTATTGACTGTTTACATACTGCTACTCATTGTGGTGCTCGCTCGACCTCTGACCTCTTCTTGACCACCTGGTGGCACCCCTGCCTCCAGCAGATGGCCCAGAATGTCAGTGCTCAATGTCTCACCTGCCAAGAACACAACATGCCAAGATAAGGGTGTGTCTTGTCCGGTTGGACAGATGCCCCTTCCTGCAGGACCTTTCCAGACCCTTCAGTTTGATGTTATTGAGTTGCAAAAGTGTCAAAATTATGAATATGATTTGGTTATTGGTGATGTTTTTTCCAAATGGGTTGAAGCTTATCCTACTTCTAGTGTCACTGCCAAGACTATTGTAAATATTTTGCTTAAAGAAATCATTCCTCATTTTGGCATCCCTTACTGCTTGTGCTCAGACAATGGTCCACACTTTATTGGAGAAATCAACAATGAGGTATGTTCTCATTTTGGGATCCACCGCCAACTTCATTGTGGTTATCACCCACAGGCTGCAGGGCTTGTTGAACGCTGCAACCAAACTTTAAAGACCAAACTTGCCAAAATGACTCTGATACTGATATTTCTTGGGTCCAACTATTACCTTTTGGTTTTATTCCTCTTGCACTGTACTCCCGCTGGCAAGACTCGGCTAACCCCTGCTGAAATTGTTTATGGCCATCCTCTCCCTATGCTTTTTACTGATGTCTACAATACTGGTGTGCATTTCTACCACATGACTGAAGACATGTCTTCTTATGTACTCTCATTAACAAACATTTTACGAGGCTTACATTCCCAGGATAGAACCGCTCATGAAAGACTCCTCTCACTCGATGGTTCCCCGGCTATCGAGCCTGGATCCTTCGTCTTCATCAAGAAGTGGACACGTTGTGGTCTCCAGTTGGGATGGCTCATTACAGGTTTTACTTACCACGCCTATGGCGGTAAAAGTCACGGTCGCTCAGCTTGGGTCCACTTGCACCATTGTAAATTGATTGGCCATGCCAATCAAAATGGGGGAAATGAGAGAATACTGGAACCCTACAAAGCAGTTTGATTTTACCTGCAAATGTAGGCCGAGTGAGGATAGACATTATCGACCCCGTTACTATGGTACATGTTTTAAGGAGGCCCAACAGCAGAATGCCTTTTTCTAGGACAGGCTTACCCAAGAAAATAGAAGCCTGATAGGGGAAACCCCTCAATCCACAAATAACTTATTTATACAAGCCCACAGGAAACTCTTTGCCTCAGAGTCAGTAGTATGCTATTCCTCTCTATCAGTAGATGACTTACTTGCCCAGTCCCCAGTCCCCAGTCCCCGATCCCAATCTACCGGTCAGGCTCCCTACTGCTGACCCTCTGAAGAAAAATATCACTTTCCAATACTGTATTAGCCCTCCTGTCACCTGTCTGCTGACATTTTTTAACTCTACTGCAGGGTCATATGAAAATAGTTTCAATGGAACTGGCTATGGGTGTGCAATTGTTCACATTCCACATAACATCTCCTGTTTAATTGAGACTTACCTCACCTACTCCTGTAAGACAAAGGGACCTTACACAAATGGCTTGCGTTCCACTGGCCTTATGCGGTATAAGTAATCATACCCATCTCCATGTATGGACACGGAACGGAACCCTTCCCTTGTGCAATTATAGCTCTTTTCAGAATCTGGTACTGTTGCTAAGACATGTGCAATAGAGCTAAAGGAGAGACTAATGGGAACAGCATTCTGCGCACCATTGTCCACCATACAATGCGAGCACTCAACGGTCACTTTGCACATTTCTTATGGTGCTCAAACGATACCTCTTGCAAAATGTCAGCCCTTTACTCTTGTAGGCCTGACCAGGATCCCTGCTGTAACATTTCAGTAACCTATTTTAACAAACCCTCCCTCATATACACCAAACCAGGCTATTATTTCTTCAGCCAACGTAAAGCTATCAATTTCTTTGTCCTTGATGGCAAAGACAATCCCCATAAGGTTGCTATTGGAGCCCTTGTTCCCACAACAGTAGCTTGCCCTGGCGAATGGAGAAGTCAATGGAACCTTCATCTGAGAAGGATGCAGCAGTTGGTCTCAGCCAACCTTTGCTCCAAGTGGAAGGAATCCAAGGGACTAGGGGACAATTCAGAACTCGATAGGCTGGGGAATCCTGAGTACCTTGAGTTTGGGAGGATCAACAGGGATAGTAAGTCAAAAGAACCACAGTTACCTCATCTGAGGCCTGACCATTCTAGGAAATAAGACCAAAGAGGCTCTGGAACAGATTAAACTGGGATTATCAGAAATGCGTCTTTACTCTGTGCAGAATCGGTACGCCTTAGACTATATGCTAGCCCGGGAAGGTGGGGTCTGTACAATTGTCCAAGACAATTATGGGCACTCCAGACTGAACTGACAATATTGATACAAGATGAGATCCAGGTGTTCCTTGATGGGATGACTGAAGAGACCAGTTGGGGAAACTGGGAATTGGGCTCATGGTACAACTGATTTATCAATTTGGCTACATATGTCGGAATCATTCTCCTCTGTCTGTTTGCAGGCATTGCTATTGTCAAGTGTTTAATTGCTAAACTTATGAGCTCCCGTCGTGATATAGGCTCACCCCAGAACATGCTCCTCTTACAACCTGAAGGCTCACTGCTATGTGTTAATGACGATGATAAATATGACCAGGTGAACAGTAAAGAGGATGTTGATGGCTGGAATGCCTTAAATGGCATTCGTTTGGATTAGCCTTCTCTTTTAGTGATCGCAGAGTGATCAAAGGGGAGAATTAGAATATGGGCCTCTAGGAGGTAGGACAAAATGGATAAAGGAGCTACACAAAATGGCTCCTGAAAAATACACAAAAGGGTTTCTGCATTGCTAAATTAGATTGTTCTGAACCAGACAGAAACAAGAAACCACAGACTGATGTTTCCCTATGCTTACGTGACTACCTACAGTTAAAGCTATGAAGAAGTAGGTGGATAAGATGAGGAAGTACTAACCACATTTGCAAGCTGCAAGTACTCGTAGAGGAAATACTAAACCATATTTTACAAGCTGTGAAAAAGTGACTTAAGCCATTACAACTTAATCAATATCATTGGTTCAAGCTACTACCCATGAAGTGATTATAATTATTGATTGGTTATGCTCCATTTCTGATGATGATTAATGTATATAAACCTTATGCAAACTCAGTAAGATTGTTGGATTCTTTTGATTGCCAAGAAGTTTTCCTATTTCTGGGCAAATTAGAGTCTGCCAACCCAGCACTGTAACATACAATAAATGATTGTTTGCATGCTGGACAACAGGTGTGTTAATTGACCAATCGTGGAACCGAGTGACTTATAGATCATCACCAATACCACCTTACCCACTGACCTGCCACCCTACACTTTGAAAAATAAGAAGGTAACATTTAAGTAAAATCCTAAATAAAGATTTTAACACAGCTAGGAACATTTAGGCCAATTTATTTTACCTCTATTGCTATATAAATTGATTTTTAGTAATTTGCATTTTGGAGTTTGCTGAACACGTGACTTTTGCAGTAGACCAATGTAAAGAATGGAATTTTAACCTGCAAGCAAGAGGAAGCAGGGTGTGGTTATATGTACAAGTATGTGGGTGTAGGAGATCCAAAAAATGTCAGTGCGAGGATATTAATAAGAACCCATTGACTTCTGCGTTTAAAATGCTGCTTTAGAAGTATCAGAGAAATCTCTGTGGGACATCTCCACTTGTGAATTAAGTATGTGAAAAGCAAGGTCAAATGCCTCACCATAGATTCCATGGGCTGTGTGAAACTTAACAGGGTCAACAAGGTGAAAGTACAGTTGGGATTTACAGTCCAGTGAAATTGGCTGGCTGGAAAGTCTTAAATGACCGATCCAGGACAGCTGCCTTGTCAATGCAAAAAGCTTTTGCTCGCTGGACTTGTCATGAATTTTCAGGTGAATTCCATCACTTCTGAAGTTATTTTTGCTTCCTGGGATTTCTTTTACTTTCATCTGCTTTCCAAGCTACCAGCTTTCATAGTTAGAGACAAAAAAAAACTGCAGGTGCTAAAATCCAAGGTTGACAAGCACGAGGCTGGAAGTGGAGCATGGGAGCAACTTATTGAACTTTATCTTAGACCTCTGATGAGGGTGAAGAGGAGCAAACACAGGAATTACAACAACACTAGTAGGGGCAGCAGCTGCCTCAGCTCAGCCACTATAAAGGGCTCCATCACACACGTGATAATATCTCCAACTCAGGACACTGTAGAGGCAAAGCCTCATCTTTCCAGACACACAGATGGTCAGGGTGTCAAGAGAGTCAGACATTGACAGCAGATCATTTTTGATATCTGTAGCTTCCTTAAGTAAGATCACCTTCAAAGTGGACAAGGTAGATACTCATCGTTGTGGCTGTCGAGATCACCATACCCCTGTTTATTTTCACCTTGGACTCCTTCCAGGGATCAGCAGAATTTCACAATCTGGTGATTGCAACTGATGAAGCCGATCAGAATGACAGTGTCAATGGATTTCCAGCAATGACTGGATTCCATCAGTTCCATGAGTCATACATTGTACATTTACCTTTTAAGTAAAACTTTTTGACCATCAGTTATGAGTCATCATTAAGCTCATTGCTTCCAGCAGAAGAGAAAATCCAGAAACTAATGTTGTGATTAAGTCAAAAAGACACATGGAAAAGTCTACTGCTAGGTCTTTCAGATTTGCAGCTTACGGCTGGCCTCCCTTACTGTAAGCAGATATAATGTCAAAATTCTCTGATGATGTAACCATAGCACTTTAGCATACTACCTGCTTCTGCAGAGGAGAGAAGGCCTGATGCTGGAGCCTGGAGTGTATTTATGGTGTAGGAAATTGCTGTCATTGGTTGTGATGAGTTGAAAGCTATAAAGCTTATAGTAAGTGGGAAGAAATTTTGACTATGAAGCATATTAGATTTGCTGTAATGGAACTGATATCAAGATTTCTGTTTTGATATTTCTCAAGTAATGGTGGTTGCATTAGAAATATTATTGGGAATGCAAATATAGCAATTTGGCAGCATAATATTATATCCTCATTCTTCAGTTTGGCTTGCTAAAGATGATTTTGTGGCATGCATTAATTGCAATCTGCCGCCAATCAGATATTACTAAAATTACCAGGAACAAATACTTGGCCTAAACAATGCAAATGACTCTTTCCTAAAGGAAAGCATGGACACTACATAATTTTTAAAATGAAAATTGTTCACTAGTCTAATACAATTAATTAATTATTGCAACAAATTAGTTATTAAATGCTGAGATAAAAGAAATCATCGAAAGGCACGTCACCTAGTGGAACAGGCAAAACAACAATAATAGATAAATATGAAGTTACCAAGCAAATAAATGAACATGAAAATGTGTTAAAATTTAAATTGAATACAATGAAACACTGTGAATGCTGAAAGTCCAAAACAATAATAACAAACTGCTGGTAATGCTCCGCAAATCGGGCAGCATATGTACAAAAAGGAAAAAAGATAATGTTTCAGGTCAATAATCTATTATGATAGTTAAAAGAATTATTCGGTGATTCAGACAGAAGTCAGAGTGATTTTGATGATTTCGCATCATCTTGTAGCTGATTCATTAAGTTATATATTTAGGCTATATTGATGAAATGTGTACAGTCTTTAATGTTATAAATTAAATTAGTATTATGGATTAATGTTACTGGTTTTTATTTTATTCTATCTTCTGAACTGAGCCTATATCTGGCCTCTTTCCCCTCTTTCTCTCAGTCAGAAATGCTCGATTTTGAAAACAATTCTGCAATTGTCTCACTTGGTAGCTTCTCCAGCTAAAGTCACATACTTTCTTGGAAATGCTGTTTTGACTAACGGCTAAAATAAATTAATTTCTGACCCTTGAAATAGAATCACTTCCAGAAAATTCAAAATCAAAAATCCATTTAAATCCAAGAGCTGAAACCAAGAGCTGAAAATCTTGTGGGGGACTGAGTGACGTGAGTTACTGTGAGATGTGTAGCAGAATGCGACATGCCCATCTCAACATCAAGAGCAACTCTTGCCATCTTTTATGCTTCTGTAAGAGGCATGCAAGGTTCTTGAGATGACGAGATGCCAATTCGTGGGGATTAGTACTTGTAAAACACCCAGTTAACGGTACAACTTGCTTCATGAATATTCAGCCTCCCATTTTATCAAAGTCATCATGCAAGTTAATGTCAGAAAACCTTGACAAGAAAACAGAGTAAGCATCAGGCAGATTTAGCTTGATGCTTGCTTCAAGTGACATCCATGGTGGTAATCAGGCACCAACATAAGACCATACGAAATAGAAACAGAAATAGACTGTTTGGCTCCTCAAACCCGCCTGCCATTCCATAGAACATGGTTGATCCAAAACTCCTTACATCCACTTTCCTGCCCTTTCCCCAATAAACCATAACATATCAGCACATACTCAAGGCTGTAGCCATACACAACTCACATCTATGGACATCAGCACCTGACATGTGCCAACTTCTAAAAGTCCTCTTTGCACGTCTTTGGATCTGCAGTATGCTCCTGCAGTCCAATGCTGCATCTCGGGGTGCCATGGCAATGATCATTGTGATGCTGATGCAAGGTCACTGTGTTTAAGACATGCATACATCTCATGGACTGGACCAGGTTGCATCTTCGAGCTCTTTTCTCACTATCATTGTGGTCAAGCACTTTGTACCAACCTGGATGCTCACAACAAATCTGTCTTGCAATGCCTAGCCTTGTCTTTTTTTGTGCATTTTCCTCTCAGCCACAGTACCAGGTTAATATTTTACTCTTTTGCAGTGCTGTTTAACACAAAGCCAGGAAACTTGTCATAGTTGTCAGCAGTCCTTAGTCAAGTCAAGGCAGATAGCCTTTACACAGTGGGTCCTGGCAGATTAAGACAAAGACTCTGATGGGAGTCCACAGAACAGTCAGAGTTAGGATCATCTCCTCAAAATGGGTGAAGAGCCAAATGAAAGGCAACAAACAATCCATCTTGACTCTTTCTGCCCTATTGTGTTTTGTTTTCCTCCTGGAATGAGAGGCAAGTATTATGAAGACAGTTAATAGTTTTGCTGCAATTAGGGAGGTGTCCCAAGTGAGTGATTAGGCAGAGCAAAGCCTGCAGTGCTAGAAGCATCATGGGTAGGATAATGAAAGCAAGTAGGGAAAATTTCTTAAGCAATCATGAAAGTGGTAGAGCATGAGCCTTAGTGCAAAGTGAAATACAGTAAATATGTGGTATCAGAGAGGAGATGGTGGGACTTGTGCAGGCAGAGACTCTTTTAATGCATTTAGCAACCTCGAAGAGGGTTGCCAAGATCTGATATTGTGGCCTTCACTCCTTGACTTGAGGGAAGAGGACAACCCATGTCTGTACCACCCTGTCCATCAAGACTTCCAGTACGCTGCTGAAAAGCAGGAAGCCAATTTCCCATTTGCCTTACCCAAAGTAAATATCACCAATCATGTAGGGCAGCTCTAAGAAGACCGTGCTTATCTGGGTGCACAGTGAGCTTTTAAAACAAGGACAAAGGATGTTAATAAATCCCAGGCAATCCGCTGACTGGTAAGTTATTCTGGGAATGGGACTGGCTCAGAAATCAGATGTGAAATGCACCATGGGGCATAGCAGATAATTAATGAGATAAGTACGCTGAGATGTGGTGAGAGCATCCACTAGGCTTCACAGCGAGAAACCCTCGAAGAAGTTCAAATCAATTTGGACGTAGCCAAAGATAGGAAGAGTTCCCAAATAACAATACTGGGATAAACTTTTGTGTCACTTCCCTGCTGGAAAAAATTGAAAAGTTATCTTTGAGAGGTACCTTCATTTTTGAGCAAACGTTCTTCATCCTCCTTTCTATTTTACATTGTTATAATATTTTTCCAATAAGCCCACAAGGATTTTAATAACAATCATATTCTACACAATTACATTTTGCTCACGACATTGATTTTCCTTGACAGTGCTGACTCAGGCTGCTATCCAATCTGGGCTGGTTGAGTCTGGTGGTGTGCCCTTCTTTGGTAGTCAGCAGGAAAAAGGACTGCCTACCTCCTACACCCTATCCACCAGCACAGGCAGTTCCCTGTCTGTGAATCAGGTAGAAAGCTTTGCTTCCTGGGCCTGGATCCATATAGTGGACTGGATCACTGCTGTGTCCCAGGTTAAAAAGAATGTCCAGTATGGCAGGAAGAAGGTCAGCGATCGTTTGTGCTTTACAAGGTTAAGTATCATCATCTTCTCCCTATTCCCTCACGCTCGTGGAGCCATCAATCAATCTAATGCTGCCATGTGCCCTCTTTTTACCAAGCCTCATGGAATACAACTCTCATTGCACGCATTGTGTCCACTCAACGGCTCTACTAACCCTTCCTGCACTTTGCACTTCCAAATTCTTTACTGGTGATACTCACCAGTTCTGCTCTAACATCACCACTAACTGTTCTTATGTCCATTTCCAACATTTTCAATACTTCCCCCTATCTCATTGCAACAAATGATATTCTATGACTTTACGGATGTCTTCAATGATAACAATGATGCACACATTATGAAAGACAGTTGCTGATTTACAGCATCTGAAGTGCCATGCAAATGGGCTTTGAATATGTCACCAGTGGCACGAACACCAGATAGTCCTAGTAATAATGAGCATTTCTGAAACATGATTCCATTGGAAGGTGATACAAAGCTTGGATGGTAATTTATAAAGCAAAAGCAAGATGTCAAAGTTTGGTCCAAACCATGGCGAATCGGGCACCATGAATATCACTGGACAAAACACCTTAACTTCAAATTAGACAATTCAGGCCCATGTCTCCACTAAAATTCTCAGCTTTGCCCATTTTATTTGCTCTAGTTTTCAATGCTTACTCAGCGTTCTTCAAATGCTCTTTGGCCAAGTCATATGCTTTTGGTTAGTTTTGCTCAGATACATGATGCAAAGACCAGAAGAATAGTTTCTGAGTTTTAATTTATGAACTTTTCATTAAGTCAATTTGACAAATTCTCTCACCTTGGGCCCATATATCAAAAAGATTGAATCCTGTGGATGAATTAAGGAAATCTATAAATGGCAAATGGTAATAAGGAAATTGTTTCATCTCAATTATTAGGAGATCCCTGACAATAAACCCTGATAAGGTTTGATACCATCTTTCTAATTGTTATGACCCCAGCTGATGATAGTACTGGATAAGTCAGATCTCCAACTGAAATCTGGCTTAATAGATCATATTGTGCTTTTTCTTTTGGTTTTAATGAAGGTGGTCTCTCACTGAAACATAACCATACAATGCTGTAGATCTGTTTTTAACAACAGAATTGAAATTTATTACACAAAATATATGAAGATAAAATAGAATAAAGCAAACTATTCAAAAATATGAAACATAAATATTTTTATAAGTATTCCATATAAATTTAAAGATTTCAGAATACATGATAACATATAATCTCATTAATTACTTTCCAGTCCTCACACGAAGACAATTCCCTTTTCTCTCACCCCAAGAGGACTTAATTTAGCTGTGGCTTCAATTCTCAGTCTTTAGAATCTGATAGCCTCTCCCAAGAACCTTTATTCAGCTGATTTTAATCTTTTTCAGTTTCAATTAAGCTCTTTGTGGTTGTAACAAAATGCTTCTGGTCTGCACTTTTACTAAATTCCTTATACTAAAATTAACAGTTTTAACAATTCTAAACTAGCTTCTTCCTTTCTCAGAAGGCTTTACATATCCAGCTTCTGCTAAGTGTCCTAATGAACTGCTCAAACATCAACTAAAAAAAAAAGCTTTGTCAATCAATTGGTGATCCTCATAAATCCCACCTTCCAAACAAAACTCCAGAATCTTCTACTGGCAGGATTAATATTGTTTACCTTGTTCACTCATAAACTTTCCCAATGGAAGCAAGTTCACTACTCTCTTGGAAGTCTTTCTTTCACACTGTGTTTTAAAAGAAATTAGCTTGGTGACAGAGATACTTCCATGTTAGTCATTAACCTCTTTCAGAAACTCAAAAAACCCATATGCCACTATTTCAAATTCAAAACTCCAAATTCCACAATAAACTATAATAAATATATATGTTAATCACATACCTTATATCATACTAATGCTCCTCGAGATTGTGGTGATAAGTTAAAGATGCAATTGATTTTGTGGAAACAATTTTGTCAGATATTCATTGTCTGTCCTGAAGAAACCATTTTTAGCTGAATTGTTTACGAAATTTCTGTAACTGCTTGGCCTTGCAGCTTTGCCTGCATAGCGATAAAAAAATCCTTCCCTCTGTATAAGACTATTGTCTAACCACATTACTAACTTCTGCTTATCAGCTACTAAGCTTTGCAAAACAAGACGCTACATGACCAGGACTAAAGTTACGCATGTTGCCCCATGCCTGCCTATTATCCTATAGTTAATGGTCAGCTAATTGTAAGACTATAAAGACCTGTGAAACTCTGTAACCCTCTGGAGTGATTCGGGACCATTTATTCATGTTCATCTTCCTTTCTGTCCCCGTGATATATCATGAAATAAATGTGTTAACACTCAAGGTCTGTGTACTAGATCTATTCAAAAGATTTTTCTCCAACAAATCTTATTTCCAAATAATTTATCATTGCGGTAAATTTGTGATATAAAATCTGAACCTTGATCTGATTGTTGGATATCTTGTGAAATAATGAACTAACTTCTTTACTACCATTTTTGGCTTCATTTTCCCTAATTGCACTGCCTCGGGAAATCTCATCAACATATCTACAATTATTAAAAGGTATTGATTCCCATCCCTGGTTGTAAATACGGGTATGACACAATGTATTAAAACCCTGTTAAATAGTACTTCAAAACACATATTGGAATTAAGTATGTTTAGGGATTTCCCCATACTTGATAAGAATGCCATGCCTGTCAAAATGTTGCCACATCTTTACATGACACTGATCAATAAAAAATGTTTTGCAAATCAGTACCTATGGGATGAGGAGTATGCCAGTTGATCGAATATTCCAGATAATCAAGAGGTTTGTATAACCGTGTAAACCTTAACCAAGCGAAGCTTCAATATATCAACATCCCTTAAAAAAACTATGTAAAAACATCAACACATCTCCTAAAATCAATGTAAAAACAGATTTAGTAATAGAAACTTAATATGGGGCTAAAACACATCACTGTTATACTTTATTTACAGTAAAAATATTGGGGCATCGCAGTATTTGAGGTATATAATTTTGACAGTTTATCAAGAGTGCAGTTGATGAGAAGTGCCGGTTAAAGCAAAGTTTGTTGTACCTAAATGACCTGCCAGTGTAATTTTCTGAGCCGGTCACAAAATCTTATTACAATATCTGATGGAGCTACTACCTGATAACCATTGCCAGCCCCTCTTCAGCTGGTGTTTGAAGTGATCGCCATTACCTCATTAACTTTTTGTCTCTAGGATAACAACAATTAGGTATTGGTTCTGACTCAATTCCGTTCTCTCAATTTAGTATCTGTCTTTTGCATTCCTGTTGACGAAGATTAATTAAACATGTTAGCCTCTTTCTCATTAGTTTCATCCTTTACTCAAGTTTTAGAAGAGAGTCAGCTAACTGAACATCCATGGCATCACCATTTTTCATCGACTCCTCCTCTTTCCATCCAATTCTACAGATCTGAAATCCAGTCACAATATAGCCAGGAAATAATACAGGATGCTCATCTTGTCGCACTTCAGTTTCTTTTTATCTCTCCTCTGATTCTTCCAACACCATCAGGAGGCTAATACTTTCGAACCATCATAATCATTCCCCAAGATAAAAAAACAATTCATTCTGTTGAGTTTGTTGCAACAACACAACAATATCCACTTACGAAGTCACTATTTAATCCAACTGTTTGTAATGTGACCTGTATGTAACCTCTGTGTATACCATCATTCTTTTTTTCATTAGCCCCTCTGGAAGGCAAACTTGGATGATTGGTCAGCAAAAGCAACTTGCTCCAGTATATCTCATTAGTTTTATTAGCTGCCATTTTCATTACAAAAATAAAGAAATAGTTCTTACGTTGAAATAAAATATTCAGAACCTCCAATTGTCTGATTCTGTTCATCACATTTCAAGGAATTCTTGATTTTCAGGAGCTACCTCTCACTTTCTTTTAAGTTCTGAGGGAACTACTGTTCCAGTTTTAATAGCCCTTTCCTTTCCTGATGCACCCTGAAGCAATCAACCTCGCTATGTCCAGTCTTATTACATAGAAACGTATTTGGTTGAGTCTTATGAGAAATCAGTTAAACATCATTCCTGTTGAGTTTCATGGACTGTTTCTCTTTGCAATGCCTACCTTGTTACCATCACAATCTTGCCTCATTATCAAATAAAAATCTAAAGAACTGCTGATGCTGTAAATCAGAAACAAAATCAGAGGTTGCTGGTAAAGTTCAGTAGATCTGGCAGCATATGTGAAGTGAAATCAGAGTTAGTCTTTCAGGTCCAGATACCTTCCTTAGAATGGTTTTTGCCTCATTATCAATGTACCATTCCCCTATGATTCATCACCCTCCATGAGGAGAGGATCATGGTCCTCGTTGGCTGGTACTGTGCAGATGCAGAAACATCCATGTCTGAGAAACCAATTAAAAAGCATTGTCTATTTTTATGCTACTGTTCGATTACCCCCACTGTGAATTTATTCTTAACATGCTACAACTTCTATGCTTTGTTTGTGATGCACTTCTATCTCCTACAGTATGAGCAGCATTACTGTTCTAAGGTATTCCAGTTGTTTGCACAGCAGTTTTCAATTCTATTGCACACTTGTTATTTACAGCATGATGCAAAATGAACACCAAAGTTCACATATTCCATTCTTGGTAGCTCTTCCAGTCAATTCTATGCACTTTGAATTCCCCCAAATCCCTACCTAAACTGTCTATCTAATTCCTCATCTCACCATTTTAACCTTCAGCCCCAGGTACATTGAGTAAACATGCCAGAAATATAGTGCACTGATCCCTCATGGAAGCCATGGTGCTGTTAATTGTTGACTCCCACATGATTCCTTTCCCTTCCATGCATTATTGTCTCTCTTATGTATCTATTTACCTCACTTCTCAATTGTAATCCTCTCTGTATCCCAGTATACTACCTTCAATCCCTGTAATTAAGTTCCCAGCTTCCTTTCCACAGCATTGGCCCCTGTGAAGACCCCCAAGACTTTTACTGTATGGACCCTCAGAGCTGAACATGCTACACTTTGTTTAACAACTTAGACAGCCCCAAAAGATTCCTGACTAATATCTGTATAGGTCCCCAACTATCTTCTTGTGACTCCTTGCACCACAGGCCTGACCATAGCCCACTCCCTGGATTGTACAGGTATGGATCCCTAGA
Source organism: Hemiscyllium ocellatum (assembly GCF_020745735.1). Taxonomy (NCBI): domain Eukaryota; kingdom Metazoa; phylum Chordata; class Chondrichthyes; order Orectolobiformes; family Hemiscylliidae; genus Hemiscyllium; species Hemiscyllium ocellatum. The sequence continues at coordinate 35,411,988 of NC_083413.1, forward strand.
CAATGTCAGTCTTGAGCATTATCTAACATGTGCCCAAGCTCCTAGATTGATATCAGAGACCACTCCTGAATTACTGAAGTTGGACCCCTGACTGAAGAGTGTCTCCCTTGACTTCACTTGAAGATATTCCCTTTGGATTTTAAGATACTGCACAAAGGCACTTGATTAATGCAACAGACACATACTGTGAAATTGATGTAGCACACAGCCATGCAGCAACATGTTCATTCCCTTGTTGATGACTCCTGAAAATCACAAATTGCTGTTTGGCTTTGTATCTGTACTAAACAGCATGGCAAGACAGAAGTTTTATGAATCTTAAAGCTCTGGCTGAGGAGAAAAATGCTAAAAGGCAAGGCAATGCAAGGCAAAGTAAGGATGTTATGAGTACTGAAATAGGCACAAAGTGAGAGAGTACTAAGACAGTGAGCCATAAAGTGCGGACTAGTCCATTCCACAAGTTGGATGCTTGTCTGCATGCACAAAGTATCCTGACATCATTGCAATGAGAGGTGCTGGTTCCCACTGTAATGCAGAAAGCATGCCCGCATATGGCTTGGTTCAGTAAAGCTAACATGAATTGGATGCCGAGATTCTTGATGTGGCTGCTGCCCAGGGTGTGTGCCCTGAGATGTTGTTTTAAAGAGGTCCTATTGTACTCAAAACATTGACACTGTTTCTGTCTTCACCAATGCTACCAGACCTGCTGAGTTTCACTGTTTTTTTTTTGTTTTTATTTATCTGAGTTATTGATGCCTAGAATCCAAGATAGAAGTCCCGAGGTTAGGTGGTAGTGAAGATGACACTGAATATTTCATGCAATTAAGTCTCTTATCACTCATTGGAGAAAATCTTATCTCATTGTCGAAGATTTGTTTGGAAAATGGGACTTTTTAATATCAATAGATTTCTTGCCATGGTCAATGGTGTTCAGCAGCTGATTTTTTTATTAGTATTCCTTGTAGAATCTTTAATATTTTGCTGTTCTTCTGCTTGCTCCCTGAAACTAATACCTATTCCATCTGCAGAACTGCAACTCCTCCAATTTCCTTGTAATTCCCATATGACAATTTCCCAACATAGGGTGTGACCTACTGGAGCAAGTTTAAAAATCCAGACCAGGAAGAAATATAATTTATCATTTATTTGATGTAGTCACTTAAAATGTCATTCAAACATGCCATTCAAACAGGAAAATTCTTTTTAGCAAGTTTAGAAACACTCCCAAACCATAATATCTTAAGATTAAGCTGCTTACTTTCATTTCAGTCTGTTTAATATCCAGTAATAGCCTTGTGCAGAATATACAAACAGCAGTCAGAATGGATGAGAAATTTGATATTTTGGAAACTGCTTTTGGATCTCAGAAACTTTGTTGTCACAATAATGTCATTATTTTGTTTGGTATAAGTTATATGAGTAAACCAGCAAAAAAAATTAATTCTACTTGATTTCTCAAGACATTGCACAAAAAAACAAGAACCAGATGCAGTCTTCCTATGAAGTGTGGTTAGAGGATGGGGGGATAATCAGATCAGAGATAATCGGATAATCGGATAAGTTAATTATTTTTACATCATTGATTCTGCCCTTCCCTTTGTTATAATTTGTAACTAAATAGCAACATTTAAAGCAATGTCGGAAATAGAATTGATTCTAACTATGGCCAGGTTTTTATCAGAGAACTGCTGGCTTACACTCATCAGTTTGTCTCAGACACTCAACTGGCTACCATTGGACCTTCTTAGTGATTGAGGTTGCTGGCAGTGGAAGGAACTAGGCCACAGGTGAGTGAAAGCTGGATGGGTTAGGATGTGGATTGCAAGAGAGGGGGAATTGAAGGCAAGGAGTGGCTTTTAGTGCTATACTGCCTTATGCCAGGTCCTTTGATTGAATACAGAGTCTGATGAATCAAATTATTTGGATAGGACTTAGATGCAAATACTTAGTCCAATACAAGTCATGACAGGTTCAATTCAAACAGACAGCTCTGAATTTGAAGGTAGATCAAAGTCAAATTCAATCTTTGCAGTAAATTTCTCCTCAGTCCTAGTCAAAGGTGAATCAACAGTCTCTCCACTGAAAGTTTGGTCAGGAAGGGAGATATCCCCATAGGAATTGGGACGCAGTGATTAAATCTCATCTGAAGAAAGAAAAATTATGTATTATAACTGTAAAAAAATAAAACATACCAGGTAGAACTCTTTTTTGAGACTGTGTGAAGGTGACCATAAATATGGGAGAGATTTCTGCTCAGGGGTAGTCAGATTTTCTCAGCTCATTACATATTTATGTGCGAGTAAAGTGCTAAATTTTATGGGACAGGCATGCAAGCTGCACCAGGGCATACCAGGGCCTGGGGTCTGCTTTCCAGGCACAATAGTTAAAGGGCACTTTACACTCTGCAACACAAGAGCATCACTCAACCCCTACTCTTCAACTTCACCTACCCTGGAGATGTCAGACACCTTCCAAAACTCAGCCCTATTCTTTAGCAATTCATCTCTGGACGTTCTCCTGCAGGCTGTCTGGTCAAGATTGGATGTACTGTTTCTGAGGGATGGCAACAAGAGGCCATCTCAAGTAACTAGAATAAACTTCAGGACACTGTTGTCTTTATTATTTGCTCTTTCCACTTACCCGCTACCTAAAATGATCTGTCCACATATACATCCAGGTCCTTCTACTCCTGGACCCCATTTAGAATTGCACCCCTTGTGTTGTATTGTCTGTCCATGTTCTTCTTTTAAAATGTATCACTTCACATTTCTCTGCACTGAGCCTCATCGGCCAACTTTCTGCCCACTCCACCATCTTTTGAAGTTCTACACTATCCTCCTCAGTTTATAATGCTTCCAAGTTCCAAATCATCTGTAAATCTTGAAATTGTTTCCCACACACTGAGACATATGTTGTTAATTTATTCCTGGAAAAGCAAGGGTCCCAAACGGACTCCCTTGGGAAACTCCCTTGGGAAACTCCACAAAACACTTTTCTTCAGCCTAAAAAATCCAATAACCATTATAGCCTCCTTCCTCAGACATTTTTGTCTTTATGTTGCTCCTGCCCATTTTATTCAATGAGAGTTATAACTTTGTTCAAAACTCTGTTGTGTAGCCCTATATTGAATGCCTTTTTTAAGGGCACATACGCCCCATATCAACACCATCAATCTTTTCTGTTATCTACTCAAAACTGTAAGTTAGTTAAACATAATTTCTCTTTTAGAAATCCATGTTGGCTCTTCTTAATCAACCCACCTTCTTCCATGTGATTACTAATTCTATTTGAAATAATTGTTTCTAAAAGCTTCCCCATCACTGAACTTAAGCAACTTCCTTTAAAAAAGAGTGTGATGTTTGTAATTCTTGAATCCTGTAACACGCTCACCAAGACAAGGGAAGACTGAAAGATTCTGGCCAGTGCACCCACAATTTCCACTCCCACTTCCTTTGATATCCTTAGGGTGTATGTCATCCAGTCCCGGTCCTTGTCAACTTTAAGTACCAGGTCAGAAGACACCACATTATTTTAAATCACAAGCCGCATTCCAAAGTTCATGGAGAAATTATAGGCATCTTACAGAACGATTTTTCACCAAACCATTGGTAATTGCTAAAAGGCTCAGGTTCCACAAATGAATTCTGAGATAAATTAAATTATGCTATCAGAGACAGAGTAGTGTATGTTTTAAGATGTGAAGAAATCCAAAAGAGTTTACTCGTAGAAAGGAACTTAGATCAAAGAAAACACTGGAAATAGCATCTCAATGGAACCAAAAGCAAATGAATCTCAACAGCTAAGCTCAAGAATGGAGACTGGAAGGAATCCAAAGTTAAGTAGATAATATTTGAATCTGAGGAAGAAAGGATAAAGAACATCTCCACAATTTAGAAGCTATTCTGCAGAGACTTAAAGACTATAGCCTAAGGGTGAGCAAATACAAATGTGATTTTTAAAAAATCGTACATCGAATATTTCAGCCATCTCTATGATCCTAAGCAACCACACAAATCACTTTCAAAAGTAAAACCCATAACTGAAGATATAAACCAGGAACAATAATTTTTCCTGATGAAGGGCTCTGGCCCGAAGCGTCGAATTTCCTGTTCCTTGGATGCTGCCTGACCTGCTGTGCTTTAACCAGCAACACATTTTCAACAATAAATTTTGGGCTTACTAAATTACTATCTCTCAAGCATTCTCATATTACAAAATTTATCATGCTAAGCCAAAAATTTGAAGTAGGAAAACCAAAGTGAAAAAGCTTTTACTCTAGCCAAAAAGACTTTATTAAAGCCAGAAGTCCTGACTCTTTTTGATCCAAAATTACTGTTGTAACTATCATGCAATGCATCACCATGGAGTGGGATCAGTTGTTTCTTACACATTACCCAACGCTGAAGAGAAGTCAATAGCCTTTGCATCAAGATCATTAAACAAAACAGAAATGAACAATGCATAGAGAGAGAAAGAAGCTCTCAGAATCATTTCTGTCATTAAACAATTCCTGTCTGGCCAGGAATGTACCGTACTAACAGACCACAGACCAATGACGACAATATTTAAGCCTCAAAGGGATATCTTCTCCAGCAGTGAGCTGTATACAGAGGTGGTTGTTGAAGCTATCAGCTCCCACTTATACAAGTGAGTATTGACAATTCAACTTGCATAGGATGCTGATGGGCTGTCTAGCCTACCTTTGCCAAATGTACTGACTACAGAGAGTCGTTATGTAGACATTTTCTACTTTGAAAAAGTAGAGCATACTCTGATAATGGCACACTAGAAATGATTTGCTACAATCAAAAGTGATGGACATGTACTTTGTTGGAGGATCACAGAAACAACACCAGACTGATGCCATATGTCTCGCAGAAGTTATAACCATCCTCACCAGCAGAATATCTCCTATGGGGAATGAGAGTTATATATTCTATCACTGCGAAGGAAATGTGTTCAATCAAATACTGTCACGAAGGTCACTATGGAATTGTCAAAATAAAGGAGATAGCTAGAAGCTATTTTTGACGGTCAGGACTTGAGTCCGAAATTGAGAAGGCAGGAATATGTGCAACTTGTCCAAGAATTTGCAACCTGCCTTCAGTAGCACATTTACACAACTGGGATTAGCCAGAATGGACATGGCTAAGAATCCATATTGACTAGGTCAGACCTTTTGAATGGCAAATATTTTTCATAGTAGTTGACATACATTGTAAATGGCCTGAAGCTAACATTGGTAACAAGACATCTTAACAGAAAATTGTTATAAAATCATAGAGTCATAGAGATGTACAGCACGGAAACAGACCCTTCGGTCCAACCTGTCCATGCTGACTAGATATCCCAACCCAATCTAGTTCCACCTGCCAGCACCTGACCCATTTCCCTCCAAACCCTTCCTATTCATATACCCATCCAAATGCCCTTTAAATGCTGCAATTGTACCAGCCTCCACCACTTCCTCTAGCAGCTCATTCCATACACGTACCACCCTCTGCATGAAAATGTTGACCCTTAGGTCTCTTTTATATCTTTCCCCTCTCACCCTAAACCTATGCTCTCTAGTTCTGGACTCCCCAACCCCAGGGAAAAGACTTGGTCTATTTATCCTATCCATGCCCTCATAACTTTGTAAACCTCTATAAGGTCACCCCTCAGCCTCCAACGCTCCAGGGAAAACAGCCCCAGCCTGTTCAGCCTCTCCCTATAGCTCAAATCTTCCAACCCTGGCAACATCCTCGTAAATCTTTTCTGAACCCTTTCAAGTTTCACAACACCTTTCCGATAAGAAGGAGACCAGAACTGCATGCAATATTCCAACAGTGGTCGAACCAATATCCTGTACAGCCGCAACATGACCTCCCAACTCCTCTACTCAATACTCTGACCGATAAAGGAAAGCATATTAAACGCCTTCTTCACTATCCTATCTACCTGCGATTCCACTTTCAAGGAGCTATAAACTTGCATTCCAAGGTCTCTTTGTTCAGCAACACTCCCTAGGACCTTACTATTACGTGAATAAGTCCGACTAAGATTTGCTTTCCCAAAATGCAGCACCTCGCATTTATCTGAATTAAACTCCATCTGCCACCTGTCAGCCCATTGGCCTATCTGATCAAGATCCTATTGTAATCTGAGGTAACCTTCTTCGCTGTCCACTATACCTCCAATTTTGGTGTCATCTGCAAACTTACTAATTATACCTCCTATGTTCACATCCAAATCATTTATGTAAATGGATCCAGCACCAATCCTTATGGCACACCACTGGTCACAGGCCTCCTGTCTGAAAAACAACCCTCCACCACCACCTTCTGTCTTCTACCTTTGAGCCATTTTTGTATCCAAATGGCTAGTTCTCCCTGTATTCTGTGAGATCTAACCTTGCTAACCAGTTTCTCATTGGGAACTTTGACAAACGCCTTACTGAAGTCCATATAGATCACATCTACCGCTCTGCCCTCATCAATCCTCTTTGTTACTCGTGCAAAAAACTCCATCAAGTTTGTGAGACATGATTTCCCACACACCAAGCCAAGTTGATTATCTCGAATCAGTCCTTGCCTTTCCAAATACATGTATATCCTGTCCCTCAGGATTCCCTCCAACAACTTGCCCACCACTGGTGTCAGGCTCACTGATCTATAGATCCCTGGCTTGTCTTGATTACCTATCTTAAACAGTGGCATCACGTTAGCTAACCTCCAGTCTTCCAGTATCTCATCTGTGACTATCGATGATACAAATATCTCAGCAAGAGGCCCAGCAATCACTTCTCTAGCTTACCACAGAGTTCTAGGGTACACTTCATCAGGTCCTGGGGATTTATCCACCTTTATGCATTTCAAGACACCCAGTACTTCCTCTTCCATAATATCGACATTTTGCAAGGTGTCACCATCTATTTCCTTGCATTCTATATCTTCCATATCCTTTTCCACAGTAAATACTGATGCAAAATACTCGTTCAGTATCTCCCCCATTTCAACGGCGCCACACAAAGGCCACCTTGCTGATCTTTGAGTGGCCCTATTCTCTCCCTAGTTATCCTTTTGTCCTTAATGTATTTGTAAAAACCCTTTACATTCTACTTAATTCTATTTGTCAAAGCTATCTCATATCCCCTTTTTGCCCTCCTGATTTCCCTCTTAACGATACTTCGACTGCCTTTATACTTTTCTAAGGATTCACTCGATCTATCCTGTCTATACCCGACATATGTTTCCTTCTTTTTCTTCACCAAGCCCCCAATTTCTTTAGTCATCCAGCATTCCCTATACTGTACCTATCAGCCTTTCCTTTCACTGGACTCTCGTTATCTCATTTCTGAAGGCTTCCCATTTTCCAGCTGTCTTTTTACCTGTGAACAACTGCCCCCAATCAGCTTTTGAAAGTTTTTGCCTAATACCATCAAAATTGGCCTTTCTCCAATTTAGAACTTCAACTTTAAAATCTGATCTATCCTTTCCCATCACTATTGTAAATCTAATAGAATTATGGTTGCTGGCCCCAAAGTGCTCCCACATTACACCTTAGTCAACTGCCCTACCTTATTTCCCAAGAGTAGGTCAAGTTTTGCACCTTCTCTAGTAGGTACATCCACATAATGAATCAGATAATTTTCTTATCCACAATTAACAAATTCCTCTCCAACTAAAACTTTAACGCTATGGCAGTCCCAGTCTATGTAAGTTAAAATCCCCTACCATAACCACCCTATTATTCTTACAGATAACTGAGATCTCCTTACAAGTTTGTTTCTCAATTTCCCAATAAGGTGATCATCCCTTTCTTATTTCTCAGTTCCACCGAAATAACTTCCCTGGATGAATTTCTGGGAATATCCTCCCTCAGTACAATTGTAATGCTATCCATTATCAAAAATGCCACCCCCACCCCCACCCCACGTACCCCCTCCTCTCTTACCTCCCTTTCTATTCTTCCTGTAGCATTTGTATTCTGGAACATTAAGCTGCCAGTCCTGTCCATCCCTGAGCCATTTTGATAATTGGTATGATATCCCTGTCCCATGTTCCTAACTATGCCCTGAGATCATCTGCCTTCCCTGTCAGGCCCCTTGCATTGAAATAAATGCAGTTTATTTTATCAGTCCTACATTGCTCTTGCTCTGTTCCTGCCTGCCCTGACTGTTTGACTCATTTCTGTTCTCAACTGTACCAGTCTCAGGTTGATCTTTTCCCTCACTATCTCCCTGGTTCCTACCGCACCGCCCCCCCCCCAATGCATAACAAAAGACATTGTTGACAAGAAAAACACAGAACCAGAGAACAAGACCAAAATGCCACATTTTCCAATAGATCAAAAAGTGTTGGCGAGGAATTACACTGGTGAGAAATGGGTACTGACCATTATCATACTGGACCGATACCTTACACCATACAGACAAATGAGACAATGTAGCAGAGAGAAGATATGTAGTTCAATCCTGGCAATCAGAATGAATGCTGTAGTGGTTCTGTTCGCCGAGCTGGAAGTTTTTGTTGCAAACGTTTCGTCCCCTGGCTAGGAGACATCATCAGTGCTGTGGAGCCTCCTGCAAAGCGCTTCTTTGATGTTTCTTCCGGCATTTATAGTGGTCTGTCCTTGCCGCTTCCGGGTGTCAGTTTCAGCTGTCCGCTGTAGTGATTGGTATATTGGGTCCAGGTCGATGTGTCTGTTGATGGAATTTGTGGATGAATGCCATGCCTCTAGGAATTCCCTGGCTGTTCTCTGTCTGGCTTGCCCTATGATAGTAGTGTTTTCCCAGTCGAACTCATGTTGCTTGTTGTCTGAGTGTGTGGCTACTAGGGATAGCTAGTCGTGTCGTTTCGTGGCTAGTTGGTGTTCATGTATGCGGATTGTTAGCTGTCTTCCTGTTTGTCTTATATAGTGTTTTGTGCAGTCCTTGCATGGTATTTTATAAACTACATTAGTTTTGCTCATGTTGGGTATTGGCTCCTTTGTTCTAGTAAGTTGTTGTCTGAGCGTGGCTGTTGGTTTGTGTGCCGTTATGAGTCCTAGGGGTCGCAGTAGTCTGGCTGTCAGTTCTGAAACGCTCCTGATGTATGGTAGTGTGGCTAGTCCTTTTGGTTGTGGCATGTCCTCATTCCGTGGTCTATCTCTTAGGCATCTGTTGATAAAGTTGCGCGGGTATCCGTTTTTGGCGAATACCTTGTATAGGTGTTCCTCTTCCTCTTTTCGCAGTTCTGGTGTACTGCAGTGTGTTGTAGCTCTTTTGAATAGTGTCCTGATGCAGCTTCGTTTGTGTGTGTTGGGGTGGTTACTTTCATACTGCACAAAACACTATATAGGACAAACAGGAAGACAGCTAACAATCCGCATACATGAACACCAACTAGCCACGAAACGACACGACTAGCTATCCCTAGTAGCCACACACTCAGACAACAAGCAACATGAATTCGACTGGGAAAACACTGCTATCATAGGGCAAGCCAGACAGAGAACAGCCAGGGAATTCCTAGAGGCATGGCATTCATCCACAAATTCCATCAACAGACACATCGACCTGGACCCAATATACCAATCACTACAGCGGACAGCTGAAACTGACACCCGGAAGCGGCAAGGACAGACCACTATAAATGCCGGAAGAAACATCAAAGAAGCGCTTCGCAGAAGGCTCCACAGCACTGATGATGTCTCCTAGCCAGGGGACGAAACGTTTGCAACAAAAACTTCCAGCTCGGCGAACAGAACCACTACAACAAGCACCCGAGCTACAAATCTTCGCACAAACTTTGAAGAATGAATGCACCAGAGATACCATTAATTGAAGATTCACAAAGAACTCAGTTAAATAGAGATCAGGACATACCTGAGGACACTGGAGCATCTGAGGAAAGTGGTATCTTGTGGAGAATATCATGACATTGTGCGAACATCTGAACAGTCAATCATCTCATGAAAAGACACAACAGCTGATGTACCCGGTGCACCTAATACACCAGAGGTTAAAGCCAATGAGAAAAACTAACAGACATCTGAGATATGCCGACAGCCACACAGGAATCGATGTTCTCTGGAGCGTCATTCCTACTGATTGTTGTATATTTATTTGTAAATATTTTCATTGCAGGAACCTCTGATGTAAAGTTGGAGGGATGTTGCATATTTGTATAATTTTTAAAAATCCACTTAGAGGGCATCACTGGTTCGGCCAGCATTTATTGTCCTTCCCTACATTGCACATTAGTCAGACCAGGTAAGGGTGGTAGTTTTTCCTAAAGGACATTGGTGAACCAGATGTGGGTTTTTTTTAAAACCCCACAAACAATTCATCATTTAACTCTAAATTCCTGATTTTTAAATCAAATTCAAATTCCACCTTCTGCTGTGGCAGGATTCAAACCAGAGTTCCCAGGACATTATCTAGGTCTCTCGATAAATAGACCAGTGATAACACCTCTCCTGCAAAAGTATGTGTACTGTCACTTTGAGTCTGATTATGTGACAACATGACATCATCAGTCATCATGGCAGGAAATATTAGTCTGACCTTGCCACCTGTGGAGAAACATCTTTTTAATAAAGCTCTTGCCTTAATACTTCAGCCATAAATCCAGGAATGTAATTTCTAGAAATTAAGCTTAAGCCAAGCCAACATTATTTTTAAAGAATAATGTTCCAACATCCTTATAGTGACCCCTTTTGAGAAAGGTACAGTTCAAGTATGTCTTCAGCGTTCTATAAAAACTCTTTCCCTAATCCTTGAAACATAGATCCTGAAACATTAACAAAGCTTCTTAAGAACACTGATGAGTAACGGAATCCTCCTGCTGCGCGGTCTAGTCAATGGAAACGCATCTTTAAAAAAAGATGTTCAATGATGCGTTCGTTGATGAACTTCCTCACTGTGGCAATGTTTGGCATCAGTTTGAATGTTTCACATGGAGATCATTAACCACATGAGGGCGTCCTTTGCCACACACAAACCAGTTCCAGAGATGGTGCAGGAATGGGGTAGTGATTTTGAGGAAACTGTGAGTTATGTAGAATATAAGTGTTGTGACAGCACCCTGCGCAACAGGCACACACCTGCAGGAAATGCTACCTGTGGTCACAAATGAGCTAGACATTGATGGAGTGAAATCTTTTCTGTTCAGGAATCTGGCCAGATGATACTACAGAGCTCTAAGTGCCATGTGTTCAGTCAATGACCCCCTGGACCTAAGGGAACCCAGTGACATCTACAAATGCAATAGCTCAGGCAGCTTCAATTTCTGAGCCCATGGTGAACCAGCCAAACTATATTGCTTTCCTGTAAAGTATATTGGTGACCTTTCAAATGCACTGTGGGCTCCCAACTAGAAGATACCACACTGTATTCAAAGCTACTGCCCCCTGAGCTTCTTGTCTCTGGTTCTGTAATTTAAATTCTCCTCCTCCCCTCTTTCTCAACAGTGCTATTACAGCTGCTACGTTAAATTGATCAAATATGTGGTGTGGAAATAATGATCTGTGAAGAAATATCAGAAATGAGATGTAGATATTTTTAATCGACCTGTTAGAAATGTTATGGCATATATCTAGGACAAGTGGGGCCTTAACTTTGGCCTTCTGGACCCAAGTAGGAACACTATCACTGCACCACAACAAGATCCTCCAAATTATTGAGTGAACCTGCCACAATTGGAGTGTACTCCACAAAGACAAATATACTTGAGATGAGGCTTGAACCTCCCCACAATCCCTAGCTTTTTAGGTGATTGTTGGGAGTAAGAGTTTTCTTTCTATTTAAGCTATTGACATGTGTCAGTATAACCTTTGGCTGCTCATGCGTTTGTTAAAAGCCTGCAGCTATCTGTTGAGCTGCATACCTCACGACTGAGTGTTCCTCATTCTAATGGTGCCATGTGCAAGATATTTCTGCCTTTTATCTTAATAATGTTTTCCATGAATGTGATGATAAGCACAATCTGTCTGTTGTTGCCCTTCATTGTCCTTTGCAATACAGCCCTACAATCTTAAAATGTATTTCATGCATTTAACTTTAAAATGCACAGGCCAGTGAACTTTCCTGCTTGTTGAATTAACAAAGATCCCTTCCAGCAGCATCAGCACTGCTGGTGATTTTTTTGTGCCCTCCTTGTCAACGGTTAATGAATTATGAGATATGGTTGAAGGTGCAATGGTATTTTTCTACTGTTTAGAGTGCCTTACTTGGGTGTATTTTGCTCTGCTGCAGGAACATGCAAACAGATCTGGGGAACCTCCCATTTGCACTGCGCATTTTCTGTGAAGCACCTTAGTTTGAAAACTGATTTTAAAAAAAGATGGTGGTTGTAAACACTTTCCTTTGCATCATTCACACTCTAGACTCTCCTTCTGGAATACATACCCCCTCATAACTGTGCGTAGCCTTTTCCTCTCCAGCCCAAAGATGTGCAGGTTGGGTAGATTGGCTATGCTAAATTGCCCCATAGTATTCATGGCTATGTAGGTTAGGTGGATTAGTCGAGGGAATTGCAGGGTTACATGGATAGTGTGGGAGATGGATATGAGTGGGATGCTCAGGAGACCAAAGGGTCAATGTGGATTCAATGGGCTGAATCACCTACTTCCATGCTTTTGAATTCTGTGATCTATGATCTTTCTCTAACATTCCCTCTGTTCTTTATCAGTCTTTTCACTATCACCCTGGATATTTCTCCCCTTCTGTGGATCACACTCTCAGGGAGCCTCTGGGTGGAGAGATAAATGGGAGGAGGGTAGGGCTGGGGAGAAGGTAGCCAAGAGGACCTTCATGTCCTTGGCAGAGTATCTGGGTGTCCTCCATCACTCTCTCACTACCCGACACTTGAAGGAAGAACAGGTCATCTTCCACCTCCCAACACTTCAGCCCCTGGGCATCAATGTGGACTTCGCCAGTTTCCTCATTTCCCCTCCCCCTACCTTGCTCCAATTCCAACCTTCCAGCTCAGCACCATCCTCATGACCTGTCCTACCTGCCGATCTTCCTTTCCACCTATCCATTCCACCTTCGTCTCTGACCTATCACCTTCATCCCTACCTCCATCCACTTATTGTACTTTTGGCTTCCTTCTCCCCAGCCCCACCCCCCCTCCCATTTGTCTCTCCACTCTGGAGACTCTCTGATGAAGGGCTTTTATCCAAAACGTCGATATTCCTGCTCCTTGGATGCAGCCTGACCTGCTGTGCTTTTCCAGCACCACTCTAATCTAGACTCTGATCTCCAGCATCTGCAGTCCTCATTTTTGCCTTTAAATTACATTCTCTACCTTTCTATCTCCTCTTTTTCTGTTAAATTGATCTCCCTTTAGATTAGTCTCCAATCTAAGATGATTCCCATTTGTTTCTCCCAGGCTTGTTTGCTGGAATCAAGTGTGGCTGCCTTGCTGGTGCACCCTCATGAGCCTGGTCAACCTTCTCACCTCACAACATAAGCTTTTAACTTCAAGAAGGCAGACTACATATCACAAAGACTTCTTATGAAGGCTTTATCCCTTAACACTGTAAGCATTTGTGCAATTAAACACATTGTTAATGAAGGAGGCAAGTCAGTGAAGACCTTATACTAACCAGAGCTTGGAAGAAGAAGGGTACTTTGCCTCATTAGTTGGCTTTGTGAACGCAATTCCCTTTTTGGCTATCAAAATTATGCTGGTGACATAATTCCAATTGGCTGGAATGATGTGAATATTTATTACATGCTAATGAATGCAAAACAGATTCTTGACTCTGAAGGTGTGGAAAACCAACTGTCTGGAAGGTTCTGGGAATTTAATTACAAAACTTTAAGTTGTCATGAGAAAATTTAACTTTTGTCTCGTGGACAATTAAATTCCATCAGTTGCCCTTCTCAAAGTTCTGGGTGGCCCCACAAGATTCCACCCATTGCAATTTTATCATTAAGGAAGTGGTGTGTAATGGTGGCCTCTTGTGACCTTTGTCTGTATTCATATATGCAACAAAAACCTGATTAAATTAGATCCTCTTTTACTTAAAAAAACAAATGCTGGAGATCACAGTCGATCAGGCAGCATCCATGGAGAGAGAGCAAGCTAACATTTAGAATCTAGAATACTCTTCATCAGCGTTGAAGTGAAGTGTGGAGGGACTGCATTTACTCTATAGTCCTAGGGGTGTTGGTGGGAGTAGAGGGTGCAGGGTGCTTGTGGACAAAAGATATTAGTAGTTTACATTAAATGAATGGAATGTGACACAGTGTCCTGCTTGTATGCCCTCATGTCTGTCCTTAGCACGCTGCCATGTTCCAGTGAAACACAGCACAAACTGGAGCAATAACGTCTCATCTTCAAACTAGGCACTTTACAGCACTCTGGACTTAATATTGAGTTCAACACCTTTAAATTGTGAACCATTTCCTTCCTGTCTTTAGCTTGTTGTCATGGAGATAGAGATGACTGCAGATGATAGAGATGACTGCAGATGCTAGAGAAGTTAGAGTCGACAAAATGTGGTGCTGCAAAACGCACAGCAAGTCAGGCAGTATCACCAGAACCTGATGAAGGGTTAAGGCCAAAACATTTTGTTCCTCAGATGGTATCCTGACCTGCTGTGCTTTTTCCAGTGCCACACTTTATCAACTCAGCCTGCTATCATGTTCTCCCCTCCTCCATCCCAATTACTGTCCTTTCAGGTCTGGCAGGAGACACACCATTGCTCTGCTATTCTCACATTCCGATTGCTTAGTGTAAACTGCTAACATCTTTTCTCCACCATCTCCCTACACCGATTATCACCCTCCCCCTGCTGAATGACAGCATAAATGCTGTCCTCTCCACACTTTACTTCAGTTCTGAAGAGTCATTTAGAATCAAAGCATTAACTTGCTGTCTCTCCATGGATGCTGTCTGACCCAGTGTGATTTGTTGTTTTCAAGACAGATTCTAGCAGGGTCTACTGCTTTTCATCATTTAATGATTTGGATGTAAACATAGGAGGTATAGTTACAAAGTTTGCAGATGACATCAAAATTGGAGTGGCAGATGGAGTTTAATTTAGATAAATGTGAGGTGCTGCATTTTGGAAAGGCAAATCAGAGCATGGCTTATACACTGAATGGTAAGGTCCTGGGAAGTGTCACTGAACAAAGTGCAGGTTCATAATTCCTTGAAGGTGGAGTCGTAGGTAGTTAGGATAATGAAGAAGGTGTTTAGTACACTTTCCTTTATTGGTCAGAGCATTGCGTATAAGACTTGAAAGATCATGTTGTGGCTGTACAGGACATTCGTTAGGCCACTTTTGGAAACTGTGTAATTCTGGTAATCCCTCCTATCGTAAGGATGTTATGAAACTTGAAAGGGTTCATTAAAGATTTACAAGGATGTTGTCTTGGAGGATTTGAGCTATAGGGAGAGGCTGAATAGGCTGGGGCTGTTTTCACTGAAGCGTCATAGGCTGAGAGGTGGCCTTATGGTGGTTTATAAATTCATGAGGGGCATGGATAGGGTAAATAGACAAAGTCTTTTCCCTGGGGTTGGAGAGTCCAGAACTAGAGGACATCAGTTTAGGGTGACAGGGAAAAATTTAAAAGGATCTCAAGGGCAACATTTTCACACAGAGGATGGTGTGTGTATAGAATGAGGTGCTAGAAGTGGTGGAGGCTGATACAATTACAACATTTAAAAAGCATCCGGACGGATATATGAATAGGAAAGGTTTAGAGGGATATGGGCCAAGTGATGGCAAGTCGGACTAGATTTGGTTGGGATATCTGGTCGGTGTGGATGAGTTGGATCGAATGGTCTGTTTCCATGCTGTACACCTCTACGACTATTTGCAGTGATTTGTCTCTCTTTTAGTTAACTCTATGCCATCTTTAAGATACTCCTTAAAACCTACCTCTTGGACCTAGCTTTTTGTTATCGTTATCTGAGTCCTTTATCTCACCTTGGGGAAATTGTTTTCAAAGGTCTCGAAGACGCTTATGTAAATGTAAGGTTTGTTAGGTATCCGTTTCCATGACAAAGATCACCCCTCCCCCACCCACAAAAAGACAACCCTAGGCGGAAGTGAGATAACATCTTGACAATGTTACTTCCGGTACCGTGTGAGCTAATGATGTGGATGATGCCGGCCCGGGACCTAGCTACTACCGACTGACTCCCGAGGCCCAGGACCGAGCTACTACTGACTGACGACCGAGGCCCGGGACCGAGCTACTACCGACTAACTCCCGGGGACCGAGGCCCTGGACCGAGCTACTACCGACTGACTTCCGAGGCCCAGGACCGAGCTACTGCCGACTGACTCCCGGGGACCGAGGCCCAGGACCGAGCTACTGCCGACTGACTCCCGGGGACCGAGGCCCGGGACCGAGCTACTGCCGACTGACTCCCGGGGACCGAGGCCCGGGACCGAGCTACTGCCGACTGACTCCCGGGGACCGAGGCCCGGGACCGAGCTACTGCCGACTGACTCCCGGGGACCGAGGCCCGGGACCGAGCTACTGCCGACTGACTCCCGGGGACCGAGGCCCGGGACCGAGCTACTGCCGACTGACTCCCGGGAACTGAGCCCGGCGTTAAATCCTCGCCGGGTCCCGGGGACCGAGCGGGGTGGACATTATCAGCCCAGAGAGAAAGAAAGAGAGAGAGCTGCACTTTAGTCGAGGTGGCAGCCTTACCGGAGCGCCATGATCCGCTGGATACGGCAGCAGCTGGTAAGTCGGATGCCGCTTGTGGAGGGTTTATCTGCGGACGCTGTGTGTGTGTGTGTAGCCGGGTCGTGGGCCCGAGAGTTGGTAGAAACAAGCTGCTTGACAGCTGGCGGCTGGGACTGGAATGGCTTCATGTTAGATTTTGCTGTTCCTGGTTTTGAATTCTTGGTGATGGATTTTGTTTTTACCCCCAAAAAAACGTTTTATAACTAGGGAAGGAAATATATCTCTACCTACTCAGTCTGAAGTTTCAGGGACTTGATGAAGGCTTCCACTCTGACAGCTTAACTGTCAGCACCAGTTCCTTGGTCCGAAACTGAGATTTTAAAAAAATAAATTAGCGGGGAAAAGGAGCCTTTCACGGAGCTATTGGTTAGGTTTCAGAAGTTTTTTTTGGTGTCTTAAATATCAGTTGGTAAACTGTTGTAATCCTTCTTTTTGTGGTTTGTCACTCAGCACTACATAACTGCTGTCATTTCAATTCGGCACTGAAATATACCAAAACCGCGCCCAGCAGAGGTGGAATGATCGTGCACGTAATCTTAAGTGATTCACTCATGGATAAACTTTAATCGAAATGTCAGCTGTAACTTTACAAGTAGGAGGATCTTGCATCTTTTCATGAAGTCCAAAATAAACTTCCCAACCAATTACTTTTAAAGGCATGTCAATATACAAAACACATCGCGATGATGAACTAAACAGCATAAGCCATTCGGCCCGTCGATTAGATTCAACTATTCCATTAGATCATTACAGTTTTTATATTTACTTTGTCTTTATTTGCCTAACTTTGTTTAATGTCATTACCATTTTCCCCTAAGTTTTAAAATTATTAATTGACCAAACTCAACAGTTTGTTTTAAGGGGAATTATACACTACAACTATCCTTTGTGCTTCCTGACATCATCCCTAAATAAACATTTTAAGTTTATTTTAAGATCTTGCTTTTCTGTTCTGGATTCCTGCTGCAAATGTGTTGCTGGTCAAAGCACAGCAGGCCAGGCAGCATCTCAGGAATAGAGAATTCGACGTTTCGAGCATAAGCCCTTCATCAGGAATAAGAGAGAGAGAGCCAAGCCGGCTGAGATAAAAGGTAGGGAGGAGGGACTAGGGGGAGGGGCGATGGAGGTGGGATAGGTGGAAGGAGGTCAAGGTGAGGGTGATAGGCCGGAGTGGGGTGGGGGCGGAGAGGTCAGGAAGAGGATTGCAGGTTAGGAGGGCGGTGCTGAGTTGAGGGAACCGACTGAGACAAGGTGGGGGGAGGGGAAATGAGGAAGCTGGAGAAATCTGAATTCATACCTTGTGGTTGGAGGGTTCCCAGGCGGAAGATGAGGCGCTCCTCCTCCAGCCGTCGTGTAGTTGTGTTCTGCCGGTGGAGGAGTCCAAGGACCTGCATGTCCTCGGTGGAGTGGGAGGGGGAGTTAAAGTGTTGAGCCACGGGGTGATTGGGTTGGTTGGTTCGGGCGGCCCAGAGGTGTTCTCTGAAGCGTTCCGCAAGTAAGCGGCCTGTCTCACCAATATAGAGGAGGCCACATCGGGTGCAGCGGATGCAATAGATGATGTGTGTGGAGGTACAGGTGAACTTGTGGCGGATATGGAAGGATCCCTTGGGGCCTTGGAGGGAAGTGAGTGTGGAGGTGTGGGCGCAAGTTTTACATTTCCTGCGGTTGCAGGGGAAGGTGCCGGGGGTGGAGGTTGGGTTGGTGGGGGGTGTGGATCTGACAAGGGAGTCACGAAGGGAGTGGTCCTTGCGGAACGCTGATAGGGGAGGGGAGGGAAATATATCCTTGGTGGTGGGGTCCGTTTGGAGGTGGCGGAAATGGCGGCGGATAATACGTTGTATGCGCAGGTTGGTGGGGTGGTAGGTGAGAACCAGTGGGGTTCTGTCTTGGTGGCGGTTGGAGGAGCGGGGCTCAAGGGCGGAGGAGCGGGAAGTGGAGGAGATGCGGTGGAGGGCATCGTCGATCACGTCTGGGGGGAATCTGCGGTCCTTGAAGAAGGAGGCCATCTGGGTTGTGCGGTGTTGGAATTGGTCCTCCTGGGAGCAGATGCGGCGGAGACGAAGGAATTGGGAATATGGGATGGCGTTTTTACAGGGGGCAGGGTGGGAGGAGGTGTAGTCCAGGTAGCTGTGGGAGTCAGTCGGTTTATAATAGATGTCTGTGTTGAGTCGGTCGCCCGAGATAGAAATGGAAAGGTCTAGGAAGGGGAGGGAGGAGTCTGAGACAGTCCAGGTGAATTTCAGGTCGGGATGGAAGGTGTTGGTAAAGTTGATGAACTGTTCAACCTCCTCGTGGGAGCACGAGGCAGCGCCGATACAGTCATCGATGTAGCGGAGGAAAAGGTGGGGGGTGGTGCCAGTGTAGTTGCGGAAGATGGACTGTTCCACATATCCTACGAAGAGGCAGGCATAGCTGGGGCCCATGCGGGTGCCCATGGCAACTCCTTTAGTTTGGAGGAAGTGGGAGGATTGAAAAGAGAAGTTATTCAGGGTGAGGACCAGTTCAGTCAGTCGAAGGAGGGTGTCAGTGGAAGGGTACTGGTTAGTGCGGCGGGAAAGGAAGAAGCGGAGGGCTTTGAGTCCTTCGTGATGGGGGATGGAGGTGTACAGGGACTGGATGTCCATAGTGAAAATAAGGCATTGGGGACCGGGGAAGCGAAAATCCTGGAGGAGGTGGAGGGCGTGGGTGGTGTCCCGAACGTAGGTGGGGAGTTCTTGGACTAAAGGGGACAGGACCGTGTCGAGGTATTGGGAGATGAGTTCGGTGGGGCAGGAGCAGGCTGAGACAATGGGTCGGCCGGGGCAGGCAGGTTTGTGGATTTTGGGCAGGAGGTAGAAACGGGCGGTGCGGGGTTGTGGGACTATGAGGTTGGAGGCGGTGGATGGGAGATCCCCTGAGGTGATGAGGTCCTGGATGGTCTGGGAGATGATGGTTTGGTGGTGGGAGGTGGGGTCGTGGTCAAGGGGGCGATAAGAGGAGGCGTCCGCGAGCTGGCGTTTGGCTTCAGCGGTGTACAGGTCAGTGCGCCAAACTACCACCGCGCCTCCCTTGTCTGCGGGTTTGATGGTGAGGTTGGGATTGGAGCGGAGGGAGTGGAGGGCTGCACGTTCTGAGGGTGAGAGGTTGGAGTGGGTGAGAGGGGTGGACAGGTTGAGTCGGTTGATGTCACGGCGGCAGTTGGCTATAAAGAGGTCGAGGGCGGGTAGGAGGCCTGCACGGGGTGTCCAGGTGGATGGGGTGTGTTGGAGGCGGGAGAAGGGGTCGTCAGAGGGTGGGCGGGAGTCTTGGTTGTGAAAGTAGGCACGGAGGCGAAGGCGGCGGAAGAATTGTTCAATATCTCGCCGCGTGTTGAACTCATTAATCCGAGGGCGTAGGGGAACGAAGGTGAGGCCCCTGCTGAGGACTGATCTTTCATCCTCAGAGAGGGGGAGATCTGGAGGGATGGTGAAAATCCGGCAAGGCTGGGAGCTAGGACCTGCCCCCAGCTCCAGCTCCAGCTCCAGTCCCACACCAGGTCCTAGCTCCCAGCCTTGCCGGATTTTCACCATCCCTCCAGATCTCCCCCTCTCTGAGGATGAAAGATCAGTCCTCAGCAGGGGCCTCACCTTCGTTCCCCTACGCCCTCGGATTAATGAGTTCAACACGCGGCGAGATATTGAACAATTCTTCCGCCGCCTTCGCCTCCGTGCCTACTTTCACAACCAAGACTCCCGCCCACCCTCTGACGACCCCTTCTCCCGCCTCCAACACACCCCATCCACCTGGACACCCCGTGCAGGCCTCCTACCCGCCCTCGACCTCTTTATAGCCAACTGCCGCCGTGACATCAACCGACTCAACCTGTCCACCCCTCTCACCCACTCCAACCTCTCACCCTCAGAACGTGCAGCCCTCCACTCCCTCCGCTCCAATCCCAACCTCACCATCAAACCCGCAGACAAGGGAGGCGCGGTGGTAGTTTGGCGCACTGACCTGTACACCGCTGAAGCCAAACGCCAGCTCGCGGACGCCTCCTCTTATCGCCCCCTTGACCACGACCCCACCTCCCACCACCAAACCATCATCTCCCAGACCATCCAGGACCTCATCACCTCAGGGGATCTCCCATCCACCGCCTCCAACCTCATAGTCCCACAACCCCGCACCGCCCGTTTCTACCTCCTGCCCAAAATCCACAAACCTGCCTGCCCCGGCCGACCCATTGTCTCAGCCTGCTCCTGCCCCACCGAACTCATCTCCCAATACCTCGACACGGTCCTGTCCCCTTTAGTCCAAGAACTCCCCACCTACGTTCGGGACACCACCCACGCCCTCCACCTCCTCCAGGATTTTCGCTTCCCCGGTCCCCAATGCCTTATTTTCACTATGGACATCCAGTCCCTGTACACCTCCATCCCCCATCACGAAGGACTCAAAGCCCTCCGCTTCTTCCTTTCCCGCCGCACTAACCAGTACCCTTCCACTGACACCCTCCTTCGACTGACTGAACTGGTCCTCACCCTGAATAACTTCTCTTTTCAATCCTCCCACTTCCTCCAAACTAAAGGAGTTGCCATGGGCACCCGCATGGGCCCCAGCTATGCCTGCCTCTTCGTAGGATATGTGGAACAGTCCATCTTCCGCAACTACACTGGCACCACCCCCCACCTTTTCCTCCGCTACATCGATGACTGTATCGGCGCTGCCTCGTGCTCCCACGAGGAGGTTGAACAGTTCATCAACTTTACCAACACCTTCCATCCCGACCTGAAATTCACCTGGACTGTCTCAGACTCCTCCCTCCCCTTCCTAGACCTTTCCATTTCTATCTCGGGCGACCGACTCAACACAGACATCTATTATAAACCGACTGACTCCCACAGCTACCTGGACTACACCTCCTCCCACCCTGCCCCCTGTAAAAACGCCATCCCATATTCCCAATTCCTTCGTCTCTGCCGCATCTGCTCCCAGGAGGACCAATTCCAACACCGCACAACCCAGATGGCCTCCTTCTTCAAGGACCGCAGATTCCCCCCAGACGTGATCGACGATGCCCTCCACCGCATCTCCTCCACTTCCCGCTCCTCCGCCCTTGAGCCCCGCTCCTCCAACCGCCACCAAGACAGAACCCCACTGGTTCTCACCTACCACCCCACCAACCTGCGCATACAACGTATTATCCGCCGCCATTTCCGCCACCTCCAAACGGACCCCACCACCAAGGATATATTTCCCTCCCCTCCCCTATCAGCGTTCCGCAAGGACCACTCCCTTCGTGACTCCCTTGTCAGATCCACACCCCCCACCAACCCAACCTCCACCCCCGGCACCTTCCCCTGCAACCGCAGGAAATGTAAAACTTGCGCCCACACCTCCACACTCACTTCCCTCCAAGGCCCCAAGGGATCCTTCCATATCCGCCACAAGTTCACCTGTACCTCCACACACATCATCTATTGCATCCGCTGCACCCGATGTGGCCTCCTCTATATTGGTGAGACAGGCCGCTTACTTGCGGAACGCTTCAGAGAACACCTCTGGGCCGCCCGAACCAACCAACCCAATCACCCCGTGGCTCAACACTTTAACTCCCCCTCCCACTCCACCGAGGACATGCAGGTCCTTGGACTCCTCCACCGGCAGAACACAACTACACGACGGCTGGAGGAGGAGCGCCTCATCTTCCGCCTGGGAACCCTCCAACCACAAGGTATGAATTCAGATTTCTCCAGCTTCCTCATTTCCCCTCCCCCCACCTTGTCTCAGTCGGTTCCCTCAACTCAGCACCGCCCTCCTAACCTGCAATCCTCTTCCTGACCTCTCCGCCCCCACCCCACTCCGGCCTATCACCCTCACCTTGACCTCCTTCCACCTATCCCACCTCCATCGCCCCTCCCCCTAGTCCCTCCTCCCTACCTTTTATCTCAGCCGGCTTGGCTCTCTCTCTCTTATTCCTGATGAAGGGCTTATGCTCGAAACGTCGAATTCTCTATTCCTGAGATGCTGCCTGGCCTGCTGTGCTTTGACCAGCAACACATTTGCAGCTGTGATCTCCAGCATCTGCAGACCTCATTTTTTACTGTTCTGGATTCCTACCAAAGGCTTGGTTAATTCTCTTGTCCTCATTAAACTTTTAAACATCTTAAACATTTTTGATCATCCATAAATTCCCCAAATTTAAAGAAATACAGTCATAGCTGTGCTCATAATTTATTAAGTTTAAAAATCTCACAACACCAGGTTATAGTCCAACAGGTTTAATTGAAAGCACACTAGCTTTCAGAGCGACACTCCTTCAGGTGATTGTGGAGGGCTCGAGCCCTCCACTGTCACCTGATGAAGGAGCATCGCTCCAAAAGCTAGTGTGCTTCCAATTAAACCTGTTGGGCTATAACCTGGTGTTGTGTGATTTTTAACTTTGTACGCCCCAGTCCAACACCGGCAACTCCAACTCATAATTTATCTGTTTTAACCCAGATATCGTTCTTGTTAATGTGATAAATGATGAATAAAACAAATATACTGTGGATGCTGGAAACCTGAAACAAAGTGCTGGCAAAAGTCAGGTCTGGCAGCACCTGTGTAGAGAGAAATAATTAACATTCAGTTCAGTATAGCAATTTTTCCAGAATTGAAAATGATTGATTATTTATTTATACCATTATCTGAACTATGGGTTATTCAGGATAGCTCTTCAAAGAAAAGTGAAGTTACACCATTTCGATAGGCTGGTAGAATCTTGCATTTAACAACAGTTCAAAAATCAGTACTACTGATCATGTAGTATGGCTTCACTATACCACCAAAGCAACAACCTTTAATTGTGTTCATTTGGCTGGAGTGGGACTCGACTCCTCCATGACCTAAGTTAAAATCCTAGTACTACTAAGTTTGATATTTTCTGTGATAATATACTGTGAACTTTAGTCTTTCAGAAATATGTTGTTAGTACAATACACAATATTTAGTAATACTTGCAGGAAAATTAAACTCCTTTTGCGCCTACCAAGGAGCTCCACAATATCATAATAGACAATAGGTGCAGGAGTAGGCCATTCTGCTCTTTGAGCCTGCAGCGCCATTCAGTATGATCATGGCTGATCAACCTTAATCAGTATCCTTATCTCCATAACCCTTGATTCCAGTATCCTTGAAATCAACAAAAATGCACAGCAATAAAGGAGGACATATTAGGATGCTTGGTTAAAGAAGCAGTTTACAAAATGAGTCAAAATGGCATAAAAATTGAGAAGGAATTTGTGCTGAAGAGTGTTAATGGCTGAAGATGCAATCGATCGTCGTGGCATTAAGGAAGATTATAAAGGGATGGTGCAATCTACTGAGCTAAAAGGGGATTTAAGTGTACAGATGCAGTTCTTAAACTCAGTGCATTGGTAGATAGGCTGATTATAAGTCAGCATGCAGGAGTCTGATGACTGAGTGGAAGTTTTGTGTGGCTTAGGAATTGAGCAGTCAACTTTGTGTGGCTCACACTTTTAAAGTAACAAATGGTCAATCTGTTTTAATGAGGTGGAGGTGCTGATTTTGGACTGGGGCAGACAACGTTAAAAAACACACACCAGGTTGTAATCCAACAGATTTATTTGGAAGTCCAAGCTTTCAGAGCGCTGTTCTTTCAGCAAGTAGTAGACTGTTGCACAAGTGAGGATGGAAATGAGTGATGTTATGGGTGTCCTCTTCATTATGGAGAGAATTTTGGATTGACCGATTATAGTGAATGACGTTAAATTGTGAAGCAAGAACAAGGCTTTAGAGAATCTGACAAACCACATGACAAGCAATGAAAAGAGGGGTCGGTAAAGTGTGGTGCTGGAAAAACCACAGCAGGTGGTACAGCATCAGAGGAGCAGGGGAGTTGATGTTTCAGGTCAGAACCTTTCATCAGGATTGGGGGAGAGGGAAGGGACCTGAGAAAGCAATGAAAAGATCAGATGATACAGTAGTTAACTATAACAGGATGTTATCTCTGTGCTTGTGGAGTCTGACCTCAGTGTTGAGCAAGAAATGTTATCAGTTTAACAATAGCCCAAGGCTAAACTTAGATCAAGATTGGGTAGTCTATTTGCCATGATATACGATTAAATATTCAAAATACAGGAGATAAATTTATATTCTTTCAAAGATTTCGTGACAAGATTCAACATCTCTGGATAGGTGGTTGGAGAGTATCCTCAGGGACAGGATTTACATGTGTTTAGAAAGGCATTGACTGTATGGAAAATAGTGTCCCATTAAGTTGATTGAAATTTTTGAAGAAGTGACAAAAGGTTGATGAAGGCAGAATTGTAAATGTTGTCAAATGCAACGTTCTGTATGGTAGATTGGTTAGATCACACAATCTAGGGCAAGCTAGCCATTTGGATACAAGATTGGCTTGACAGTCGGAGGCAGAAGGTGAGTGGAAGGTTGTTTTTGGACTGGAGGCCTGTAACCAGTGGTGTGCTGAAAGGATCGGTGCTGGGTCCATTGCTTTTTGTCGTTTTATATAAATGATTTGAATGTGAATATGAGGAATGATTAGTAAGTATGCAGATGACCTCAAAATAGGTGGTGTAGTGTACAGTGAAGAAGGTTGTGAGTACTACAGTACCTTGTAAAGATGGGCTGAGGATGGCAGATGGACTTTAATTTTGATGTCAGGCTTTGCATTTGGTAAGGCAAATCAGGGCAGGACTCATACTTAACGGTAGGGTCCTGTGTAGTGTCCGAGGAGAAAGTGAGGTCTGCAGATGCTGGAGATCAGAGCTGAAAATGTGTTGCTGGAAAAGCGCAGCAGGTCAGGCAGCATCCAAGGAACAGGAAATTCGACGTTTCAGGCATAAGCCCTTCATCAGGAATGAGGAAAGTGTCCAGCAGGCCAAGATAAAAGGTAGGGAGGAGGGACTTGGGGGAGGGGTGATGGAGATGTGATAGGTGGAAGGAGGTCAAGGTGAGGTGATAGGCCAGAGTGGGGTGGGGGCGGAGAGGTCAGGAAGAAGATTGCAAGTTAGGAAGGCGGTGCTGAGTTCGAGGGATTCGACTGAGACAAGGTGGCGGGAGGGGAGATGAGGAAACTGGAGAAATCTGAGTTCATCCTTTGTGGTTGGAGGGTTCCCAGGCAGAAGATGAGGCGCTCTTCTTCCAACCGTCGTGTTGTTATGGTCTGGCGATGGAGGAGTCCAAGGACCTGCATGTCCTTGGTGGAGTGGGAGGGGGAGTTGAAGTGTTGAGCCACGGGGTGGTTGGGTTGGTTGGTCCGGATGTCCCAGAAGTGTTCTCTGAAACGTTCCGCAAGTAGGAGGCCTGTCTCCCCAATATAGAGGAGGCCACATTGGGTGCAGCGGATGCAATAGATGATGTGTGTGGAGGTGCAGGTGAATTTGTCGGATATGGAAGGATCCCTTGGGGTCTTGGAGAGAAGTAAGGGAGGAGGTGTGGGCGCAAGTTTTGCATTTCTTGCGGTTGCAGGGGAAGGTGCCGGGAGTGGAGGTTGGGTTGGTGGGGGGTGTGGACCTGACGAGGGAGTCACGGAGGGAGTGGTCTTTTCGGAACGCTGATAGGGGAGGGGAGGGAAATATATCCCTGATGGTGGGGTCCGTTTGGAGGTGGCGGGAATGATGGCGGATGATGCACTATATATGGAGGTTGGTGGGGTGGTAGGTGTGAACCAGTGGGGTTCTGTCCTGGTGGCGGTTGGAGGGGCGGGGCTCAAGGGCGGAGGAGGGCATCGTCGATCACGTCTGGGGGGAATCTGCAGTCCTTGAAGAAGGAGGCCATCCACTGCCTCCAACCTCATAGTCCCACAACCCCGCATCGCCCGTTTCTATCTCCTGCCCAAAATCCACAAACCTGACTGCCCCGGCCGACCCATTGTCTCAGCCTGCTCCTGCCCCACCGAACTCATCTCTGCATACCTCGACACGGTCCTGTTCCCCTTAGTCCAAGAACTCCCCACCTACGTTCGGGACACCACCCACGCCCTCCACCTCCTCCATGATTTTCGCTTCCCCAGTCCCCAACACCTTATCTTCACGATGGACATCCAGTCCCTGTACACCTCCATCCCCCATCACGAAGGACTCAAAGCCCTCCGCTTCTTCCTTTCCCGCCGACCCAACCGGTACCCTTCCACTGACACCCTCCTTCGACTGACTGAACTGGTCCTCACCCTGAACAACTTCTCTTTCCAATCCTCCCACTTCCTCCAAACCAAAAGAGTTGCCATGGGCACCCGCATGAGCCCCAGCTATGCCTGCCTCTTTGTAGGATATGCGGAACAGTCCATCTTCTGCAGCTGCAGCGGCACCACCCCCCACCTTTTCCTCCGCTACACCGATGACTGTATCGGCGCTGCCTCATGCTCCCACGAGGAGGTTGAACAGTTCATCCACTTTACCAACACCTTCCACCCCGACCTCAAATTCACCTGGACCGTCTGACTCCTCCCTCCCCTTCCTAGACCTTTCCATTTCTATCTCGGGCGACCGAATCAACACGGACATCTACTATAAACCGACTGACTCCCACAGCTACCTAGACTACACCTCCTCCCACCCTGCCCCCTGTAAAAACGCCATCCCGTATTCCCAATTCCTTCGTCTCTGCCACATCTGCTCCCAGGAGGACCAGTTCCAATACTGTACAGCCCAAACGGACCCCACCACCAGGGATATATTTCCCTCCCCTCCCCCATCAGCGTTCCGAAAAGACCACTCCCCCTGTGACTCCCTCGTCAGGTCCACACCCCCCACCAAACCAACCTCCACTCCCGGCACCTTCCCCTGCAACCGTAAGAAATGCAAAACTTCCACCCACACCACCTCCCTTACTTCTCTCCAAGGCCCCAAGGGATCCTTCCATATCCGACACACATTCACCTGCACCTCCACACACATCATCTATTGCATCCGCTGCACCCAATGTGGCCTCCTCTATATTGGGGAGACAGGCCTCTTACTTGCGGAACGTTTCAGAGAACACCTCAGGGACACCCAGACCAACCATCCCATGGCTCAACACTTTAACTCCCCCTCCCACTCCACCAAGGACATGCAGGTCCTTGGACTCCTCCATCACCAGACCATAACAACACGACGGTTGGAGGAAGAGCACCTCATCTTCTGCCTGGGAACCCACCAACCACAAAGGATGAACTCCGATTTCTCCAGTTTCCTCATTTCCCCTCCCCCCACCTTGTCTCAGTCGAATCCCTCGAACTCAGCACCGCCTTCCTAACTTGCAATCTTCTTCCTGACCTCTCCGGCCTAACACCATCCTTCCACCTATCACATCTCCACCCCTCCCCCAAGTCCCTCCTCCCTACCTTTTTATCTTGGCCTGCTGGACACACTTTCCTCATTCCTGATGAAGAGCTTATGCCCGAAACGTCGAATTTCCTGTTCCTTGGATGCTGCCTGACCTGCTGCGCTTTTCCGGCAACACATTTTCAGTCCTGAGTTGTGTTGCCAAGCAAAGAGACCTTGGAGTACAGGTGCACAGTTCCTTGAAAGTGGAGTCACAGGTAGACAATGTGGTGAAGTAGTTAGTACACTTGCCTTTATTGATCAGTATAGGAGTTGGGATGTCATGTTGCAGCTGTATGGACATTGAGACCACTTTTGGAATACTGCGTTCAAGTCTGGTCTCCCTGAACCATCTGATGGAGCACTGCTCCAAAACCTCGTGCTTTCAAATAAATCTGTTGGACTAAACTTGATGATGTGTGATTTTTAATGTTCAGAAACTTGAAAGGGTTCCAAGAAGATTTACAAGGATGTTGCTGGATTTAGAGAGTTTCAGCTATTGGGATAGGCTGAATAAGCTGGGGCCATTTTCCCTGGGGTGTGGGAGGCTGAAGGGATACGTTGGAGGTTTATAAAATCATGATGGACACAGGTAAGCCAAGGACTTTTCTCATGGTAGGGGAGTCCAAAACTAGCCAGTATAGGTTTAAGGTGAGAGGAGAAAGATTTGAAAGGGACCTAAGAGGCAACCTTTTCATGCAGAGGGTATTGTATGTATAGAATGAGCTGCTAGAGGAAGAGGTGGAGGCTGCCACAGTTACACCATTTAAAAGGTATCTGGATGAGTATGAATAGGAAGGGTTCACTTTCTTGCTGCTTCCAACATATGGGAAGCAAATTTCATGGCCATTACCTTGTGTAAAAAGAACTTCTGTATCCCTTAGTCCTTGCCCCATTAGCTAATGAACAGTTTTTTTCTGTTTCGTTATCTAAACCTATATATTTATCAGACCTCCTCTCTATCATATTTGCTGCAAGGAGGAAAAACCCAAACTTCTCCAACCTAACTTTGTAGATAAATTGTCTCTTTCCTGGAATCATTCTTTTTAATCTCCTGTATGTACACTCGGGGCCCTCCATCCTTATGGGGCCCAGAACTGAGTACAGTCCTCTTAATTGTGGCTTAACCTGAACTTTTATATTGGTTCAGTAAAACCTCTGTCCTTTTGAACTTAATGCTATTGTTTATGAAGCCCAAGATCTCGAATGCTTTGTTAACCATATCTGTATATTCTGACAACATTAAAGATCATGCCTTGCATGTCATTATAAAGTAGGTAGTGAATGGTGATAAATTTTTTGGACAGCTGAATTTGCGGAGGTTATTCTGCAGTCATTCCCAGGTGACTCAGTCAAAGGCCTTTGTGAAATTGAAGAAGACGGTTTACAGATGCTGGTGCAGTTATCTGCACTTTTCTTGACTTTGTGTACCTCTTGATAGGTAGCAACTGGGATGAGCTCTTCAGTCACTGGGAAGAAGTGGTCAAGGAAGATTCCTATGATTGTACCCATGGCAGGCAGTATAGAAATCCCTCTGTAATTTGTGCAGTCAGACCCATCTCCTTTCTTAAGGATTGTCACAGTTATGGCATCTGAGATCTCCCAGTGTGCTGTCTCCCTTCCAGGCAAGGGCAATGAAGTTGTTCATTTATCATGAGTGTCTTTTATTTTAGGACTTCAGAATGGATTCCATCTGCACCAGAAGTCTAATTGTTTCTCAGCTATTGAATAGGTTTTTCAACCTTAACAGTGAGTTGGTGTGCTGAGATGGTAACAGTTTGAGAGTTGCAGATGGTGTTGAGAGCACTTCATCACTGTCTTCAGGAGCGTTCACTGTCTCTTGGTCTTTTAGAGCAACTCTCCACTTTTGGTTCTCAGTGGAATAGGTACGCAATGACTTGGACTGTCGATGATTTTCACTTTGTTTGTGCTTGGCTTCTTCAGCGCATTGTACTACCATTAGGCTGTAGACTACTCCTACCAGTACTATCTTCCCCTTACTGATTCTTTCTTCCACCCACGTTGATACTGCATCTTCTGATAATTTAGAGTCATAGAGATGTACAGCACGGAAACAGACCCTTCGGTCCAACTCGTCCATGCCGACCAGATGTCCAAACCTAATCTAGTCCCACTTGCCAGCACCCGGCCTATATCCTTCTAAACCCTTCCTATTCATATACCCACCCAGATGACTCTTAAATGTTGCAACTTTACGAGCCTCCACCACTTCCTCTGGCAGCTAATTCCATATACGTACCACCCTTTGCTTGAAAAGGTTGCCCTTTAGTTCTGGACTTCCCCACAGGCCAAAGAAAAGACTTTGTCTATTTATCCTGTCCATGCCCCTCATGATTTTATAAACCTCTATAAGGTCACCCCTCAACCTCCACTTCAGGGAAAATTGCCCCAGCCTATTCAGCCTCTCCCTATAGCTCAAATCCACCAACCCTGGCAACATCCTTGTAAATCTTTTCTGAATCCTTTCTAGTTTCACAACATCTTTCCGATAGGAAGGAGACCAGAATTGCAATCAGTATTCCAAAAGTGGGCTTAAAGAAATTTTTCTGAAGTAAAATGTAGCTCAGAGTCATTAAGCACAGAAACAGACCCCTAACTCATCCATGCTGATTAATTTTTCAAAACTAAACTACTTGCTATAGTACTTATTCCATCCTATATTAATAATGCTAACCCATGTGGGATCATGTTGAAATAACGACTGGAATCGGTGAGTGGCAAAATTAGCCTCTTTTATTCAGCAATCACAG
The DNA here is from genome assembly GCF_020745735.1 of Hemiscyllium ocellatum. Classification (NCBI taxonomy): domain Eukaryota; kingdom Metazoa; phylum Chordata; class Chondrichthyes; order Orectolobiformes; family Hemiscylliidae; genus Hemiscyllium; species Hemiscyllium ocellatum. The sequence continues at coordinate 35,442,725 of NC_083413.1, forward strand.
CACAAGTTCGAGGCAGCAATAGAATCCTGAAATACAGTTCTTACAATGCCCCTTTCTACACTTCTTACATATATTAATATTTCATTACAACTGTTAATTTTTTTAAAATCAAGAGTACACAAAGGTTTGAAGGGCTTCTGTCCTGGGAAACAGGAGATGGGTTAAACGTGCTGAATGCTGGCTGCTACCTGTAATGGGATTAAGTGTGTCTATCTAGTTTGCTTGCATAATTAGATGTTAGTCCTTTTGTTTTTTAGTAATTGTTAGTAAAAATACTAGGCCTATATACTCTAAATAAGTTAAAAATCACAACACCAGGTTATAGTCCAATAGGTTTAATTGGAAGCACACTAGCTTTCGGAGCGTCGCTCCTTCATCAGGTGGCTACCTGATGAAGGAGCGACGCTTCGAAAGCTAGTGTGCTTCCAATTAAACCTGTTGGACAATAACCTGGTGTTGTGATTTTTAACTTTTTACACCCCAGTCCAAACCCGGAATCTCCAAATCATGACTAAATAAGTCAGACATAGTACCTGTGTTTAATAATAGAACAAAGGATATTAAACTGAAAAGTGCAGCTGTGGGTTGTGAGATTATTATTATTTGCCAGTATGAGTTTCAATCATGCAGGTTCATGGAAGCACTGTTTTGTCAATTAGTTCCTTAAAGGAATAATGGTGCTGTTAAAAGGTAGTTACTAATTGGGTTAAAAAAATCACAACACCTGGTTATAGTCCAAAAGGATTATTTTGAAGCACTCGCTTTCTGAGCACTGCTCCTTCAGGTGATTGTGGAGAATAAGATTGTAAAGTACGGAATTTATAGAGAAAGTTTACGTGTGATGTAACGGAGATTGTTTATGAAGTCTCTCATCTTTTAGAATGACTGAAAATTATACAATGTATAATTTCAGTTACATCACACTGTAAACTTTCTCTATACATTCTGTGTCTTACAATCTTCTTCACAATCACCTGATGAAGGAACAGCATTCAAAGCTAGTGCTTCCAAATAAACCTGTTGGACTGCAACCTTGTGTTGTGATTTTTAACTTTGTACGCCCCAGTCCAACACCGGTGTCTCCAAATCATTACTAATTGGGGAATCTATTCGGGTCCAGGAGATGGTTGGTAAGGGCTGATTAATGTAAAAAATATTTCGGGGAGGCTTGATCGGGCTGGTATTGTTCTGTATTACCTCTGTATTATTCAGAGGTAAACACTACTTGTAGCAAGGGCTGAAAGTATATGAAAATGCAGTAAAATATAGCGAGTTTGAGTGTGAATTAATAAAGGTAACCTAAAACACACTATCTCTTCATAATGTCTCTCACCCACCACCTTTTCCTTCCTGCCTATCATTTCCCTGAATATTTAATACCCAGCTTTGAACTGTGTAGCCATGTATCCTTAATTACTGTAACATCGTAGCCATTTACTTATATTTGTACCATTAATTCATTTATTCTGTTTAGAATCCAGTTACTGCACAGACAAGAGCCATTAATTTTGATTTTTAGCAGTTTTTTTTCCCCATTTGACGCTAATTACTTCTGATTTTGTATGTGTGAAATCTGTCCATTCCTGCCCCACTCTGGGTATCATTATCTAAATAGCTGTCCTGTATTGCTGCTACATCCACCTTGCTTTGTAAGTCTATATTTCCTCTTCTCCCCACTACACCTGCCAAAAAAAGTTTGTTTAAAGCCCTAGTTTTTTGATTTGCCAGGACACTGATCCCAGCACAGTTCAAATGAAGTCCATCCCATTAGAACAGCTCACTTCTGCCCCAATACGGGTGCCAGTGCTTCACGAACTGAAACCCACTTCACCTTATACCAATCTCTGAGCCACATGTTTAACTCCTATATTTTATTTACTATATGGCAGTTTACTCGTGAATCAGTAATAATTCCAGTATTATTGCGTGAAGGTTCTGCTTTTTAATTTAGCTCATTACTGTAAAGTCTTTCAGGATTAGAACAGATGTTCTACTATCAATGTCATTGGTATCAACATGGATGATAACAACAGGGTCCCTCCCCTCCACACCCAAGTTCTTCTTTAGCCCTGAGGGGATCTACTTAATCCTGACATGCAGCTTAACCTTTGGGACTGCTGCTCATGACTACAGAGAACCTAATTCTACCATAATTATATTCCTATTCCATCTCTTGACTTGAATGGCTGTTTGAGTCAAGGAGCTTCTCAGTTCACTACTCCTACTTGCAGTTTCCATTCTTGACTGCATAGCTTACCAGAAGCTCTTAACATTTGGGCAATTGCAGGCTCCTGCATTCTTGTACCTGCCTCAACTGCAGTCACACCCTCTTGCTCCTGATTACAAATCAATTTCTAATTACCTCGTTTGATGGATGTGTTTGCCCTTGGAAGCAAATTGTCCAGATAACCTTCACCTTTCCAGATGTGTCACAATGTTTGCAGTTTCGAATCAAAGTTCCTCAAATACTTACTATAAATGCATTAATTCTGGATCACGTTGGTGTGCAGCAGTAGAACATCAACCATCTTGCTACCACTATTGTATTTGTTTTCGATTATATAATTTAGTGACTCTAGAATCAGTGTTTTTCACACTGATATTTCACTTCATTAAATTTAAAAAGTATCAATGTTATACTTAAGAAAATGAAGAGGGGAAAAAAACCACTAGAGACCTAAGCACAAACTGAATACTTTGTCTTGAAATGTTCACTAGTCATACCCACTAATAAGCTTTATTCTTGATTCGTGATGTCACTCAACTGGTAGTCTCACTGCAGAGGTCCATGTCTTATTTTCTGTCACTCCACTTGTGTACAAGTGTTTCACCAATGTCGTATTATAGAGCATCAGTTGGTGATGGTTTAACTTTAGGGTCATCACATCACAGGCAAGGGGAGAGGTTGAGAAGGAGAGTCCTTCATGGTAACGTGAGCCAGTGCAGGAAACCTTTTGTGACTCATGCACTAGAACACACAGATCACTGTACCTCTGAATTCTCTCTAAATCATTTGCTTTACTTTTCTTCCTAGCTTAGTGAGCATTACATTTTCTCACATTATACTTCATTTGTCACATTTTTTGATCATTCACTTAATGAAGATGCAGATCAATAAAGATAAAATATGGAGAACCCATGTCCTTCAATGTAGATTCTTAGCTTCTCATTTGGTTCAGTTTTCAGGGATCCTTTGGAACCTGTTCATGGTGCACAGTGGCAGCAGTTAAGTTATAAAGATATTAGCAGGAATGAGAATTGTACTCTTTTTCAATTCATAAGTATTTTTAATTTATGAAATAATATGGAGTAATATCTGGACAAAACATGTACCACACCACCAATTATTCATATTTAGTTCCCCATCATGACAAATTAAAATACAAAACGTTTCCTGAGAATTGCATCATTCACACACAGTCTAAAAGTTGTTCATCATGGAAATAGACCCTTTGGTCTAAGTTGTCCATGCCAGTCAGATATCTGATATTAATCTAATGCCATTTGCCAGCATTTGGCCCATATCCCTCAAAACCCTTTCTGTTCACGTAAACATTCAGATGCTTTTTAATTGTTATAATTGTAGCGGCCTCCATCACTTCCTTTAGAGGCTCGTTCCATACATCCACCAACATCTGCATGAAAAAGTTGCCTCTTAAGTTTCTTTTATATCTTTCCCCTCCCACCTAGTGGCCTATGCCCTCTAGCTTTGGACTCCTCTATACTGGGGAAGACGACCTTGGCTATTCACCTTATCGATGCCCCTCATGATTTTATAAATCCCTTAGCCTCCGATGCTCCATGGAAAATAGCCCCAATCTATTCAGCGCCTCCGTATAGCTCAGACTTTTCAACTCTGGCAACATCCTTTGTAATCTTTTCTGCACTCTTTCAACTTTAACAACAACTTTCCTAAAGGGAGACCAGAGGGAAAAAAAATGGGGAGGCCAGATGACTTGGTAGCTTCGGCCTAAATGCAGTCATGATTAAGTATATTTGTCTGTTGTAAATATTTGCTTTGAATTAATAAGCTTTCAATTCAACATATACTAATTTTATGCTAACTTATACTAATGTTCATCAAAAACAAAAATTAGTCTAAAGCTTCACTAATTAAATTGCATAATTTATAACCTGACCAAATTCATGTAACTTTTTAAAAATTCATTCAACTTTTATTCTAAGTACTCCAGTGTTTTAATTTCTGTAATATTTGTCTAACTACTACAGCCAAGAGAATGATCTGGCACTTTTTTTCTTTCTTTGCAGTCCCTTGCATATATGGGTCTAAAACTTGCCAAATTCTGGAACATCTTAGTCACATTTCCCATTGTCCTTTTGTATCTGCAAAATCCAGAAAACCTGGTTTTCTCACGTTCTAAAAGTATCATCCTGCATGCTGCTCTTAGTGTGTCATCATTGTTTACCATTCATGATTTTTTATAATACTGTTGTTTGTTGTAAATTTAAATGTATTGTGTATTTTCAAATTTTCATTTGAAACTTAAACATTAAAGCTAACTTATGTGGAAATTACAATGAATTAGAATATTACCCGTTTCAACTTTGTTTCTTTTCTTCATTCAAGAGACACTTAAAATGATGAAGGGATGTCAAGTTTATGTAGGAATTCAAAACTCAGTTTGAAACAACCTTTCCTTTTCTTCAGTATATCCATTAACACTCTTTAAGGCTGGTGCATCATGGAGGTTCTTTATTTAATTTCTCTTTGCATGCACACTCTCCCTTTTCCATTGGTTTGAAAAACTCTGGTTGGGTTTTCCTTTGGTTCTGGTGAAAGGCCATAAACTGAAACATTACCTGTTTATTGCCACGGATGCTGCTGAGTTTTTTTTTATTATGCCTTTTCACTACTTGTTTTGTGTAGTCTTACTCCTGTTAATTTGGATCCAATCTAATTAATGAAGCATAAACCAACAACTGCTCAGTCTTGGAGTTCCTGCTACACACCAGTCCCACTTATTCCTTCTTTATACCTTTACAATAATTACAACGCTTATGATACAGAAGTGTCTCTACATCTGACCTAGGAGATCAGAGTTCAAGTTCAACTACTCCAGAGGTGTGCCATAGCATCTCTGAACAGGTTGATTGGAATATATCTCCTGTGTCCAGTTGATTCTTTCTCCAGCCACCAATAATCAACCCTGTTTCCAATTAGTGGTGCTCGAAAAACACAGCAAGTCAGGCAGCATCTGAGGAGCAGGAAAATCAACATTTTGGGCAAAAGCCCTTCATTAGGAATCATCATTCCTGATGAAAGGTTTTTGCCCGAAATGTCGATGTATCTGTTCCTCGGATGCTGGCTGACCTGCTGTGCTTTTCCGGCACTACTCTAATCTTGACTCTTAAGTCTAGCGGCTGCAGTACCCAATTCCGCCTGTTTCCAATTAATCAAATTACTTGCAATGCCTGGTAGGGGAACTCAGGCCACCAAAGTTAAGGGAGAGTTATGAGGAAGGGCATATAAGTTAGGCCTCCTCTTATGGTCTCTTCTTTCCCTAAAATAAATGGTGACCAGTCAATTATTCTATTAACTCTTATGACTTGCTTGGTTACTTGCTTTGTTAGGGATGCTTTGTAAAAGGCACCATTTTGCAGTATATTGGTAGTCCTACCTCTGAACCAGAAGGTCCAGAGTCAAGTTTGATCTCTGGATGGGGATGGCCGATCTTGCTGCTGTTCATTGATGATGCAATTTTACCCTCACTGGCACATTTATTGATGGTCACCCTTCCTTAATTCCAACTCATCTGGATCACTGCTTGCTGGCTTATATTGTCTCACTTATTAGGCTGTTGTCCCTGGAGCGTTGAAAGCTGAGGGGTGACCTTATAGAGGTTTACAAAATTGAGAGGCATGGATAGGGTAACTAGACAAAGTCTTTTCCCTGGGGTCAGGGAATCCAGAACTAGAGGGCATAGGTTTAGGGTGAGAGGGAAAGATAGAAAAGAGACCTAAGGTGCAACTTTTTCATGCACAGAGTGGTATGTGTATGGAATGAGCTGCCAGAGGAAGTGGTGGAGGCTGTACAATTGCAGCAATTAAGAGGCATTTGAATAGGTATATGAATAGGAATGTTTTGGAGGGATATAGGCCAGGTGCTGGCAGGTGGGACTAGATTGGGTTGGGATATTTGGTCGGCATGGACGAATTGGACCGAAGGGTCTGTTTCCATGCTGTACATCTCTATGACTCGAGTTGGTTTGTCCAATGAATGAAGGAAGTTGGTTGCGATTGTTAGAAGTCAGCTGCCTCTGCTACGGGGCATTACTGCAAAAGTTCTTCACGGTAGTATCCTAAGCTCAACCATGTTCAGCTGCTTTGAGAATGACCTTCCACTCGTTCATAAGATCAGAAGTGGGAATGTCTGCTGCCACTTGCATGAATGACTCATAAGGTAGTGGACCAATCCATGGCCAGAAATACAGCCAGGTCTCTCAAACATCCATAGAGAATTTAACCATTACCCCATGACACTTGAAGCCATTACCATTGCAATGGTCCCATTAGCAACAGCTCAACATTGTGGGGGTTACTATTCTCAACTGCCTCTCCTCCCACTAACCCCCAGAAAAAAGCACGTTCCTAAAAGGTTGTCCACAATCTGCAATTCAAAAGTCAGAGTGCAATGGAATGTTCTTCACTTATCTGGATTACTGAAGCTGGACAACATCTAAGACACAGCCCTCTTGAATGGTGCAGAGAATGTAAATGTCACTCCCTCCACCACTAATACATGGAAGCAACCATGTGTAACATATAGAAATTGAATGTGCAGAAACTCTCCAAAGCCTCTTGGACAGCACCTTCCAAAAACACGATCATTGCCATCTAGAAAGACAAGGGTGGGAGATACATGGGAAAAGCATTATCTGCAAGTTTCTTGCTCAGCCAGTCACTGCTGTCACTGGAAGTATATCACCATTCCTTCAATGTTGCTAGGTCAAAATCCTTGAAATCCTAGGAATGTGGATGTACCTACATGAAAGGGAATTGCAGCAGTTCAAGAAAGCAGCTCACCACCATCTTCTCCAGGTCATTTAGAGGATGGGCAATATGTGGTGGCCAACCAATGAAGCCCAAATATCATTAATGTTTTTTTCCTACAGAATGGCCAGCTTTGGCTTTCGTCTGCACTTGGACCTTCTCAGTGTCTCACTTGAGCTCAAATGTGACCAACTCTTTCCTGGTTCTGGATTTTCCCATTTAAATGCACCCTTTCCAATAGAGCCATTTTACCTATTCTTCCATCCTATACCTTGCAAATACCTGGATGAATCTTTTACTTCAGCTTTTAACAAAAGTATGCTTTCAGTTCTGTCAACTGATATCAATTATGTGTATTGCTCAGATTCCCACCCTTTATCAGGAATGACTTTCCTCTAGTTTTAAGTTGTGATCACATTGACAAAGTTCAGAAAGATTTGAGTACTGTTTCATTCCTAAAACCAGAAATTGGTGGTATTTAAATTTTGATTGTGGTATTTTGAATAGTTCTTTATGAAATGTAACAAGTTTTTTTTCTTTTGCAGGGCTTTGACCCACCACACCAAAGTCCCACAAGAACAATTTATGTTTCCAATCATTTCCCCCAGTATGAGAATTTTGTTCATCAGAAGTTTCCAGATAATAGGATGATATCATCAAAGGTATGAAGGGTCTACAATGCCTGCTTTTTCAAATACTTATTAGCACTGATTACAAGGATCACTGTCACAATGAGAAATTTTAACTAATATGATCGTCTTGGTTCACATCTGCTCTTTTTAGTGTAAAATGTAATAAAAGAATGCTGTAAATTTTTTAATTGTTTAAGTGTAGTAAAACATCCTAAGACAATTTCCAAGCTTAATTACCAGATTAGTAAAGTCTGAGGTTCAAAATGTATGGTCAAAGTTTAAAGAGCATCCTGGACAAAGAAAGAGAATCCAGCCCTAGGCAATCAAAGGCACGCAATCACTAATGAGCAATAAAAAATAAGCAGGGATATGCAATAAACCAGCATAAAATGTTATAGAAACATTATAGGTGGGAGCAGATATGTGAACAGTGATTGCGATGTCATGGAGGACTAAGATAAAAAGGATGCAGATTTCAAAATTGCAATAAACACCAAACATCCATTTGCCTTCCTTATTACCTGCTGCTTAGTTTTGTGATTCATGCACGAGGGGATCTAGATCCCTCTGTACTGAAGCTTTCTGAGGTTTCCCTCCATTTCGATAAGTTGCCTTTCTGTTCCCCAATCAAAAAGGATAAATTCTCACTTATCAGCATTAAACTTCATCTCCAAAGTTTTTTGGTTCATTCACCTAACCTGTAAATTTCTTATTTCTTTATTGCCACTTGCTTTCCCACCTATTTTAGTGTTATCTGCAAATTTGACTATTGTACTTTTTACCTCGTCATCCAAGTCATTAATATTGATTGTAAGTAGTTGGGGCCTAAGACCAACCCTCTGGCACCGCATTAGTTACATTTTGCAAAACAGAAGAATATTCCACACTCTCTGCTTTCTGTTAGTTACACATATTACTAAAATCTATTATGAAGGATTGACTTGGAAATGTCGAAACTACTTAACCAGAGTCAACATGGATTTAAGAAAACAAACTTTTTTAAAGTTTTTGAGGGTGCAACTACTAGAATATATATGGAGACATTGGGTATATTGTACTTGGGTTTTCACGAAATGTTTGATGGGTGTCACCCAAGAGGTTAATACCTTAAATTTGAATTGAGGCTTGGAGGTAAGCATTAGTGTGGATTGAGAATTAGTTAACGGTGTGAAGAAAAATAAACAAGAATCTTTCAATGACAGGCTAGTGGGATACAACAAAGATCAATGTTTGGCTTTATTTATAATGTTATTTATTTTTTCAATGAGGGATGAGAGTGTAACATCAAGTTTTCGATGTTCTGTTGAAAAGTTAGCAATGAGGGAGATACAAATACAAACACCAATTTGAGAGTGAGCAAGGACTTTGGTAGATGAAAAACAGTGGTGAAGTATGGTGTTTCCTTTTAGAGTCATAGAGATGTACAGGATAAAAACAGACCTTTTGGTCCAACCTGTCCATGCCAACCAGATATCTCAACCCAATCTAGTCCCACCTGCCAGCACCCGGCCCATATCCCTCCAAACCCTTCCTATTCATATATCCATCCAAATGCCTTTTAAATGTTGCAATTGTACCAGCCTCCACCATTTCCTGTCAGCTCATCCATACAGGTACCACTCTCTGCATGAAATAGTTGCCCCTTAAGTCTCTTTTATATCTTTCCCTCACACCCTAAGCCTATGCCGTCTAGTTCTGGGCTCCCTGACCCCAGGGAAAAGACTTTGTCTATTTACCCTATCCAAGCCCCTCATAATTTTGTAAACCTCTATAAGGTCACCCCTCAGCCTCCGACTTTCCAGGGAAAACAGCCCCAGCTTGTTCAGCCTCTCCCTGTAGCTCAAATCCTCCAACCCTTGCAACATCCTTGTAAATCTTTTCTGAACCCTTTCAAGTTTCACAACATCTTTCCAATAGGAAGAAGACCACGATTGCACGCAATATTCCAACAGTGGCCTAACCAATGTCCTGGACAGCCGCAACATGACCCCCCAAACCTTGTACTCAATACTCTGACCAATAAAAGAGAGCATACCAAACGCACCCTTCACTATCCTATCTACCTGTGACTCCACTTTCAAGGAACCAAGAACCTGTGCTCCAAGGTCTTTGTTCAGCAACATTCTCTAGGACCTTACCATTAAATGTACAAGTCCTGCTAAGAATTGCTTTCCCAAAATGCAACACCTTGCATTTATCTGAATTAAACTCCATCTGCCACTTCTCAGCCCATTGGCCCTTCTGGTCAAGGTCCTGTTATAATCTGAGGTAACCCTCCTCGCTGTCCACTCCAACTCCAATTTTGGTGTCATCTGCAAACTCACTAACTGTACCTCTTCTGCTTGCATCCAAATCATTTACATAAATGACAAAAAGTAGAGGACCCAGCACCAATCCTTGTGGCACACCACTGGTCACAGGCCTCCAGTCTGAAAAACAACCCTCCACCACCACCCTCTGCCTTCTACGTTTGAGCCAATTCTGTATCCAAATGGCTAGTTCTCCCTGTATTCCATGAGATCTAACCTTAATAATCAGTCTCCCATGGGGAACCTTGTCAAACGTCTTACTGAAGTCCATATAGATCACATCTGCTGCTCTGCCCTCATCAATCCTCTTTGTTACTTCAAAAAACTCAATCAAGTTTGTAAGACATGATTTCCCACACACACAACCATGTCGACTATCCCTAATTAGTCCTTGCCTTTCCAGAAATATGTACATCCCGTCCCTCAGGTTTCCGTCCAACAACTTGCCCACCACCGACATCAGGCTCACTGGTCTATAGTTCTCTGGCTTGTCCTTACCACCCTTCTTAAACAATGGCGCCATGTTAGCCAACCTCCAGTCTTCCGGCACTTCACCTATGCCTATTGATGATACAAATATCTCAACAAGAGGCTCAGCAATCACTTCTGTAGCTTCCCAGAGTTCTAGGGTACACCTGATCAGGTCCTGGGGATTTATCCACTTATGTGTTTCAAGACGTTCAGCACCTTCTCCTCTGTAATATTAACATTTTGCAAGGTGTCACCATCTATTTCCCCACACTGTATATCTTCCATATCCTTTTCCACAGTAAATACTGATGCAAAATACTCATTTAGTATCTCCTCTATTTTCTGTGGCTCCACACAAAGGCTGCCTTGCTGATCTTTGAGGGGCTCTATTCTCTCCCTAGTAGCACTTTTGACCTTTAATGTATTTGTAAAATCCCTTTGGATTCTCCTTAATTCTATTTACCAAAGCTATCTCATGCCCCCTTTTTGCCGTCCTGATTACCCTCTTAAGTATAGTCCGACTGCCTTTATATTCTTCTAAGGATTCACTCAATCTAGCCTGTCTATACCTTCCTTTTTCTTAACCAAACCCTCAACATCTTTAGTCATCCAGTATTCCCTATACCTACCAGCCTTTCCTTTCACCCTGACAGGAATATACTTTCTCTGGATTCTCATTATCTCATTTCTGAAGGCTTCCCATTTTCCAGCCGTCCTGTTACCTACAAACATCTGTCCCCAATCATCTTTTGAAAGTTCTTGCCTAATACCATCAAAATTGGCCTTTCTCCAATTTAGAACTTCAACTTTTAGATCTGGTCTATCCTTTTCCATCACTATTTTAAAATCTAATAAAATTATGGTTGCTGGCCCCTAAGTGTTCCTCCAGTGACACCTCAGTCACCTTCCCTGCCTTATTTCCCAAGAGTAGGTCAAGTTTTGCACCTTCTCTAGTAGGTACATCCACATACTGAATCAGAAAATTTTCTTGTCCTCACTTAACAAATTCCTCTCCATCTAAATCCTTCACACAGACTAAGACTGCCATAGTGTTGAAAGTTAAAATCCCCTATCATAATCACCCATGTTAGGAAAAAATTTAAAGGCTTTTGAATGGTCGAAATCACTTAAGTATTTGTATTTGCATTCACATGGAGTGGGTGTCCTTGCACATGGTTTGTGAAATAAAGCAAACAACTAATAAGGCAAATTATGTAAATTTTTTTTTCAAAATAGATTGGAGTGTATGAATCTGCCAACTTTTTATAAGGCTACATGTGGAAAACTGTGTGCAGTTTTGGTTTCCAAACCTAAGAATGGGCATACAAGCCTTAAGAGAAGTTCAGCAAATATTCACCAGGCTGATTCCTGGAATGAAGGAATAATTATGTGAAGAGACATTGAGTAAGCTGCATTCTGAGGTTTAGTAGAATGAAAGATGGTTTATTTAATCATGAGGGGTTACAATCTCAACATTGGATCAATCATCTAGAATTATGAAGAGAAACTTCTTCACTCAAGTCTTGTAAATCTTTATAACTTCCTGCATTGAAGAGTTGTGAATATTCAGTTCTTCACAACAGACATTTGATAACTGTTGTATACCTTCAGTGTTTATGGGAATAGTGTAGAAAAGTGGAGTTTAGAACAACAGCCACAATCTCATTGACTTACTACACCTCCTATTTCTGATGTTCCCAGATGGGATCTCTCACTTAGTAAAGCAGTTAGATTTGTATTTGTTTTGAGTCACATTAAAATTGATTATTGTTCCCAATAAGCAAAGACTCTACTGGCCTCTAATTTGACAAAATAAATATTTTTTTGCATTTGAAACCATTTATTAGTGCAATTTTCATTTCTAAGTAATAAGTATAAATGACATTTCTTTTTCTCTTACAGTACACAGTGTGGAATTTTATCCCAAAGAATTTATTTGAACAATTCCGAAGAATAGCTAACTTTTACTTTCTCGTAATTTTTCTAGTGCAAGTAAGTGTAACTATGTGGCTTGTTCACAGTGAATACAACTTTCGACCAGTTGAAGCCTTTTATTAGGTAACAAATACTTGATTCTGAATTGATTTCACCCATAGCTATTAAATGTCATCCCCTCTCCAAACATTCAGTTATTGCCTTGGATTCAGGCTTGGGACCCAGAGGTCAATTTATGTGCTACTCTTGATGACTATGGGATCATGTGGTTTGTGATTGATCAGCTATCCACCTAGAAAATGCATTTCTCTTTTTGTAGATAAATTAAGTCAATTAAAGTGTTAGCAAACATTTGAGTGCTGACGATAGTATAACAAAGAGGACATTTGGCTTATAAATTTGAAACCTAATGATGGAGCTGAATATATTCAGTTTATTTTTACAAACTATTTATTTGTCTTATGTGCTTGGGCCAAAATTTTTAAACTCACTTTTTTGGAGAGTGAGCTTCTGCCTCCAAGAATACAAACAGCAAATATGTTATCTTGACCTTGCATATTTGCTATAAGCTTCCATCTTCTGATGATTTTGGCAGTTGTGGAAATTGCTTTGATAGTTATTTCTATATACTATTGTATTTAGTAATTTTAAAACAAAAGCATTGAAATTTCATAGTTTGAGGTTTTTAGAAGAAAAATATTTGAGGTTTCAAAGCTTAACACAGAATATGAAAGATAATTTCCCTGTATAGTAAATTTATGGTCTGAAAATAGAATGCATGTTTTTGAAACAGATTGCCAAACTATGCTTTGTTTAAAAAAAAATGTAATTTATTGGATATTTTATCTGATGTGCAGTGTTCACTTCAGAGGATCTTAGACTGGTTTCTGTTCCAAGATTTTAAATTTTAAGATGCTACATAACCTGGCCATTCCTTCAGGAAGGAAAAGTTATCTCTCAGATTTTCAAGTTTACCCATACATCCACTTTAAGGTGATTTCTGCATAGCTGCAATTACTGTTGGGATTAGGAAAATAGGGGCCACTAAGCCCTTCAAGCCTGCTCTGCAATCAATATGATCATAGTTGATCATCCAACTCAGTATCCTGTGCTCATTTTCACTAGATACCCTTTGGTCCGTTTAGTCTTAACAAATATATTCTAATCATTTGTCCTCAACCACTTTCTGTAACAGAGAATTCCACAGCACTGCTACTGTCCCACTGAAGAAATTTTCCTTATCATTACTAAGCAGCCTACCCTGTACCCTTAGTGTGATCCCTTGATTTTGCTGTTAATTGTAATATAAAAAAAACATTTAAGGTATGACCGTAGAAATTTCGCAGCAGTTGCTATTGGGAAATGAAAGAGCTGTTCTGTGGTTTGGAAGGGAGAGGAAAGGAAAGCTGTGTTGGAGTAACAACGTCATATAGCAGGTTTAAGATCAGCCATTCTCCACATTACTTCCATAGGAGTAATATGCATTTGATCCAATTATAGTCCAATGTATGCTGTATTGTCAGAATTTTATTGCCAACAGCATGATTTCAGATTATTGCAAGTTGGTTCTTCTTGGTGCTAAGTCTTTGAAAGTTTGGAAACATGTACTTTGATACATTCATATCAATAATTTATGTTGTCTTCATATTAGTTATTTTCATCTGTTACAGTTGATGATAGATACTCCTACCAGCCCATACACCAGTGGACTGCCATTGTTTTTTGTAATTACAGTAACTGCCATCAAACAGGTAAGAAAGAAAACTAACTTAAATCATATTAGTCACAAAATCAGTGCATCTTTGAATTTTAAACTTTTATTTTGGTAAGTGAAACTGACTAAAAAGGTAGATATGTTACTCGCACTGCAGAGAAATTAGTCATTAAGATATCTGAGAAACTGGGTTTAATTTTAGTCCATTTATCCTTGTCATAAGTCTGTCACTTTGTGGAGGCAAGTCTAAATGTGACAACTCTGGAATACCAATCAAGGTTGGGAAAGAAACTAAAATAATTTCACTCTTTTGAGGGTACTATTATTGAGCAAAGATATCTTTGCTTCTTGAACAGTTGTTTCTGAATCACAGAATTGTTGTAGTGCAGAAAGAGGACATTTAACTCTTTTTGTTTACACTGGCTGTCCAAGGAGCATTATGACTTAATTCCATTGTCCTGCCTTGCTCTTCCCCCCTCCCCACCCCCCCCCCCCCAGTACCTTTGCATGTTTTTTGTTCAAATAATTATCAAATGAACTCCTTGAATGCTTCAATTGAACCTGCCTCCACTAATCTTTACACAACGCAATCCAGACTTCAGTCACCCCTTGTGTGAAAAAGTATTTTTTCTCTCATCATATTTGCTATGTATACATATCACTTTAAGAAAGAGAGTGCACAGATTTGAACCTTTTTTGAGGAGGAACAGTTTCCTACTATCTACTCTATCCTTAGCCCTCGGTTCAAAAGTCTCTGGTAAATCTCCTAAGTTTTAACTTCAAACTATTCTCATAACTGAAGTTTATATTCTTGGAAACATTCTTGTAAGTCTCTGTTACACACTCCAATGAGTCTACATTTCTCCACTAGTGTTGTGTAGAGAATTGTGTACAATCCACCAGCTAAGGTCCAATAAGTGTTTCATTTAGGTTCAGCACAACCTCCATGCTAGTGTACACTTTGCTTTATTTGTTTGGACTTATTCATGGGATATGGACATCATTGGCTAGCCAGCATTTATTATCTGTCCTGAATCCTGTTGGAGGTGGTGTTGAGCTGTTTATTTGGACCACTACAATTCAATGTTGTAGATAGATCCACAATGTCCTTGTGATGGGCATTCCAGGATTTTGACCCAGGGCAGCGAAGGAAGGTGATGTATTTCTAAGTCAAGATGGTGAGTGGCTTGAAGGGGAACTTACAAGTGGTGGTGTTCCCATATATCTGCTGCCCTTGTTTTTCAAGATAGAAGTAGTCAAGGGTTTGGAAGACACTGCCTAAGGAGCTTTGAGTTCCTGCAGTGTATCTTCTAAATAGTAACAGCAGTGTGTACTGAGCATTTATGGTGAAGGGAGTGGATTCTTGTGAATGTGGAGCCAATCAAACCGGCTATTTTGTCCTGGATTGTATCAAGTTGTTTTTGTCTTGTTGGAGCTATGTTCATCCAGGCTATTGGGGAATATTCAATCACAGGCTGGCTTGTGCCTTGTAAAAGATGTATAGGCTTTGGGCAATCAGGAGGTGACTACTCTCATAAATATTCTTAGCTTCTGATTTGCTCTTGAAGTCACTACTATATAGTGAGCCCAGTGAGTTTCTGATCAATGGTAACTTGTTTCTTCCTCCCTGTCAGCCCAAGCCTGCTTGACATTGTCCAGATCTTGTTGCATTTGAACATGACTGTCTTGATACTGAATTAGTTTGCAAATGGTGCTGAGTATTGTGCAATTATTGGTGAACTTGTCCACTTCTGACTTTATGGTGGGCAGGAAAGGTCATTAATGAAGCAGCCGAAGATGGTTGGGCCTAGGATACAACCCGAGGAACTCCTACAAAGAGATTCTGAAGCTGACATGATTGACTTCCAACAGCCATGACTCTTCCTTTGTGCCAGATATGACTCCAACCTGCAGAGAGTTTGCTCTTAATTCCAGTTTGCTAGGGCTCCTTTATGTTCCACTTGGTCATCTGAAGCTTTGATGTCAAGGGCTGTCACTTTCACCTAACCCCTGGAATTCACTCTTTTGCCCATGTTTGAACCAAGCATGTATGAGGTCAGGAGTTGAGTGGCCCTGGCAGAAACCAATCTGGTGTCACTGAGCAAATTGTTGCTAAGCAGATGGATGTGCCTTGATATCACTGATACCTTCCAATCCTTTAATGATGATCAAGAACAGACTGATGGGGTGTTAATTGACCGGGTTGGATTTGTCCAGCTTTTTTTGTACAAAATAATCCCGGGCAATTTTCTACATTGCCAGGTAAATGTCCATTGTTGAAATAATTTGGCTAGGGTACAGCAAGTTCTGGAGCACAACTCCTCAATCCTGTTGTTGGAACGTTGTCAGGACCTTTTGAAGTATCCAGTGCCTCTGACCGTTTATTGATATCACGTGGAGTGAATTGAATTGACTGAAGCCGAACATCTGTGATTTTGGGGACCACTGGATGGCACATTGGACTGAAGATTACTGTGAATGCTTCAGTTTTATCTTTTGTACTCGTGCTGGGTGCTTCCATTGTTGAGGATAGGGGCGTTTGTGGAGCCTCTCCAGTGAGTTGCTTAATGTAGCCTAGACACGGCCTGCTTTATTAACTGCACTCTCCACCTGACCTGCTACCTTCAATTATCTATGCACAGGTATTTCCAGGTCTCTCTGCTCATGAACCATTTAAGTTTTGTACCCTCTGTCTTGTAATGGTTTTCCTATCAAATTCCATCATCTCTCACTGCCTAAGTGAGATTTGCCACCTATCTGCTCATTCCATCAACTTGTTTCCATTATTTGGAGTTCTACACTCATGCTCACAGTTTTCAATGCTTCTAAGTTTTACATTATCCACCAACTTTGAAATTGTTCCCCACATATAAAGATCTAGGTCATTGATATGTATCAGGAAAAGCCAAGATCCCAATGTTGACCTTCGGAAACTTCATTACTAGACTTTCTCAAGCCTGAAACATATTCACTGACCACGCTCTTTTCAATTATTTGGTGTTGCTACTGAAAGATTGTGGTCAGTGCCCCTGCAATTTCTATTGTCTCTTCCTTCAACATTCCTTTCCATTTTGCTTTAAATCTTAACTTGAAATCAGAATCTGAAATTGAAAATGATCCATGGACTCAGATTATTAAGTGCGTAACCAAGCACTTGCCACTTCTGTAAATACCTGTGGTTGACGTTTCAAATGCAATTGCTACCATGCATGTGCAAAAACACAGCTTGGCAGTCCCATGTCACTGGATCACAGATGGGACTTATCCAGTTATGCATCCATTCTCCTAACTCTCCTTCCAGAGCGCTCGCTTCTGTCTGGCATCAAGAGGTGGTTTTGCTGGGGATTTGGATTGGTCATGCTAGATTGTATTTTTGTGGAGTTGGGAGGCAAAATGTGTAGAGGGTGTGATCAGATTATCACTGTCAGGGAAAAGAATCATTGGGTGGGGTCATCACTGTCCGAAGCGCACAGGGGCCAATGTTTGATGTCAAGGTTGTGTGAAGGGTCTGGTGATCACCACTGGGTGCTGAGGTGAGGCTGATTATGTTTGAGCTGAGTGAGGGAAAGGTGATCACTAATCAGAGGGTGGGTGCCTTGGGGGATATTTGCCCTAAACAAAAATGTCAGCCATGGTATAATGAATAATGGTATGTATGCAGCCTTGGAACATTTAAATAAAACACATGGCATCTATTGCTGCAAAAAGAGGGTGGGTTTGACTGTCTCTGTTTATCGTCACCTATGAGGGAACAGTTGGATCCCAGGTATTCTCCACATTCTCCAGAAGCTGGAATCAGAAGTGCTGGTGAGAAATGTGGACTATGGTTATACATGGAGCTACAAAGTTAGGTGGATGTCTGAATACTTCCCTCCCTTTCCTCACGATCTAAAGGGAGGAATAAAGCTAATTGTAAGTAGAGTTGACTGCTGTAGTAGTTAGGAACCTCAGAATGGTTTGCTCTTTATCCGTCAATGGCACTTGGATGTGGAATCAAGAGAACTTTCTCCATTAGTTGTGAAAATTGAATACTGCAAACACTTAAACTTTAAATCCTAACTTTGTTATTTTCATAACTTTCATAATCTTTATAATTTTCTGAAGTAATTAATTTCAAAATTGCCAAGTAATTTCAAAATTGTTAGTAAATAGCTAAAGGTAAACTGTACAGATGCAACATCAGTTGGATCTTTGCCATATGTCCCTACTTTTCTCTCTCCTCAAATGGTCTCATAATTTGACATTTCAGCAAGTCTGAATTCTTGATTACATAATTAGTGAAAATTTTGTTTGTGCTTAGGGTTATGAAGATTGGTTACGACATAAAGCAGATAATGAAGTTAACAACACTCCAGTGTATGTGATTCGAAGTGGTGGCCTCGTCCAAACAAGATCACAAAACATAAGAGTAAGTCTTTTTTTTTTCTGCAGTTTTTGTACTGTCTTGAAATTTTTATTTGTTTTTGGGATGTGAGTGTTCACTGACAAGACCAGCATTTATTGCCCACTCCTAATTGTTCATGTGTGACAATGGTGACCAGCCATAGAAACATGACAGAACAGAAGTCCATGGTAGCCCTCTGGAGCAATACAGTAACTCTGCTTTTACTGCGTGTATTATCATAGCCCTGCAAGTTTTTATTCCTCAAGTGACCATGAACTTAAACAAAAATGTCTGGTGGTAATGTTATTTCAATGTAATGGGGAAATGTTTGTAATGATCCTTGTTACCTAGCATTTGTGAGATACAAATGTTACTTGCCACTGTGCAAGTGTTTTCCAAGTTTTGCTACTTTTGGACAGTGTGCTTCAATACCTTTGGAGCTGTGGGTGATTTTGCAGTTATCAGTAGACTTGTCCATTTAAGACCGTTTGTTTGTTTGTTTATAGTTGCCTTCCCTAAATGTAGATCCCTTAATCTGTGGCTCCAAGTCCTTTTATTGCCAGCTAATGGGAAGCGGCTTTCTCTTTTTGTCTAAACATAGAATCCCTACAATGTAGAAACAAGCCCTTCTCCCCAACAAGTCCACACTGACCTTCTGTAGAGCAATCCATCCAGATCCATTCCCCCAGCCTATATTTACCCCTGACTATGCATCTAACCTACACATCCTGAGCACTATGGACAGTTTAGCATGGCCAATTCACCTAACCTGCACACCTTTTGAATGTGGGAGGAAACCGAAGCACCTGGAAGAAAGCCATGCAAACATGGGGAGAATGTGCAAACTCCACACGGGTAGTCGCCAGAGGCTAGAATCAAACCTGGGTAACTGGTACTGTGAGGCAGCAGAGCTAACCACTGAGCCACTATGCCCCTGTAATGTTTATATCTCCTATTAAATCTTCCATGAATTTCCTTTACTGTAAGGAGAGCAACCATAGTTGCTTCAACCTAACTCTTTTTTTATAGCTGAAAATACCCATTCTGGTGAATCATCTTCGTACCTTCTCAAGGACTTTGTGTCTTCATAATTGTGGCCTAACTAGAGCTTTGTGCAGTTTCAGCTTCACCTCCCTGCTTTTGTACTCCATTGCTTCCTAACTATGAAACACAGCATCCCATACGCATTGCTGAGCACACACTTGATGTCCCCTGCTACTTCAGAGGTTCTGTGCTTGTGAACCCATGGTCCCTCTGTCTATATGAAGTGTGCCATTAGGTCTCTGTTAAATTCCATCTGGTGCTATGTGCCATTGAATGAACATGTATCATCACTCTTTTCTCATTGGCAGATACTAAGTGTAAAATCCATTTATTGGACATCTGAAATAATAAGCAGGATATGCTGGAAATGCATAGCAACTAAGGCAACATCTTGGGGAAAAAAAAATAATTTTTGAGGTTGTTGACCTTTATCCAAACCTGATGAAAGGTCTTGACTTGAAATGTTAACTTTTACATGTCTACTCTGCATTCCACTATCCAAAATACATGCACTCAAAGCAATGATTGCATGGATTCCTCTCTGGCAACACTTGCTGTCTGCCATCCTCCACTATGAAAATCAAGCATTTATTGTTTATTTATTTTCTATGGTCTGGTTTTTAATAAAAACTTACAGTACCCCTCCTGTAACGGGCTCTTGTGCCACGATGGTCTGTCCCTACCTCTAGGCCAGGAGGTGTTGTTTCAAGCCCCACCTGCTCCAGTGGTGTGTAATAACTTTAGACAGGTTGATTAGTAAATATCTATACTGGCCCTTCTATTTTATTAAGCAGAAGTATTGTGGTATCTTGTCAAATATTTCTTAAAATTCCATTGCATTTCTTCAACAAATATCTTGGTGACTTCGTCAAAAAACTCCAATAGATTAATTATGTGCAATTCCATCTACAGACTTGTGCTGGCTCTCCTCGATTTTCTCAGACATCTCCAGGAATCTTGTTTATTATTTTTACTTGAACAGTTCTGTCTAAGCAATGCAACTGGTGACCACACAACAGTCCTGCCAAGTGTTAGACACTTAACTATAACAATTGTGTGCATCCTTGATGATTGATTAAGTTGGACTTGCTGCAGCTCCAGCCTGTATGGAAGAAAGTGTTAGATTCCCCATGACCAGAAACAAACAGACCAGTGTGACATTGAATCTGGTAGATTTAACAGCTAAAATTCATGCGCATCAGTCCCTGGAGCACAGAGCTATATCAATATTTGTCTTTTTTTGTGGCTGACCTTCACTCCCCCCAGCCCTGCTGCTTGACTGCTGTTTGTTCTCCCCGCTTGTGAATGAAAATAAGTTTGGGGAATTAATAATGGAAAATATAGTGATAGCAGACAAGCAGATATCTTGCAATAGCCTCAACTACAGACGACTCAAGTAATATCCTAGAGATAGCTGGAAATCAGGAAATGAAAGGGAGAGAGGATCTCAAAACAAAAATTAGAATCATTAGAGAAGTGATACGGAGGAAATTTTTGGAGCTATGGGTTCTCCTGGGTCCTGATGGACTTCATACTTGGGGTTTTAAAATGGCTAGTGAGATAGAAAATGTATTGATTTTAAGTTTCCAAAATTTCCTAGATTTTGGATCGATTTAATTAGATTCAAAAATAGCAACTCTTTTTTTATTCAAAAAAGGAGAAAACATCAGGAAGCCATATATCAATTAGTGTAACATCTGTAATGGGCAATGTTACAAGCTATTATTAAAGATGTTACAGCAGGCACTTGGAAAAGATCAAGGTTATCTGGCAGAGTCAACATGGCTTTGTGAAACGGAACTCCCAGTTTAACCAATGTATTGGAATTCTTTGAGTAAGTAAAATGTGTTGTGGATAATGTAGAAGGAAACCTATGATAAGCTGATTGCAGAAAAGCAAAAAAAAATTATGAAGGTGGTAACATATTAACATTGGTAGAAGACTGTTTATCTATATGAAAGCCATAAATGGGTCATTTGATGGTGGAAAAATGTGATAAATGGATCAGCGCAGGGTTTTTACATTACAATTTATGTAAATGACTTTGATAAAGAGTGAAGGTATAGTTTCTAAAGTTGTTGATCGATAGCAAAGTCTTTTGTTAAGAGGACTTAAGGAGGCTACAAAGTGATATAGATTGCATGAGCAAGATATGGGAGATAGAGCATGATGTGGGAGTGTGAAATTAAGCATCTGGCAGGAAGAACAAAAAATAATTTACTTACTGAAATATGGTAGAGCTTTGTAATGCAAAGGGATATAGTGTCATAGTATATGGTAATTAAGAAAATGTAGTGATTGGGACCAGCTGGTTCTTGTTGACTACAAGATTCTTGATTGGCCCAGACCCAGGTTAATAACCCCAAACAGGAAAGTCCTGGCTGACAAATGCAAACAGAAGATTTAGCAGCTGAGCTGGCTGGTCACAGTCAGTTTACAGTGCACTAAAAAATATAACCAGGAAATTGGGACCTCCTAAGCTGAGCACTGACTGAGCTGGCTGGCCACACAGCCGGTGTGTACTGTTGCTTTGTTTTTTTTTGAAGGGGAACTTGATTCCTATACTGGCTGATCTACGCAGCCAGTTTGTTAACTGGTATTCCCTTTTTTATTGAGGACTGATTTCTAAATTGACTGGGTAAATCAGCCAATGTGTTTCATGTGTATTTCGGTTCTCATTGAGGAACTGCTGTTTCACTGGTTGATTACAGTATGTGTGTTACTCTTTTTTTTCTTTTTATTTTGAGAGAAGGACTATGCTGTTGTGGCAAGGCTTAGTCCTTACACTCTGGTTTTTGTTCTTTTTTGCATGTGTTTATACTTTTTTAGGTGTTTGCACTGAGCCCCTGTGAGATAATGCATCTTTCCAGATGAACTGTTCCTCTGTGGGTGGGCTAGGCCTCTGTAAAGACTGAACACCTGTGTGTATGCTGGGAAGTGAGTATTTCCTGCCTTTGGGAGCTAACTGTGTTCTTGAGAGTGGGCCAGGTCCTCTGTGGATGGACCACACCCCTCTGGAGACTGGACACGTGTATATGTGTGCGCTGTTGGGTGGTGCATTTGCTGCCTTCGTGAGTGGATTCTGCCTTCGGTTGTGGACTCTTTTTGGCAATGGGATCTGCATACGGGAATGGGCTCTGAGTACTGGAGTGAATTGTGTCCCTGGGAATGGACTTTGCGTACTGGAGTGGACTCTGTCCTGCTTGTCAAGTTTACCACTAGCACTGCCTCGTGTATCCCTGGGTCTGGCGGGCCTTACTGAGAGTTGGGAGGCTCATGGGTCGTCCCGAAATCTGTCACCTTGAGAGCCAGAGGGCAGGTAGGCTGTCCCAAGAACTGTCGTTCCAAGAAGGGATAATCAGGATGGGCTGTCCTAGAGGTGGCTGGAAGGTGCGTAGGGGTAGGCCGAGATCCAGAAGGTGCGTAGGGGCAGGTCAATATCCAGAAGGCTCGTGGACTGCCCTGCGTGCCGTCTTCCTACGGCAGCACGTCTCCCTCCCTTAAGGTGTGTCAGGGCAGTCCACAGGGTGGATGGCGGGTCTGAGTGGGCAAAGGACAGATGGTATGTAGGGGTGGACTGAGAACCGCAAGGCAGGTAGGTCATCCTCAGCACTGTCACCTTGGGAAGCTATTGGGGCGGGCTGCCCTGGAGGTGACTGGAAAGCGCAGAAGAGCGTTTTAGTGTACTGCTGGTGGTTTTTTTGTTTAGTAACTGGTTTAAAGTCTGATTGAAGATTTGTAGCTCGGGTATCCGTTGTTGTGGTTCTGCTCGCCGAGCTGGAAGTTTTTGCTGCAAATGTTTCGTTCCCTGGCTAGGGAACATCATCAGTGCTGTTGGAGCCTCGTGTGAAGCGCTGCTTTGATGTTTCTTCCGGTATTTATATTGGTTTGTTCTTGCCGTTTCCGGGTGTCAGTTTCAGCTGTAGTGGTTTGTATATGGTGTCCAGGTCAATGTGTCTGTTGATGGAGTTTGGGGATGAATGCCATGCTTCTAGGAATTCTATGGCTGTTCTCTGTCTGGCTTGTCCTATGATAGTGGTGTTTTCCCAGTCAAATTCATGTTGCTGGTTGTCTGAGAGTATGGCTACTAGAGATAGCTGGTCGTGTCGTTTTGTGGCTAGCTGATGTTCATGGATGCGGATTGTTAGCTGTCTTCCTGTTTGTCCTATATAGTGTTTTGTGCAGTCCTTGCATGGTATTTTGTAAACTACGTTAGTTTGGCTCATGCTGGGTATTGGGTCCTTTGTTCTAGTGAGTTGTTGTCTGAGCGTGGATGTTGGCTTGTGTGCTGTTATGAGTCCTAAGGGTCGCAGTAGTCTGGCTGTCAGTTCTGAGACGCTCCTGACGTATGGTAGTGTGGCTAGTCCTTTTGGTTGTGGCATGTCCTCGTTCCGTGGTCTCTCTCTTAGGCATCTGGTGATAAAGTTGCGTGGGTATCCGTTTTTGGCGAATACCTTGTATAGATGTTCCTCTTCCTCTTTTCGCAGTTCTGGTGTGCTGCAGTGTGTTGTGGCCCTTTTGAATAGTGTCCTGATGCAGCTTCGTTTGTGTGTGTTGGGGTGGTTACTTTCATAGTTTAAGACTTGGTCTGTGTGTGTTGGTTTCCTGTGTACCCTTGTGGTGAATTCTCCGTTGGGTGTTCTCTCTACTAACACGTCTAGGAATGGGAGTTGGCTATCCTTTTCCTCTTCTCGTGTGAATCGGATTCCTGTGAGTGTGGCGTTGATGATTCGGTGTGTTTTTTCTATATCTGTGTTTTTGATGATTACAAAGGTGTCATCAACATATCTGATCCAGAGTTAGTAACTGGTTGCTGAACTGACTGATATTTGAGCTGGCTGACCACACAATCGGTTTGTAACTGCTGTATTTCAGTTCTTGCTAGGGAACAGTTGTTTCATGAGCTGGTTGCAGCCTGAGTGTTACTGTTTTTCCTTTCTTTTGAGAAAGGACTATGCTGGTTCTATGGCAGGGCTTAGCTTTTGCACTCTGGATTTTAGTGTTTGCACTTACCTTTTAGTGTTTGGACTGAGTCCCTTGAGTCAACTTAAAAAAAACAAAATATACGAACAGGAGACCAAGCATCTCCCAGTTCAGGGATCTGACTCTGAGCTGGCTAGCCACAGCCAGTAAACTGTACATAAGTAAATAAAGAGTGACTTGGTGACAGGGTGTGGCCTCTGTGCAGTTATTTCAGTGGTGATGGGAGAAAACAGGACGTGTCTGAAGAACGTTTGCTTGCAACAGTCATTTTGCAGTTGGGGTAAGCATTTCTGTCATGCCTTTAGGATTTGAGGACAGAGCCCAGTACGTGGAAAGAACATAATGTTTTTCTGGGCCAATGACATTAGAGCAAATAAAAAGCAACGAATAATCCATCTGACTGCTTGTGGACCCTCAGCATTTTTAATTATTATAACACGTTTAACTTTCTCCAAAGCACCAGACACAAACCTTCCAAAAGTTGACTGAGTTCATTAAGGCATATTATGAACCCAAATCTCTTCTAATTCTGAGATGCTATCAGTTTTATTTGGCTGTTAGAAAACCGGCGGAATTCAAATCAGGATTTTTGATGCTCGGGGCAACCTCAGGGGCATGTGATTTTGGGTTAACCCTGAATGAGATGCTGAGAAGCTGTTTGATATGCGGAATTAATTATGTAACCATGCAGAAACACCTACTGACTGAAGCCCAACTGGATTTCAAACAATCATTACTCTGGCTTTGTTATTAGAAAATGTGGCAAGTGGAAGCTACAGAACATCTTGATGGAAGTGGATTCTATCACCTGCCCAACTGAGCTTGGGGAACACTACTTGAATATAGGCAAGCGCAGGGCATATCCTGAGCAGAGGGACCCTCAGCCAGCCCATAGCATAATTCAAACAAAGCTGAGCCTTGGCCAAGTGGTTAAACTGCTCTTCAGGTTCTGGGTCAGCAAGCCATTGTAATTGCTGCTGGTATGCAGACTCGAAACAGCAAACGAGTCCTACAAGGCCTGACTAGAGTAAGAAAACTCGTAGGCAGGTACCAAGGACAGTGCACACCGTGGAAAGTTCCCCTGCATGTGGGTTGGAACAATTAAATTGGTTAGTGACATTCAAATCTGAACTGAATGTTTAACTTGTCACCCAGTTCCCATGGAAGTCGATACCAGCACAGCTGTTTCTATAGTTGCAGAATCTGTCTTTAACAAGATTCGCACAGGATTGCAACCCTTAAGTTTGTACAAGACTTCAGCCAGCCTGAGAATATAAGTTGGGGAGCCATTGCAGATTAAGGGTGTGACTCTGATTCCAGTCTCCTATGAGAAGCAGTTGGTGCAGTTACCCCTGATGGTAGTAGAAGGCTTGGGCCTGAGCTTATGGAGTAGAATTGGTTGAGAAAGTTTGGCTTAGATTGGCTGAATGTTTTTTTTTATTAGAAAATGGCTGCCTCAGTGAACGCCTAGTGAAATATCCAAGTGTGTTTCAGGGAAGGGCTTCGGACTATCAAAGGGGCCAAAACCACTTTACATGTTGACCAGGAAGCAATTCCAAGATTTTGCAAGGCCCACCGTGTATGTCTTGTGGGAAAAAGTAGAGGTGGAAATCAGGAAGCCGGAGAGTGAAGGAATAATCAAGCCAGTACAGTTTGCAGAATAGTCAGCACCAGTCATACTGCTGGTGAAGCCTGATGCTAGGTTCACCTTTGTGGGGATTCTAAGCAAATTGTAAACCGCTTCTTGCAGTTGGATAAATACTTGCTCCCTTGCATAGAGGACTTGCACTCAAAGCTTTCAGGGGGGTCTATCCTTTTTGAAGGTGGAAATTGGCCATGCCTATCTGCAATTGAGACCGGATGAGAAGCTCCAGAAGTATACTGCAATCAATACCCATAAGAGTTTATATCGAAGTACACGGCTGCCATTTGGCTATCATCCGCCTGTGCCCTTTTTCAGCAGATCATGGAGAAAGTTTTAGAAGGGCCACGCCAGGTTACCATTTATTTGGATGATGTATTAATAAGTGAAGACCAAGAAAAAGCACTTGGAGAACTTGGCCATAGTGTTTAATGTTTCTCTCAGGTGGCTGTGTGCCTTAGGGAAAACTTGTATGTTCCAGACACCCAAGTGACCTGCTTGGGTTACAGAGTTGACAAAACCAGGTTATACCTGTTGGAAGAGAAAGTGGCTATCAAAGGAGCCCCGGCTCCAACATCTCTACTGCAGCTTAGATCTTCCCTTGGTTAGTGAATTATTACAGAGAATTCATATATAACCTGGCCTCCATCTTGGCACCCTGCTATTAAAAAAAGGGTCAGCCTTGGAAATGGTTATGTAGCCAAGAAGCCGCCTTTAGGGAAGTGGAAAAGCAGCTATTGTCATGTAAGGGTTTGGTCCAACACGATCCAAAGTGAGAGTGCGCTGACATGTGATGCCTCCCTGTACGCTATTGGTGTAGTGTTGGATCATTAGTGGCCCAATAGAGAGGAATGCCCAATAGCATATGTTTCCTGGACTTTGGCTGATGCTGAGCACAAATATGCCAGACAGAGAAGGAATGTTCGGGGGCTTTCTTTGGTTTGAGGAAGTTCCACCAGTGCCTTTATAGGTGGGAATTCGTCAGAGTAACAGATCACAAACCCCTTTTAGAGCTGCTGAAGGAAAACAAGCTGGTGCCGCATGTAGCTTCTGGTAGAATTTAACATTGGGCCTGTGTTCTCAGCGGGGTGCAGGGGATGTTGCATGGGGGCAGGGTCAATGTTGGATGGGGTTTGGAGGGGGGCAGCACTGATTTGGGGGTGGAGACGGTGTTTGGACTTGGTTAGGAGTTGTGTTGCAAGGGAGTGGGGGGCAGGGTTGTGGTTGGAGGATGTTGGGGGCGGTGTTGCATGGGTGCAGGGGGCCAGGGGTGGTGTTGAACGGAATTGGAGGCGGGGCTCGAGCGCTGTGTCCTGCTGCAGTCAACTGGACGGGGAGCAGATTTTAAAAGCTCCAAGCCCCAGAGGAAAGGCATTTGACCAATTAACCGACTAATCGATTATCTGAATGGAAAAGTGCCCGTCCATCAAGTTTGGATAATTGAGGATCCCCTGTACTCAACGTATATGGAAATTAGTCTCCAAAAGCCTGGGAAATTTTAATCATGAGGGTGACTGAACTGAGAACTCGCCCTTTTAAATAGAACTAACCAAATATCTGAACAGCTGTTCTTCCAATCAGACTCTGATTCTCACTGGCATTTGTTACTGATTTTTGCATTGTAAACGTGGGACAGCTGTAGCTTTTGCATTAGAGAAACATAGAAGCTGAGTACTGGTGGAGAGCAAGATTCAAGTAAATGTGGTTTCGGGGTATGTCAGTGGAGCTGGAAGTGGGGGAGGGATTGTGGGAGGGAATAGGTGCAAATGGAGTGTTGTTGCAAAGGAGAGTGAGCAATTTTAAACCTTTCAACAATAGAACATACAGCTAAACCAGGGAAACCATGCAGTCCCTGATGTTATGAAGATGTGGGTATACTGTACCTTTTTAAGAAAGTTAAAAGCTAGCAGAACTACTTGACAGCGCCAAGTGTTCTCAACAAGATAGAATGTAACATGTCCAGCAGTTAGTGTAGCTGGTTGCCTGGAGACAAAAAAAAATTCAAAATAAGCCAATCAGTTTAAATTATACCCCCCAAAAAAATTCCAATCAAGTTTGAAGTTAGTATATTAACAGTCTTAAAAGCCAATGACACAGTCTGATGCTTTGGGGGTATAAGATTAGGGAAAGTTGAACAGTTGGATGGAGAACTGCCAAGCCACCAGCATGTAGAAACTGTCCAGAAAATAGCTCTCTTAAAGATACCTTGATCAATCAGTGACCTGTGAAATAGAAATCCCTAAGAAAAGGAGAAGATTTGACACCTGGCTGGTTTTGAAAACTTGAAGTTTTGGGGGGTTAATCACGGGGTTTTATCGGACTAGTATAATAGAAGGGAAAATAAAAGATAGGTCAGAGGAAGGAGTTGTAAATAGTTATTCTGTTATATGTTTTAAGAAATAAAATTATTAATTTTTAAGTAGTTCCTGGTTTCTCGAATTTTCACAGATTACTGCAAAGGATAAATCTTTTGTGTTGCTGGTTTAAATTAAGCAGGAGGGTATGTTCTGGGTTGTAACTCTGAGGTAATGAGTGTTTTGCAAATTAACTTAGTCTCTGGCTTAGAGCTGCAGTGGATCAGGTGCTACTATACAAGTGAAACTGTAGCCTATTTTATTAATTGCTTTTAAAAAATCTTAGTATTTTATGTTGCACTCCTCAAAACAATTCACAAGAATGCCAATTTAAGGGAAAACAAATGTTTATATTAAGTGAGCATTCTCATTGCTAAAGTATTGCCATGGCAAATGCACCCATTGATTGACAGTGAACTGATAAGCTTATTTTAAATTTGTTTTAAGTCAGACAGGGTTGGTTGGTCAGAGCATTGCACTGAGAAATGAACTAGCGAACAGTTGTCATTATATTTTGAGTCGAACCTCACGCAAGAAATGTGAATGTACTTTTTAACTGAAAAGAACAAGGGTCTGTGTATTAATATGTGTAGCATCCATGCTATGTGCTAGTGTGCCACACTGAGAGCCCAAGTGATAAACTATCCCTGGGTTGCAAACTGGTTCTGTTCCTCAGTCAGTTCACAAATCAAAATTTATATGCAAGTCAGAAGAGACCATACAACACAACATAAAGCAGCCATTCAGAAATCCAGGAAGTGACCATATTTCTGATATTTAAAATTATACTCTGGAATGGGATTGTGTGTAAATGTTTGTAAATCGGGGCTTCCTGTCTCCGAATTGTAATTCTACGTTTATGATTATCTGGCAAGTGTAGTTCAATAGTCAAATTATATCTAATGTCATGAATTTTGCAAATAAGAGTTACTTAGATAAAGTCAGTACCTTGCTTGTGATCAGTAGAGTCTTGGGTTTTTCCTTAAATTTGTATTTTTGTGAATTGCATCAATGAGTGCAAGATAAAAAGTTTCAACAAAATCTCTTCTTTACAACAGTACTCTCTACTATCAAATGACTATTTGCATTCTATTGCAGTAAACACTCTGTTGGATCATTTAATACTAAGCAGTTTTATTTTATAAGGATTTGAATTTGTGTTATCACGTCTTAAAGGGGGTATCTGAAAGTGAATTTATTCAAGACATTGACTGTTGGAGACAACTATGCAACCTTTTAGCTGTAAACTTTTCAGAAAACAAGGTGTGTTGACAATGATGGCTTTTTGTGAATAAATTATTGATAAAAGCAATTGTTGCTAACTTAAGCCTGTAACCCTGTGTCATGGTAGGATAATAATGCTTTGCTTATGTGTTGTGGCTTTAAGTTTAAAGGTAATGTTTCAAGCAGAGATTTAGGCATATTTCAGCAAGGACAAAAATAAGGGCTTTTTTTTTAAAGGGGCTCTTCTTCGTATTTGAGATTGAACTCTATAATGTTTTCTTGATTTATTTTAAGTTCCTCCATTGTTCTGTTCCATAATTCCTGATTTTAATTGCATTTTACCTTGATGAGGTCCCCTCTTATCCTATTGATAACCTCCTTCCAATTCAGGTTTGAGATTTTTGGGTTGTCCCTTTCCCTTCTCCATTACTAATCTATACTTTGATATAACAATCACTGTTATCCAGATGTTCCCCTCGCCATTTTGTCAACTTGGCCCACTTTATTCTACAACGCCAGATCTAGCATTGCCTCCCTGATTGAACTGAGCACATACTGGCCAGGAGGTTGTCCTAAACATATTTTAGAAATTCCACCCCATGCTGTCCTTTAGTGTAGTATTATTCTAATTGATATTCAGATTAAAAACCCACGATACCACCCTTCTATTTTTCTTGCACTTCTCTGCTTACCTTTGCAAATTTACTCCTCTTTCTTTCCATTTGAAGGCTTTCAGTGACATGACAATTTTTTGCATTACAGATTGAACCAAATGGATTATGACTTTGTTCTCTCAACGGCATCCTGTCTTGTTCCAATACTGTGATGTCATTTCTAATCGACATTGCCATCCTACTCCCTTTGTTCCAGGTTTACGTTATTGGTAGTATATATCATCTTCTCAAACTATTTGTGCTTCTGGCTTGCCAACCTTTATTGCCTAAACGTTTTGTTAACATGCATTCTAAGCCGGTTTTTGTTTCTTGTAACCTTTCTTAAAATGCTACTTTCTTTTCTTGTATTATATAACATTTTTATTCCTTTATGCACCTCGTTTGTCTGTTCTACTTCTATATGGTACTACCCATCCTCTAGTCAATTTAGTTTAAACTCTTTCCCCCCACCCCTTCCACTAATGAACCTTTTCAAGTGATTGGACCTTGTCTTGTCGACGTGCAAGCTGCCCTTTCTGAATAGTTACTAGTACCCAAAGAATGTCAAGCCCTTAATCCATGCCTCAAGCTACCTCATTAATTTGTCTTGTGTTTTTGTTGATAGCGAGTGGCAAAGGGAGTAATCTGGGTTACCATTTGAAGTTTTACTTTTTAAGTTCTCCCTATCTCCTGAAAACTTACCATTAGATTTCAGTGCCTTCCCTCATTTTAAGTACTATGAATACCATAATATTTGGTTCAATCCTTTTGTTGATGCAGGATATTCTGTACCCTAGCACCAGGAAATCATGTTGGGTTACCAATGGTAATTTACAGAAATATTTGTCTGGCCCCCTAACTAAGAAGTCATCTTGAATCGCTCAAAGACCATGTCTTTTATGTTTTTCTATTTTTTAAATTGTGAACCTAAACGGGAAAAGAGCCTTCTTAAAAATTGAAGGATTACTGTGTAGCTTTTAAAAGCAAGTAGCTTGACACTCATTGTAAGCACCACTTATCCAGCTGTTTGTTTAAGCCATACTTGAAATATAGTTTGCAGACAAGCTGGAGCCAAGGGCTGTTCACAAATGGAGATGTAGCAAGCCAGAAGTAGCTGATTAGTCTGTGGATTTGTAATCAGTTATGGATGACAAAGGCCTTCTGTCTGCCAGTGATTATTTGATTAATTCTCAGGTAGCTGAACAGCTAGGGACTGTGATCAAGATAGTGATCAGTCTTCGAACCTTCACCTTGGGAGCTCACTTTATTCTCTGAAGCAAGCCAGTTTATTATTCTTTCAGCTGCTGCAAGCTATGACGTTTAGTTAATAAGTCAGAATTTTGTTAACCAGCCACTGTCTCTCCTGCAAACTAGTGAAAGCATCTGGAGAAGGAGGACTAAGAAACAATGTTTGGATCACAACAACCATCTTAACAGTTCCTAAGACAGACACCACCAATTCACATTTTCCTCTGTCTATTAAACCTATTTTCTTTGAGTGTAAAAGGGGAGTTTATAAGGTGACTAAAGTTTTATGCCAACAGCTCATTGTTGTTTATCTGTAGCCAGAGTCTATTTACTTGAAATTAATAATTTTTATTTGACACAAACACCTGACCTGTGCTTTCTGTCAACCTGGGTCTGAAAATCCAGTAAGTTGGGGAATTCTATGTGCTTTTTAGAATCCCAATTTCTGTGGTGTCTCTGGGAATAGTGCAGTACTCCAGCACACTAAAGGTTGAACATGCTACAATCACAGATCCACCCACAGTTATGTTAATGGGTACAGTTCCAGGACTTTTAACAGCTGGAAAAATGGTGATTGCTATTTCTTTGTCACTGGGTGGATTTGATTTATGGATTTGGAAAATTCTGCATTTTATCTTGGGGAAGTTATACTCTGGGGAAAATGCACTGATTCTCAAGCATCCTCAACTCCCAGGTAGGCCACAAGGTTAAGGATGTAAACAAACATGCAAGTCCTTGCTTGACCTGTCTGTTGGAATCAAGTTCGACAAGCAGAAGGCAGGAAGAACACAGCAAGCCAAGCTGCATCAGAGAGTGGAGAAATCAATGTGTTGAGTGTAAACCTTCTTTAGGGCTGGGGGTGGGTGCAAGGGGAGCTTCAGACAATTTCCCCCCCTCCCATCTGCAGCTCCCCTTATAGCCACCCCAGCCCTGAAGATGTTTACAGCTGAAATGTTGATTTCACCACCCCGATGCTGCCTGGCTTGCTATGTTCTTCCAGCCTCCTGCTTGTTGATCTTAGATTCCAGCATCTGCAGTTTTTCTTGTCTCTTAGTTTAAAAAAATACTGACTCATTCCTTTACTTAACAGGAACTATTGTGATTAGAATTTATTTATTTGTAATAGCTCATAGTTGTTTACTTGTTTATCAACATATGCCCCTACTTGTTAAAACACTGACCCCCTTTCTCAAACCTTTACACACAGAGTCAAACACTGACAAACTGAAAAGACATTGGCTTTGTGGGTGGAGGGATAAAAACTAAAGTACAGTACAATAGTGCCAGTCTGTTGGGGTTCATTACAACTATTGTCTTGCTTGTCAAGAATTTTTGTTCTACAATCTTATTCATTCAGGTTCTTTCATTTCTTAGGAGAGAGAGGTCTGATAAGTTATTAACTGCAAAGTTAAGTTACTGGCAAAAGGCATCAGCTTACAGCAACGGTGAGAGAAAATAATGGGCTTGCTTCAGAGAGGGAGAGGCGCACCATCTACCCTTCCAGTGTTCCAAAGACTGCTTCATGAATCTTTCACACCCACTAACTGTTGACCTGCTGAGGAATCAATTGAAGAGTTGTCGCCAGGCTGATAACTTTGCATCCTCAAATGGTCATGATTGGACCAGCCAATCAACTATATTTTGCTGGTTAAATCTCTCACTGAAAGCGCACCCTTATGAGTGCTAACTTCAAACATGCTTCTTCCCCACTCAACTGCCAGCACTGCCTCAACAAAGCAACAGTGTAAACTCTGCGCAGTACGATGCAGTAATTTCTTTTAAAAAGTGCTGAAGTTCCATCCACAGTCTTTTGATACAGACCTTTTTATTCCATTTTAGTCCACAAATAAAAAATACAGAAAATAGTGACATTTATAATGCACATCCCTATATTGTGGTGCAGAGAGTGAATGTGAAGGTACTGAAGCAGTATTTATCACCAAGTAACTAGATACTTATAAAATATGTGTGATTATCTTTGCACATGCCATCAACAGTTGAAGCTTGACACCATTCTGGATAAAGCAGCTTGTTTGCCACCCCAGTCACCACCCTCAGCACTCTCTCTCTCTCTCTACCACTGACCAAGCGGCAGCAATGTATGCCATCAATTTAAAGGCACTTTAGTCTGCCTAACTCTCCAATGCACCTTCCAAACTAATGACCTCCACCACTTAAAAGGATAAGGGCAACAGATGGGTGGGAACCTACAATTGTGTCCAAGCCCCCCCAACAATTTTGACTTGAAACTATATTGTCATTCCTTCATTGTGTAAAAATCCTGGAATTCCCTCCATAACAGGACTGTAGCATTTCAAAGAGACTGTTTACCTGACAACAATGCCCACATCTCCTAAGCGAATTTTTAAGGCACTAGGAAGCACAGCCATTATCTCAAGTTAAGTAGTTGATGGGCAGCAAATATTGTGTTGCCCACTGCCTGTGAAATCCTAAAGTAATGCACTTCATTAATGTGATGAAGCAGTAACATTTTATGTTTTCTTTGAAAAAACTTAACCTTTTATTTCTACTTATAGGTTGGTGACATTGTCAGAATAGAAAAAGATCAAACGTTTCCCACAGATTTAGTGCTGCTTTCAACTGATCGAGAGGATGGAACATGTTATGTCACAACTGCAAGTTTGGATGGAGAAACAAATCTGAAGGTCACTATTTTTCTTCTGTAACAAATTGTTTCTTCTCTGCCTTTGAAAGAAGTGGTGGTTTTAGTGTGCTTTTAAAATAAATAAACAGCAACATTCTTTTATTAAAGGATTTAAGATGACATTATGATGTCTGTTTAGTAACAGTAAAACTTGTTTGACTCTCGTAGAATAGAAATGTTACTCTTAAGTTATCTTTACTTCAGTGCATGCAATGTATATGGCTTTGTTTTTCGCAAGCCAAATACTTGTTGCATGTTTTATAATATTTTTTGGACTTGTGACTTGTATTATTTCAGTATCTAATATTCAGTAAATATTAGATTTATCTTGCATGTTATATTTAAGATGAGTTCATGGGGAAAATGTGTAGGTTTTGTCTGCATCATTTTCAATGAGCTAGATGTAATCAATTTTGGAAAACTTTTCCATTTATGAACATACAATCTGTTCTAAGTGATGTGAAATGTCTTTGGTAACTTTTTAAAAAAATAAATAGCTACCTACAAAGTAAATATTGACATGGATTCAATAGGCTGAATGGTGTGTTTCCATGTTATGGCCTCAATGTCTGTACACTCAGTCAAGATTTTCCAAACATTGTCATTTTAAGAATTGTATGTAGCATAATTTTCAGGACATCTTTGTTGTCTATCTTGTAACAATCTAATTCAGAAAGTTTGGATGAGATATGTAGTATCTAGTCGGTTTGTGCAGAACATTTTTCAATAGGTGTAGGAGAGCATGTGCTTTGACTATCTTGCTAGTGCAATTCAATTCTTTGAAAGCTTTGAATGGGCAAGCCAAGTGAGAACAAGGAAATTATTTTCTTGTTTCACCTCTCAGCAGCTGATACATATCCCGTCGCAACTTTATTGTTCAGAATTTGTCCAGCTTTGTTCATGCAAGAATTGGCCAACTTTGGTAACTTTGATATCACCCAATCAAAATAAACACTACCTTACTTCCCTCCAAGCCTATTTCACAGTGCTGAATATGGAAACCTAGTGATTTCTTAGTTGAGGGGGCATTGGAAGCATCATTAACATGAAATTTGTTTTGCCTTTCTAACCTGAAGCAGTGAGATCTCATGAACTTCAGAGTCAATAGGGAAGATTGACCACCATGTCTACTCGATCTGATTTTGTGGGGCATGCTGTATTTAGAGATGTGAATAGTCTGGAAAGTTAGCAGAAAGATATTACTGTAAGCTCATGTTTTGGCACCCCTCTCCCAACTTGGATATCAACTCTATTTTAATTATCCGGGGGGAATGTGGTCTCTTCTAGCTGGGTCAGCAGTAATTGTCCATCTTAATTGACCTCATCAATGTGGTGGTGAGCTGCCACTTTGCAGTGCATCCTCTAATGGTGTCACTCTGCATCGGCTGTAGAAGGACGAGATGTTTGTGGATATGATGTCATGACCTACTTTGTCTTTAGATGGTGTCAAACTTATTGCTAGATTACAGATGTTAATGAAGATCTTGCTGGATTGGTGCACAGAGATTCAAGATGGCTTATGGGCACTTGGCACTCTAGAAAGTTCCTCACTATCTAGGTAGATTCATGGCCATCTGTTGTATATTTTTTCCTACTAGCCAAAATCTTCTCCTAAATTCCTCCAATTCTAACAGTGGATCCATTTTAGTCCAAACATCAAGTAAACTTTCTTTAAACAGCCACTGTCTGTAATTTCAAATCCCATTTTCTGGTCTTACTTTGTGAGCTCTAATAAAGTTTAAAAAAAAAAGTGCTGGAGAAACTTAGCAGATCTGAAAGCATTAATGTAGCAAGAAACCGAACCGACTCAGAATGTTAACTTTGTTTCTCTCTCCACAGATGCTGCCAGACTTGCTGAGTTTTTCCAGTTTGTTTTTGATTTCCAGCATCTGCAGTTCTTTATTTTTTGGTTTAGAGTTTCTCTGGCTTTGTTTTCAAATCTGATCTCCAGAATCCATAGCGTATTACTTTTATTTGGTCTCTGGTAATGATCTAGAGAAGACAGGGATATGGCTTTTCTCTTGTACCTAGCTTCAAATTCCTGGATTTCTCTATATATTGAGGGCATGATGTCCATACTGTACCACAAACCATTGTTTTGTTTCTGCCTATCATGTGCAGCTTTTTATTTGATCCTTGAACTAGAAAAAAAATGGAAAAAGCTAGATCCAGATCTTTTCTATCTTTGGCTTCAAATTCATGCATTTATCATCAAAAAGACAATTCTGCTCTAGGCTGCATTGGTTGTATTGTAAGACACATGTACTGTCTTTGATATGATGGTTTTCTTTTTAAATTTTTCATTATTTTCCTGTCCTTACCTCACCATACCTGTGGCTAAAAGATTCTGTTTTCCACTGAACCTGTTTGGCAACTGGTTGTACTAGTTTCTTCAGCTGTAATCTATTGCTGGCTAGAGAAATACTCACCTGACTGAAGAATAAACCTCTGCTGCTTAATTTTATGTCCTCCAACTTTGCTGCTATAATTTTACCCTGTTATGCTCTCGGATCTGTGTTCATATTAGATAGTTGCACCTCTAATTACTGGATGACATTCATACCACAGCTTTTTGATACACTGAGCTGACTCCACTCTACCTTGGTCATTGTTATCTTGGGATCTCTGACTTTAGATATATTCCTATTAGCTGCTGTTTAGTTTGTATTTCTTATCAGGTGTTTGTGCATTCTAATTTTTATGCAACTAGGCCTATGTCCCACAAGCATCTGTGCACATTTTGGCTTCTGCTCCAGACCAAAGGCCATCTTTAGCCTTCCATTTTGTCCTGTTTAACTACTTCACTTACCTCCTCCTAGATTGCTGTACTGTTGTCATGCTTCCTTTCACCTCCACGCTGTCCTTCATTTACCTAGTATGAGATCCAAAGGAGGAGTCTATAAATTATGCAGTGGGAAAAAGCAGACCTGAGGTGTTTAAATTTCAGCAAAGGAGAAAAAAAGGGATGGATTAAGAGAGGAAAATAGAGTATGAGAGTAAGCTTGTGGGAACATAGAAATTTTTGTAGGTATATGAAGAGAAAAAGATGAGTGAAGGCAAATGTTGGGGCCTTGCGGTCAGAAACAAGAGAATTTTAAGATTCTATCAGATGTCAGACAAATCAAATACTTGCTTTGATTCTGCCTTCACAAAGGAGGATGCAAATAATGGTCCAAAAGATGTTACATGGTCTAGTGAGAGGGATGAATTGAAGGAAATCAGTATTTGTATGGACATTTGTGTTGGTGAAATTGATAGGACTAAAGACTGATAAATCCCCAGCCTCTGATAATCTGCATCCCAAAGTATTTAAGGAAGTAGCACCTTGAAATAGTGGATAAATTGGTGGTCACCTTTCAAGGTTCTAATGAATCTGAAACAGTTCCTTTGGATTGGAGGGTAGCTAATTAATTCCACTTGTTAAAAACAGAGGAAGAAGAGAGAAAATCAAAAATTGTAGACCAGTTAGTCTGACAGTGGCAGTGGGGGACTTCCTAGAATCCATTATAAAAGATTTTCCAGCAAACTGCTTGAGTAATAGGATTGGACAGAGTCATTGTGGATTTGAGAGGTAACTCATGCTTGACAAATCTACTGGAATTTTTTTGAGGTAACTAATAGATTTGATAAGTGGAAGCCTTTTCCCTGGGGTCGGGGAGTCTAGAACTAGAAGGCATAGGTTTAGGGTGAGAGGGGAACATGCAGAGGGATGTATGGAATGAGCTGCCAGAGGATGTGGTGGAGGCTGGTACAATTACAACATTTAAGAGGCATTTGGATGGGTATATGAATAGGAAGGGTTTGGAGGGATATGGGCCGGGTGCTCGCGGGTGGGACTAGATTGGGTTGGGATATCTGGTCAGCATGGATGAGTTGGACCAAAGAATCTGTTTCCATGCTGTACATCTCTATCTCTCTAACCTTTCAGGACTCCTCTGGCCTTCCTGCTGTCTTGCTGTTGTTTTAGGCTTTTATATCCTTCTACAAATCCACAGCTTCACACTCTGCCTTTCTTCAATCTTCTCCTTTTGGCCTTATGAAGGCAATTAGTGGTGGCTCTTTGTGGATAGCAATCCTACTAGCTGCACCCAACAATCTAGTTGTCCTTGCTGGAAGCTCATCTCCCTCCTGTCCACTTGCCTTTCCCACAGTTGACCTTGTGAGTTCTGTCAGTGGATCAGCTCTGTCAAATCTCTACACATTACTTATAATCATTCCTTTGCTGGCCATAAACTGCATGATTGCGTCAACATATGTCTTTAATGGTAACAGTGCTTAGAGATGATAGTTTGTGTCATTAAATGAAACCTCCTTCCTGTCTAGCTCAAGCTCCCAAGGCTTTTCCTAAGACTACAACTACCTATGCCTCATTACTCCCTGTACTTCTCCCAAATCCGAATGGGCACCTTTTATAGCATAGAACTTCTAGCAGTCGAAGGTTGCAAAGCTCTCTTTTAACTGCCTCCGTTCAGCTAACTAAACAGAGTGTGTTCGTTAACTGAAGTATTTTGGGTGACCTGTTGAAAACCTTGCAACAAGCCAAACCCTCCTTCCCAGCCATTATTGAACATGTTTCAAAGCAGTCAAATATAACTGTTCCTTCACACCCTGTTCCCTCTGCTGGCTTCTACACAAACCAAATTGACATAACAAAAAGAGCACTCATCATATGTTGGGATCACCTATGATTTTTAAAATTTCAATGAAATGTGGAATTAACTTGTGTTTCTGTTCCAGTATGCAATCTCATGAATTTTTGGTGTAATGTCTCTTAGGCAAGTATATCCTTCCTTAGATATGGAAATCAAAATTGTACACTGTATCTAGGTGCATTATCAGCAAAACCTTGTGGTATCATAGTAAAGTTTACTGGCTTTAATTTTCTAGTGTGGTTGGAAAAAGGCCATGTCCTGTTTCACTTATTAATTTCTTGCAGTACTCATCCCTCGTATAAGCACAAGTCTTTCTGAACATCATGGTTTGGAGGTTTCATGCCTTTTTGAAAATTTTTTTGCTTTTCTATTCGAACAACTGAAGTGAATAACCCCACAACTGTCCTATTTTATCTTCCACTTTGTTGCCACACATTAACCTGAAGTAACCTGGCTTTTGAACATGGAATGTTACAGTGCAGTACAGGGTCCTTCAGCTCTTGATGTTGCACCAACTTGTGAAATTAATCTGATGCTCACTAACTTATACTGTTGCATTATTATCCACATGTATGCCCAATGCCCTTGATGTCAGTGAGTCTACTACTGTTGCAGGGTTGTGTCCTCAATTTTTGTTCTGATCCAGTTTCTGTTGTCAGCAAACTTGAATACCTGCCTTTTGAGTCTTAGTCTAATTCGATAAAATAGATTGGAAATAACTGATGTTGCATTGGTTCTTGTGGCTCCGAGTTTGACAATTAAATGTGGTGGAGGCTAGTTGATATCTTATATTGAGGGATTTAAAGGTGATTGATTGATTGATTGATTTTGACTTGCAGAAACAGTAGGACCACTAAAATGGGACTGAGGACTCTTAAGGCAGCAATGTCAACTTACGTTGTTATAGGTGCAACAACAGCTATTACTGTTTTTATGGTGAATGAAAGCAGTGGCAAATGTCATTTGTGTGGAAATGGATGTTTTGTTGTTGGATGTGGGGGATATGTTGGTAGCTGGAATTAACTGATGTTATTCTCGTTCCACATTCAGATGTCAATTCATCATCACTTGTTCAGGAATGAGATTTTCAAGAACTTGGGAGCTCAGTAATGGAAGTGGTTGTTGAAAATTTGTGATAACTTAATGGGAAATAAGGGTTTAAATATTAATGACCCAGTCATTAGAGAGATTGCATAAACGGGTCAAATATCTGACTTGGAGGAGAAATAGCATTAATAAGTTAGAGTCACAGAGATATACAACACCTTCAGTCCAACTTGTCTATGCCAACCAGGTATCCTAAATAACTCTACAGTCATCTGGCTAATATCCCTCTTGAACCCTTCCTATTCGTATATCCATCTAGATAACTTTTTAATGTTGTAATTGTAGCAGCCTCCATCTCCTCCTCTGGCAGCTCATATCATATACACACGACCCTCTGCTTAAAAAGGTTGCCCCTTAGGTCTCTTTTAAGTGTTTGCCCTCTAGTTTTGGACTTCCTTACCCTGGGAAAAAATTTTTAGACTTCCTTACCCTATTCATGCCCCTCAGCCTCTGACAATCCAGGGAAAATAGCCCCAGCCTGTTCAACCACTCCCTGACAGCTGAAACCCTTCAACTCTGGCATCCTTTTAAGTTTCACAACATCTTTTCTATAGCAGGAAAACCAGAATTGAAAGCAGTAGTCTGAAAGTGACCTAACCAATGTCCTGTACAGCCACAACATGACCTCCCAACTCCTACACTCGATGCACTGATCAAATAAAGGCAAGCATACCAAACACTGCCTTCACCACCTTATCTACCTGGACTCCTCTTTAAAGGAAGGAAATTATCCCAGTGATGAGACAGGAGATGTAACTTCTCAACATTGTGCAATGTTTTTGATGGGTGTGGTAGTGAGGTGTTCTTCAGGTGCTGAAATGATAGTAAGAAGTATTGTTCTTGATTGTCTTTGATTCATACAATTTCATAATAACATGGCATTTAACATTACCACCCATGACTCCAACAACTTGCGTCTGATTCCCATAATATATTTTTTCACACTCCTGGGAGCTGGATAAATAAAATGTGCACCAAAACTCAGTTTTCTAGATACGTTCCTATTTATTCACCTTGTTTTGACTATTACCAGTCTCAACTAAGACTGGAAAGTCTTTTAAACCCTAAAGCTTATCACCTACAAATTGGTAATTCTGCATGAGACAAGAAACTTTAAATGTTTTGTTTCTTTCATGTGTATTTCGGTGCTTAGTTAATTTTGTATTCTGTATTTATTTAACATCTGGGAATATACCTGAAGATTTACTTGGAATATATGTGTAATGGTTAGGAAATATTACCCAATTAAAATCAAAATAACTGGAAGCTGAACTTTCTTTTGAGGAAAAAATTGTCTTCTGAAGCAGGCAACACCCTGATCTATCTAGATGGGTGAATTAAAATGGTTGAACAGTGTTTCTCATCAGTAATCATCTCTTCATTCTCAAAAATGTTAGCTTCTGCAGATGGCATGTTAAAAGCGATGAATGAATAAATGAATATTTTAAAATGTCCTTCAATGGGACTTGAAATTGTGAAAAAGATTGTAGACATGTGGATTCTTACGCAGTTTATTCAATAGTGCACTTCACATTTTTATTTTGATCTTTGTGCTCTCTCTTAGACACACCATGCAGTTCCTGAAATAGCCAAATTGCGCACTGTTTCTCAACTACACACACTGAGGGCTGTCATAACCTGCCATCAGCCAGAACCGGACCTGTATAGGTGAGGTGAAATAAAATGATTGTACAACATTATCTATGTGAACCAATTCTGTAGCAAATTAAGCTTTGTTTTCTTT
Organism: Hemiscyllium ocellatum; assembly: GCF_020745735.1. NCBI lineage: Eukaryota > Metazoa > Chordata > Chondrichthyes > Orectolobiformes > Hemiscylliidae > Hemiscyllium > Hemiscyllium ocellatum. Next base: position 35,484,497 of record NC_083413.1, read on the forward strand.
GTATTTGCTCTGCTTCAATATTTCATGACTTTGTTTGTTTGTTTCTTTCTTTACAGGTTTGTTGGGCAAATTAGAATCCAACAAAATCCAAACAACATAGTGAGGTATGAAAATATATTCTACCTGCTTTGCTATAAAATCATAAGCATTCCTGTCTAAAGCTAAAATATTTATCTAAATTATTCACAATATTTGAGAACCAGTTATAAAATAGTTTGCCAGGATTAACTTGCAGCTTTAATTTGTGACCATTTTCTGTTTATATACATACAAAATTTAAGAATAAGCAGCTTATTTCGGGAACAGCGACTGTAATTCTATAAGTTGTAAGTTACTTATGAATAAGAATAAAAGTACTCCTGGGGTGAAAGTACAAAACTGGAGGAAGTCTGTTTACCACAGTATTATGGAGGAACGAGGGGCAATTGTTTGAGAGTAAATCCCCATCTGGCATGTGGGAATCTTTTTTAAAGGGTAGTTGATTAGGTTTAAGGACCAGTATGTTCCTGTGAAATGAAGGTTGAGGATGGCAAGATTTGGGAATCTTGGATGATAAAAAAAAATTCAGAGCTTACTTAAAATGCAAAAGGTGGCATACATAAGATTTAGGAAACTGAAGATAGACAGAGCCCTCAAAGAATGCAAAGGTAGCATGAAAGCACTCAAACTAAGAGTTAGATGGGCCAAAGGGGGGTGCCATTGATTGTCTTTGGCAAACAGGATTAAGGAAAACCCCAAGACATCATATACAGATGTGAGGAGCAAGAGAGTAGCTAGGGAAAGAATAAATCCATTCAAGGACATAGAGAACTTCCAGCTGGAGCTGGAGGAAGTGGGTGAGGTCTTTAATGAATAATTTACAGTAGTATTCACAAAAGAGAAGGACAGCTTGGGGTGAGGGGTGGGAGCATTGATTATTGTGGGGCAGGTGAATATAAAAAAAATGGTGGTGTTGGGTGTTCCTAAAAAAAAAAGTGTTAAGGCAGGCGAGTCTTCTGACCTGATGGGATCTATCCCAGAATGCTTTGGGAAAAAGGTGAGGAAATCTTTGGGGCCTTGTCACAGAAGAGGTCCCAGAGGCCCTATGGCCCACCAACATTGAACCAGCATGTGATGCCATTCTAAACTTAAAAAACACTTGTTGCCTTTACACCGTGTGTATTCCTCTATTTCCTGCTTACTCATATATCTATAAAGATGACTCTTAAACATTGCTATTGTATCTACATTCACCACCACCACTTCTGGTGTGCATTACAGGCATTTGCCACCCTCTATAAAACAAAAGCCTCTACTTTTAAATTTAGCCCGTTTTAACTTATACCTACGTCCCCTGGTAATTGATTTTTGTGCCTTGGGAGAAAATACTCTTTACGATCATTCTATCAACTTCTCTTGTAATTTTGTGAAGTCTATCAAGTTGCTCCTGATCCTTTCTTTTTGGGCAGTAGGTGTGTTGAGAAAAGAGCTGGGAAGTGGAACTAGTTGAATTGCACTTTCAAAGACCAGACACTATAGTCTTCTGTGGTCCGAATAAAGGGTGCTGAGCCAGAGAGGGGGATGAGCAAATTGGTTGAAATGCAGAGAGCTTAAAAGAATTTAAGAATATTCATGGGTGACTGAGGCATGCTGATCAATGATGAGGTAAAGGATTGGGGAAGGAAGTACAGGAATCCAGAATTTGGAAAACTTGAATTTAGGTCTCTCGTAAATTTTAAGGATATTACCAAAATAGGGGAAAGTGACGTTTTTGCTAAAATGTATCGCATTTGAATTTAAAGGTATGGGGTTATTGGTAGTGGAAATGAGAACCAAAGCTAAAGGATTGACTGCAGTGAGAGTGAGTTCAAAGTTTTGCTAGGGAATAATGTTTCTCAAAAGAAATTTGATTCCGTGCCACACAATGAGTTTGAGAAAAGCTGTAGCTCTTTGAATAAAAGGGCAGTTGCAATATGGATACAAAATGAGCAGAAGGGTAAATAAGGGAAAAAAAAGTTACGTATGCTACTAGCAGAGATTGTTTTGTTTTTTTTTGCCTTTCAATAGCACATAGACTATCTGCATTTTTGAGTGTGGTTATCTTGTCATAGACCAGCGTGAGGTTTTCTCTTTTGTATTAATTCATGGGATGTGGGTGTCACCTGCTGTACGAGCATTTAATTGCCCATCCCTAATTGCCATTGAGAGGGTGGTGAGCTGCCTTCTTGAACAATTGCATTCCATTTGTAGGAAGGCCCACAATACTGTTAGTGAAGCTGTTCCTGAACTGCAAGAAATTTGCCCAACTATTGCAAAATATCCTAGCTAGACTCCAATGTTTCAACTTCAGAGCATGGAAATTTGGCTTTGATGTTAGTTGTGCCTTCTGGTAGAAACCCAATGTATTTACAATGAGAGAATCGGGTTGGCTTTTGGCACTGCTTCCATTAGAATACCAGAAATTGCTTGCTTTCGAGCTATAACTTCCAATGTTTAATTTTTCAAAAAAAGTAAAAAATATTGGAATTGTAGCCTTGTTGACAGACTATAGGTTTAGATAGACGTGTTGCTGAAATGTAACCTGGTGTTTTCTGTTTTCAGACCTCTGGGACCAGAAAATCTTCTACTTCGAGGAGCAAGTTTGAAGAATACCAATGAAGTTTATGGTATAACGATTGTTTCTGCTCAACTAAATAAAATTTCTTTTGACTACTGTCATCATGAAATTTTCAGTAAAAGAAATTTGCAAGCATGTTCATATTTTAGTTAACTTCTAATTAACATTTTTAATTGAAGTTCTTATATTTAACTGAAGATTACTGGTAAGTCTGCTCTTGTGACTATTCTTCTTGTACTTTGAATTTATTGATCATTCAATGGTGCAATGAATCGCACACCATTTTACTTAAATTCAGCTGAGCAATTTAATCAAGTAAATTTTCATGTACAACATTTTAAGATAATTTCTGTGGGAAGGGTTTATCAAGATGCATTTTTCCTTGGTGTTCTGCATTATGCAGTTTTGTTTCTTTTGGTTTTATGTTCTCCCATTGTGGAGTTGTGTGCCCTCCACCTATACCATCCCATAGAAGGGAAACGTTTAGTTAATGAAGGTCATAGAGACTGCAGTATGTTGTTCAGCTATCTCAGCCTGCATCACTAGTTCATACGATCATAGCTGATCATTTATTTCAATGTCTTTTTTTCCCACATGGATTCCCAAATCCTTCACATTTATTATTTAGAAATCTGTCACACTCTAAAAACACAACAATTGAGCTTCCACAACCACCTGTTTTGAATTCCAAAGATTCATAACCTTCTAACCTTCTCTTGGAAAATAAGGCAGGGCAAGTGACTGAAGTGTTAGTCATAGAGATGTACAGCATGGAAACAGACCCTTCAGTCCAACCTGTCCATCCATCACATGCTGCTGCAAATTCCTCATTGCTTCTATCTGTCTCTCCAGCCGATCCACTCGATCTGATACAATTCGCATCCAACAGCATTTATGGCAGATATAATCCGCAGTAGCCCTTAAACTCTTTAAACTCCCACATCTGACAAGAAGTACATATCACTGCAGTGGCCATTTTTTGCTCTGTCACAATCTACAGACCCAGAAAATAACTGTCTTATTTCGCTGCAAAATACTGCACCAGTTAAATTAATACCTGTAGCTTATATTTTAAGTTTAATCAAAAGACTTCTCTCCAAAAACACACAATCAAGAAAGAACCCACTGTACTCACTAATACAGCCTTTCTCTTGCACAGACTTAAAACAGCAATTAACTTTTCTGATTCTGTATTGTGAACTTCACCCAAACTGGTTCCTCCAAGATTAGTTGTGAAATTCACTTTGGCGTGCATCTGGGAAAATTAACAATGTCCAGCGACGCATGAATTCAAAAACAGCAAAGGCAGTAACTGTGCAGGTTTTCTGTCTCTCTCTCTCTCTCTCTCTCTCTCTCCCTCTCTCTCTGTCCGTCCGTCTCTCTCTCTCTCTCTCTCTCTTTCTTTTAAAACTGCTGTTGTTTTGACATGTTTGTCCAAAGTTCCAAAACAATGCAACAGCATATAAAACAGTAATTGCTGCTCCTGCAATTCGAGGAAATCACTTCCAACACTTAAAATACCTCAAAAAAAAAGGAGCAGCTCTTACAACCAGAAATTTTTCCTGTCCTCCATCTTAGGGAAGCATTTTGGGATCAGTGATCATTCCACACTGTAGGGAATCTAATCATAATTCTATTAATATTAAAATAGTTATCAAAAAGAATAGTCTTGGTAAAGTTTTAAATTGGAGTAAGGCCAACTTTTAAAAGTTGATTGCTGACTTCGCAGGGATCTGTATCAAGTGCATCTTGAGTATAAAGGGATTAAGGGAATTCTTAAGAGGGAAGTAAGGAGACAAGGGAATTGAGCCTTAGCAGTTAAGGTTAAAGATAATTCAGAGATTCTGCAAGTATATTAAGGACAAAAGAGCAACTAGAGAGAGTATTAGGGCTCCTTAAAGATAAACAAGGTAATCTATGCTTGGAAATACACAAGATGGGCGAGATGCTAAATGAAAACTTCACTTCAGTATTTGCACTGGAGAAAGACATGGAAGCTAGGGAACTCAAGGAAATAGGTATTGATCACTTGAAAATAGTCCACGTTACAGAAAAGGAGGTATTGAAGGCCTTAAAGTATAAAGGGAGAGAAATCCCTGGGACCTGATCGAGAGTATCCTAGAAAAATGTGGGATATGTTTTGCCCAGTTGCCTTCACAAGTCCAAAAGCTTCAGCACACTTAATTCTCAACCCAATTCAGGATCCAGTCCTACTTCTGGGTCTGCTGGTCTCTGGCAGCTTAAACTTTAGTTTTCCCTTCTCTCCATTGTCAGTGCAGTAATGGATAATTGTTGCATCTTCCATTCTTAGCTAGTTTCCCACTTGCATAGAAACATATCCCTCCTTTTCCAGAGAATTGGCTACATTTTTCATCCTACATCAAGAAAGTGTTTATTTGTCAATTTTAGTCAATTAATGTGCATTTATGTGTCAATCTTAATCAATGGTTTCATTTCATAGTACAGCACACTGGTCTTCTCGGAGATTTGAGGTAGTGATTTTTTTTTCACTCGGTATTAGAAAAAGGTTGAAGCTCTTCTAAGTGGATAAGGTTAAACTACTAGTCCTGCAAACAGGATGAAAATTTCAATGAACTGTGATATTTTGATTTGTCTTTGTTAGAAATACTGCTTGACCAAAACCTAGCTTGCAGCATTTATGGCCAATAAATGGAATCATTGAATTCCTACTGTGCAGAAATATGCCATTTGTACCTTCATGTCTGCACTGACCTTCCAAAGGGCATCCCACCCAAACCCAGGCCCCACCTTTAACCCAATAATGCCACATTTATCATAGCTAACCCACCCAGCCTGTGCATCCCTGGACATTTAGGGGCAGATTACCATGGCCAATCCACCTAATCTGCTCATGTTTGGACTGTGGGAGAAAACCGGAGCATCCAGAAGAAACCCCCAGAGACAGAGGATGTGCAAACTCAAGTTTTGGCTCATAACCTACCTTTCATAGACATGTCAACAGGAAAAGGGAATTCACCTGATGAAAGTAGCCTACTGGTGTGCGTCATTTTAAGCACAGTTGGTCCCTCAATAATTCATTAAGGATAAAATAATTTATTTTTGTACACTGATTTTTCTTTTTAAACATACGTCAGGTAACACCTTGTGCCAGATATCATTAATGGAAATAGATATTTGCAACCATAAAACTGATGGTAAATTCCTGTGACACAAGGGATTACTCTATTTAGTCTTGTTTCAAAGAATATAGTTCAAGGTTTTGGATTTTGTATTGTTTGATAATCTATTTTGATTTCTTTGTTTTTCCATTGCCATTTTGAATTTTGCAAATGATAAATGCAGGTTGTTATATGAAAAACTACATACAAGTTTGTGATGCAAGTAGTTTCATACTAGTGATGAACTAAAGTATTTTGAATTAACTAACAGCTTATTATTTCTTCAACGTAAATAACGCCCATTAATTTTCAGGTGTGGCTGTCTACACTGGAATGGATGCTAAGATTGCTTTGAATTATAAGAGCAAATCACAGAAACGTTCTTCTGTGGAAAAGTAAGTTTTTTTTTAATAATTTACTTGCTGTGAAATTTCCAGAGGAGAAAATGTATTGGATTTTCCTTTTAATTAAGGAAACTGAATTTAGAAAGTGGCTGGTGACAATCATGTTCGTCACGACACCAACTGAGCCAATCTAGGAACTACAGTAATTGCATTTTTCATACAGTCAACATCAAGTACTTGTATAGTGGTTTTATCAGAAGAAAACATTCAGATTGATCAGATTTTGAAATAGAGCATGTTCAACTTATCATTGATTTAAAACTAATTAATTGTCCTACACATCTGAGTAAAACTAACCAAATTAATAGCAAGTATGAGTTGGCTTTTGAGAACAATTCATTATGAACTAAGACTTGAAACAGAGCATTCTAATAGAGGCTGTACCTATAATGAGAACTGTTTTGCAAAGCATAATCATCCATGGCTTCTGAGGAAACTGGAGAAATCTGAGTTCATCCCTTGTGGTTGGAGGGTTCCCAGGCCAAAGATGAGGCGCTCTTCCCCTCGCCCCACCTTGTCTCAGTCCTCATTTCCCCTCCCCCCACCTTGTCTCAGTCCTCATTTCCCCTCCCCCCCCCCCCCCCCCCCCCACCTTGTCTCAGTCCATTCCCTCGAACTCAGCACCACCCTCCTAACCTGCAATCTTCTTCCTGACCTCTCCGCCCCCACCCCACTCTGGCCTATCACCCTCACCTTGACCTCCTTCCACCTATCACATCTCCATCGCCCCTTCCCCAAGTCCCTCCTCCCTACCTTTTATCTTAGCCTGCTGGCACACACTCCTCATTCCTGATGAAGGGCTCTGACCTGAAACATCGAATTTCCTGTTCCTTGGATGCTGCCTGACCTGCTGTGCTTTAACCAGCAACACATTTTTCAGCTCTGATCTCCAGCATCTGCAGACCTCACTTTTTACTCGAAGATATAGTACCAGAGGGACCATATGGCTGCTCTCTCATTAGAGAGAGCTGATTGTTGGTGGTTTAATCTGAAGGCAACCATGGCTCAAGTGAAGGGAGAGTTTGAGAAGAAGGTATCTTCATGGTAACCTCAGCTGGTGTGGGAATTGAACACTTCCTGTTGGTGTCGCATCATAAACTAACTGTCCAACCAGCTGAGCTAATCAAGCCCGAAGTTAGCTTTAAGTCTGGTCCTAAATCCACAGCAATGTGGTTGATGCTCAACTGCCCAATGAAATAGTTCAGAAAACCACTCAATTCAAGAGTGACTAGGAATGGGCAACAAAGTTTACCAGTGATTTAACTGCATTGCTGCCCTTTTGAATCTTCCATGTCCTGTCACCACCTTTTCAGTCTGCTTTCTTTTGATCACTAAATTGTGTTGAATGTTGAACAACTGAATGTAATTGAGCGTATATACCTCCATTCTTCTGCTATTTTTGTGAAAAACCGTATGCATTCTACCAGTGAAGTTTCTGAAAATTTTCCCTGATTTTGAACAGACTTTGAAGTTGAGGAAAAAAAATTCCTCCGTATTGTGGACTCTGTATTGTATCCTAAGTAACTAGATTTATTGCATATACTCAGATTATATTTTTGAAATTACTACTGCTCTGGGCAAAAGTATCAATATAAGATGAGTAATTAAAAATATAATGACCAAAAGTCCAAATGGAATGAGTATAGAGTAAGGTGGTGGAATTGAGGTAGATAATCAGCCCTAATCTTACTGTGTTGGCCATTTTCACGCCACTTTTTTTGTGAAAACAGAAAATATATAATGCGATAAAGATTTTAAGAACGTGAATATTACCAGACATAGGTTAGGTCACTGTTGGAATATTGCATGCAGTTCTGGTCTCTTTCCTGTTGGAAAGATATTGTGAAACTTGAAAGGGTTCAGAAAAGATTTACAAGATGTTGCCAGGGTTGGAGGATTTGAGCTAAAGGGAGAGGCTGAACAGGCTGGGGCTGTTTTACCTGGAGCATCGGAGGCTATGGGATGACCTTATAGAGGTTTACAAAATTATGAGCGACATGGATAGGGTAAATAGGCAAAGTCTTTTCCCTGGGGTCAGGGAGTCCAGAACTAGAGGGCATAGATTTAGGGTGAGAGGGGAAAAGATATAAAAGTGACCTAAGGGGCTACTTTTCCACAGAGGATGGTACGTGTATGGAATGAGCTGCCAGAGGAAGTGGTGGAGGCTGGTATAATTGCAACATTTAAGAAGCATTGGATGGGTATATGAATAGGAAGGGTTTGGGGGGATATGGGCCGGGTGCTGGCAGGTGAGACTAGATTGGGATATCTGGGTTGGGATATCTGGTCGGCATGGACAGGTTAGACTGAAGGGTCTGTTCCTATGCTGTACATCTGACTCTATATAGATATGTAATAAGTTGCATTGAGCTTTTCTAGTATGCCATGTTTTTGCCATGTACCTACTTCTGAGCCAGGAGACCAAGATTCAAGTCTTACCTGCTCCAGAGGTTTGCTAGAGCATGTCTGAAACAAGTTGATCTAGAATAAGATGCATGCAGAATTGAGATGATGTGAACCATGGGAAGTAAAAGAAAATGCATTAAGTCATTCTTGTGATATTTTGTCATTCTGTTTAGGTCTATGAATACTTTTTTGATAGTCTTCCTAGAAATTCTTGTGATTGAAGCAGTTATTAGTACCATCTTGAAATATGCTTGGTGGTATGAACCTTCATACAATGAAAGAACGACACAGGAGAAAAATAGCAGTAGAGTGAGTATGGATAGATTATAACTTGATTTAGGCTCTATTAAACGTTTGTAACTATTTGTATGTTTGGACAATGTTATTTTCAACGTGCAGTGCTCAACTAATTGTGCATGTATGCATTGAATGTAGCCATGCTGCGATGGTTCCCATTTTTAAAGTGCAATTTATAAATTATCAATACTAAGGATTAGAAAAAGCTTCCACCAATTACAAATATTACTGAGTCTATTTTTCTCCTTCCTTAGAATTGTGCAAGGCTTTGGATACAACTTCTTAAAAAAAAACAGTAGTGAAAACATGCGCACGCACTCTTGTCCACACTCGCATTTTACCTGTTTGTTCCATGCTCTTGCTCCCCCTTGCATTGTTTGGCAAGTGAAATTTTCTTTCAGCTAGTGATAAACATTTTGTTTAAAATGTATGTGGTGAATAATGTGTACATTTTCAATATCATGTTCATATAGCTATCATAATACTGCTTCACTTTAATGGTATAATTATTGCTTTGTTTACAGATTCTGACTGGTATATCTGATTTCTTGGCTTTCTTGGTGCTATACAATTACATCATTCCAATTTCACTCTATGTTACCGTTGAGATGCAGAAGTTCTTGGGATCTTTTTTCATTGTATGGGATCTTGACTTGTACCATGATGCAACAGGTCAGCGTGCACAGGTTAACACCTCTGACCTTAATGAAGAACTTGGGCAGGTGAGAATTGATTTGCATAGTCCATAAACTATCTTTTGAGGAGTCAAAGCCTGATGAAACTGATAGCAGTCTCTAAACTGTTTGCAGCAGAAGTAATTATCGAAATTTTGCGCACTGGAGGAGGCCATTTGGCTCTTCATGTTAATGTGATGCATTACCTTGAAGCAGTGCGATTTTCATTCAATAGAATTCATAGAATCCCTACATAGATATGATGTTGGAATTCATAGAATCCCTGGTGTGGAAACAGGCCCTTCAGCCTAACAAGTCCACACACACACCCTCTGAAAAGTAACCCACCAGACCAATTCCCCTCCCCTAATACTCTACATTTACCCCTGACCGCTGCACATAACCTACACACCCCTGAACACTATCATGGCCAATTCACCGAACCTGCACATTTTGGATGGTGGGAGGAAACCCACGTAGACACTGAGAGAATGTGCAAACTCCTCACAGACAGTTGCCCAAGGATGGAATCGGGCTCTGGTCCCTGTTGCTGTGAGGCAGTAGTGCTAGCCACTATGCCACCCTCTCTCACTTTCAACCTTCTATTAATCATGTCAGTGCTAGGTTATTGATTAGTATTTTAAGTGATTTCCCACCTCTGGACTATGTATATGTTTTGTCAGTTGAAGAATTAACTTGTTGCATGTTATTGAAGAATCCTTCATACCTCCAAATTTGTTGTGGCCATCAATGATGTTTGAATTCTTCAGTGTTCATGAACGTGAAACAAAATTTAGTTTTATATTTTCCAATTCTGGTTGCATGATCTTAAAATAAGCAGATTGGTTGTGAAATGATGTTCATACTTTTATAATTCCAAGCAACTATGAATTCAAAGCCTGTCACATAGAATCAGTAACCTGAGTACCAAAGATCTGTTGCATTCCCATTCCTGAAAACAAGGAACCGACAGTTTCAACTAATTCGCAAGTATAAAAAAATTCCAGTTTCCCACCATAAAAATGAGAGTATGAGGAGAAAATAAATAACACTGTGCAGTCTGTACTTCAATTTTGGAAACAGTGTTAATGGCTTTTGGCCCTACAGAAGGGAGGATGGAAATGTGTAGATATGAACAGACTTGCATTTAGAGGAAGTTTTTAACATATGCAAATACTGGCAATAAAATCCAGTTGTCTTTCCTTTAAAACAGTGTGGTACATTTCTTTATGTCAGCAATTTTAAGTTTTGCTGTTGGGCTTTATGACTTCCTTTTGGCAGTGCTTGCAGGCATCCAGTGACATCTCTCATAAACATATTTAACATAGTGAGAAATACGTAAAGTGCCTAAAAATGAAAAAGGGTAGATTGTGTTAGAAGAGTAAAGTTTAAACTTGGGCTATTTATTTTATTTTTAAGTCTGCTTGATGTTATACATGTGTACATCTATTTGGCAGCAATTGACAGTAAGCATGCCAGGTTATTTAGATCATTGGTGTCAGCAAACATTTTATTTTCCTTTAGTTGCTTTCCCTATGACATAGTTTTCTTCTAAGCTTATTGTTTGTAATATTTCAGCAGAGAACAATACAGCAGTGCACGGCCCTTTGACCCTTGATGTGCCAACCTGTGAAACTGATCCAAAGCCCATCTAAGCTACGCTATTCCATTAACTTTCATATATTTATTCAATGACCATTTAAATGCCTTTAAAGTAGGTGAGTCTACTACTATTGCAGGTAGGGCATTCCACCCTTACTACTCTGAGTAAAGAACCTACCTCTTACATCTATCCTATATCTATCCACTGCTCAGTTTAAAGCTACATCCCCTCGTACTAGCCATCACCATCCAAGGAAAAAGGTTCTCACTGTCCACTCTATCTAATCTTCTGATCATCTTATATGTCTGTAAGTCACCTCTTAATCATCTTCTCTCAAATGAAAACAGCCTCAACTCCCTCAGTCTAATAAGACTTTCCCTCCATACCAGGCAATATTCTGGTAAACCACCTCTGTATCCTTTCCAATGCTTCCATGTCCTTCCTGTAATGTGGCGACCAGAACTGCGCGCCAGAGGTTTTGAACCAAAGTTTTATGCAGCTGCAACATGACCTCATGGCTCTGAAACTCAGTCCCTCTGCCAATAAAAGCTCGCACTCAGTATGCCTTCTTAACAACCCTATCAACCTGGGTGGCAACTTTCAGGGATCTATGCACGTGGACACAGAAATCTCTTTGCTCATCCACACTATCAAAAATCTTATTATTAGCCCAGTACTCCTTCCAAAGTGTATCACCTTATACTTTTCTGCATTAAACTTCATTTCCCATCTCTCAGCCTAGCTCTGCAGCTTATCTATTCCTTCTGTAACCTGCAACATCCTTCCACACTGACCACACCTCCACTGACTTTAGTGACTCCGCAAATTTACCAACCAATCCTCCTACATTCTCATCCGGGTCATTAATAAAAATGACAAAAAAACTGTAGACCCAAAACATATCCTTGCGGTACACCACTAGTAACTGAACTCTGGGATGAACATTTCCTATCAACCACCACCCTCCGTCATCTTACAGCTAACCAGTTTCTGATCCAAACTGATAAATCACCTTCAGTCCCATGCCTACTGTGAAGAACCTTGTCAAATGCTTTCTGATAGTTATATACACTACATTAACTGTTTTTTCCTCATCCACCAGTTTGTTGAGTTCTTTGAGGAAGTAACCAATGTTTGTGAGGCACGACCTACGCCCCGCAAAACCGTATTGACAATACCTAATCAAATTATTCCTTTTTCGATGATAAATCCTCTCTCTTATAGTCCTTTCCAACACCTTACCCACAACCAAAGTAAGGCTCACTGGTCTATAATTACCAGAGTAGTCTGTACTCCCCTTCTTGAACAAGGGGACATTTGCTATCCTCTAGTCTCCTGGTGCTATTTCTGTAGACAATGATGACATAAAGATCAAAGCTAAAAGCTCTGCAATCTCCTCCGTAGCTTCCCAGAGAATCCTCAGATAAATCCCATCTGGCCGAGGGGATTTATCTATTTCACACCTTCCAGAAATTGCTAACATCTCCTTCTGAACCTCCAGTCCTGTCTAGTCTAGGAGCTTGTGTCTCCATATTCTCCTCGACAGCATTTTCTTTTTCCCCTGTGATTATTGACTAAAAATAGTCATTTAGCACCTTTCCTATCTCTTCGGACTCTATGCACAACTTCCCACTACTGACCTTGACAGGCCCTAATCTTACTCTAGTCATTCTTTTATTCCTGACATAGCTTTAGAAAGCTTTAGGGTTTTCCTTGATCCTACCTGCCAAAGACGACTAACGTCTCTTCCTGGCGAACTTGTAACACTCGAGCACCCTAACCAAGCCTACACATCTCATCTTTACATAAGCCGCCTCCTTCATCCTGACAAGAGATTAAACTTCTTTAGTAAGCCTGACCGTTACTGCATGTCCTTGATAAGTATGTAACTGTTACTTGAACAAGCTCCACTTTTCAATTGTTCTTATCCCCTACAATTGTTTTTCACATCCTATGTATGTAAATATTGCCTAATCACATCATAATTGTCTTTTCACCGGCTATAATTCTTACCTGCAGTTTATACTTATCTATTTCCATTGCTAAAGTAAACTTAACAATTGTGGTCACTATCAAAAGTGCTCACCTATCTCCAAATCTAACACTTGGCCTGGTTCATTACCCGGTACCAAATCCAATGTGGCCTCTTGTTGGCCTGTCTACATACTGTCAAGAAACCCTCCTGCACACATTGGACAAAAACTGACCCATCTAAGGTACTCTAACTATAGTGTTTCCAGTCAATATTAGGCTAGTTAAAGGTCCCCAAAACAACTACTCTGTTACTTTCACTCCTATGCAGCATCATCTTTGCAATCCTTTCCTCTACATCTTTGGAACATTTGGAAGCCTGTAGAAAAGTCCCAACAGGGTGATCTCTCCTTTTTGTGACCTCAGCCCATACTACCTCCATAGAGAAGCCCACATCAAATGCCCTTTTTGCCACTGTAATAAATGCTTTAACTTAACATCAGCATAATCTTAAATTTTAAAAGCATTTTCTTGGTGTAGAAGTTGGAAGCATTTACAGTCAGCAGTTCTTTCAGCGGTTTGTTTTAGTTCCCTCGTTCTATTGTTCCACCTCCTCTGAATTCCTAGTGCCTTTGCTGCAACTAACAACATGGTAAAAAACAATTTTTAATTGTTCATTTCCCTGGCATGTCTTTGCTTCCGTTAATTTAACCCTCTGACAGTTGTTAATCTTTAAATCACCATATTCCACAGACATTCAACAATGGGCAGCATAATCCAGTCTATAGCCAACTTTTTTGCATTGATTTATATTCTGCAAGTAGCTGAAATGCAGCATCGCACCCAGATGTCAGTATATCTTCCTGTAAATACAGTCATGTGTTGAGTCATTGGGCTCGCTAATTTCTCACTGAGACTGTGTTTATTTGCTTGACATTTTCCCAAAGCCTGCTCCTGCTCCTTTTGTTTTTGATTTCAGTGACAAATGCTCCTGCACTGTTAGTAATGATCCTTCCTACCTGATTGTAATGCCAGTACCTTTCATTGTATTGAGAGAGCAGACCTTCAAACCTTATTTAAGTCGGGTGTGGAAATTAATGTCTATCTAATGTAAATCTTTGAGCAATATTTAGGTTTTTCAATTGAGTTAATCTAAACATAGCTTTATACTACTGTTATTGCTTTATTTATTGGTCTAACTACATGGCTCTGTTCAACATAATGACAAAATAATGATCTATTCCTTGGAAATGAAACTTTAAGCAATTTCACATTTTTAAAAAAAACTTGAGCGTACACTACTTGCATTTCAATTTACCTATTTCAAGCTAATCTCACATACAGAGTATAAAGCTAGTTTCAAACACAATGTTGTCTCTTTAAAATAGCCTTGTCCTACAGCTTGACATTTTGACTACAAGCTGTAAATTATAAGCTGTAAGTTTTCTACATTTTCGTATATCTGTAAAAGTCCTTGTTTAAATTTATTGTCTTATCTTCCACAACCTCTTTCAAATAGAGCTATCCAGATCCTGATAATTGGATAGAAAAAGATTCTCATCAACTCCCCTCCATGATTTTGAATGTAAAATCTTTGTTATTGACTCGTTCGCCAAAGGGATTATTTTTCCATCTTTACTCCAAAACTTCGTAGTATTGTTAAAAAAAAAACTTGATTGGTTACCTTTTTAATGTTTTGTTCCAAATAGAATACTTCCTAACCTTTTTTGAATTGTCTCCTCATGCTGAAAATCTTTATCCCCGATAACATCCTGATAAACCTCCTGTGTACTTTTGAGTGTCACACTTCAGTAGTTTTCTACAATAGCTGAGACATACCCAGTGATCTTTAAAGTTGTAGCTTGATCTTTTTATATTCTGTTTCTCTGTTTATCAACCCTGTAACCCATGTCTCTTTTTTTTAAACATGTCATTAACATCTGCTACTGACTTTCCAACAAATTCTCCGGACACAGAGGTCTCTATTGTTCTACACTTACAAGATTGCGCCTTTTATTGTGCACTCTCTTCCCATTTGTGTTACTTCATTCTTCTCTATATTTAGTTTTGTCATGTTCTGCCCATTCACGGTTCTGAAGTCTCTAACTATATTTGTCATGATCTGTTGTTGATAACCAGCTCCTTTACCTTTCTGCAGCTTCTATAGTTTTGTGTGACCACATCCTGGAATCTATTTTTGAAGAAACCTTGACTTATGAACGAGGAGCTCTTTGAGCCCTACTGCATTTCAAGCAGTACTTTTGTGTCTGGTTCAAATGGCAAGCAAGAGAGAAGCAGCATGAGCCAAGTATCTCTGGGCTGAGGGGGAAAAACACTAAAAAGGCAGGGCTATCACACTCAGTGATGCTGCGAGCATCAAGTTGGCTCAGAGTGACAAGTTGATTAATGTGTATTTTTTAACTAATTCACAGGATGGGGACATTGGTGGCGAGGGCAGTGAAACTTGCTACTTTCGATGCTGTCCAACATCGATAAGTTCACAAAATATGTATTAATGGGTCCCAGTTGCCACGTTACAGCAGTCAATCCAGTGATCTGTAAATTGACACCCTGATGCCAAAATGCTTAACTTTAAAAGTCTAAAAAATGACATCAAAAACACTGGTTTATCAAATTCTAAGAATCTCCCCACTGAGACTGTTACGGAAATAATGAGAAGTTTAACAGTGAATGGAATTTGTAGGTCAGTTTAAAACACAATGGAAGCTACCATCGAATTGATGTTGATAATAAAAAAATTTCATAAAACAAACTAATCTTTCCCTATGCTACAATAATGTCTGTGTATATCAGCCAATGTTTCTTGAATTTCTTTGTCAGAAGAAAATAGCTGCTTGGCCCATTTTGATAAGTTTTGTCTGAGTTTTATACTTGAAATAACACACTTGCACGGTATATGTACATTGGAAATTTTTAGGATTTAAACTGCACGTTGAATCAGACACAATTTTTATCAAACATTAACAGGAATTGTTGGAGAAATTCCAATCTGGCAGCATCTATGGAGAGAAAACAAGCAACATTTTGAGTTCAGTGACCCTTCAATTTATATATCCTATTATTAGGTGGAATACGTGTTTACGGACAAAACTGGAACGCTGACTGAAAATGAAATGAAGTTCAGGGAATGCTCTATTAATGGTATTAAGTACAAATACATCAATGGCAATTTGGTCCGTGAAGGAGTGACTGACGGGGAAAAATACACTTTTGTAAGTTTCTTTTGTATTTGCCTTCCATTCTTGTAACATCATTTTAATGCTAATGTATAAATTCTGGGATATTCTTAAGAGCTATTTGAGATTCCTATTTGTATAATTACCAGAGATCATGGAGTTGAATGCATGGTTCAAAAAGTGCTGTGGAGAAATGGGTTTTGATTTTTTTTTACTTCGTTCACGGGACAAGGGAACCATATGGTTGTTTCCAGTGATCAGCAATGGATTCATGGTCATCATTAGACTCTTGATTCTAGATTTTTTTTATTGAATTCAAATGCCACCATAGCAGGATGCGAGCCCAGGTTCTAGAGTCATTACATGGGTCTCCAAATTAGCAGTCCAGCAACAATACCACTAGGCCATCGCCTCCTTTGATTCATGGAACACTCGCGCCAATGCTGGAGAAAGTGGAAGCTGTTCTATTTGGATGACCTTCACCTGAATTGTGCTGAGACCAGTGTTCTGGAAAGTTATGTAACGAGAACAATACTAAGAGCTTTAAACTAATGAGGGTGAGGGAATCAAATGAGGGAACATGAGATAAACTGAAGACAACAGAACAAGGTAACAATAAGAATAATCAACGCTGCAGGAAAGGATAGGATGTACAAAGAGTGTGCCGGTAGATAAGGCCAGAGGTTGAAAAAAGGTAAAATGACCGAAGTAATGACTCGATACCAGAATGCGTATAGATTTGCAACAAAACTAACAGTTCAACAATATATATAATATTCAAAAAATTATTTCAATTACAATTAACATTGTGGAAATACCTGTAAATCAGAAAGTAGAGGGATGAGGCCTCTTCTGGAATACTGCGTCCAGTTGTAGGAATGATTAGAGTTGAGCTGGAGAAGGTTCAGAAGAGATTTATCAAGATGTTGCCAGATATGGAGAAAGTGAGGACTGCAGTTGCTGCAGTTAAAACATGTGGTGCTGGAAAAACACAGCCGGCCAGGCAGCATCCAAGGAGCAGGAGTGTCGACGTTTCGAGCATCAGCTTTTCATCAGGAACGTGGGGCAGTCCGAGGGGGCTGCAGTTGAGGGGAAGGTAAGTGGGAGTACAATAGGTAGATAGAGGTGGGGAGCGATGGTGATGGGTTGGAATGGAGGGTGGATCAGATAGGCCAGAAGGAAGATGGACAGGTATAGCAGTGCTGAGTTGGATCTGGGGTAATATGGTTGGTGTGGGGGCGGAGGGGGAAGATTGTGGAGAAGAGCAGATGAGGGAAACTGCTGAAATCAACACTGATCCCATGTGATTGGAGGGTCCCAAGGTGGAAGATGAGGCATTCTTCCTCCAGGCATCAGTTGGCTAGAATTGAGGTGGAGGAGGCCCAGGACTTGCATGTCCTTGGCAGAATGGGAGGGGGAGTTGAAGTGTTCGGCCACAGAGTGGTGGGTTGTTTAGTGTGTGTGCCCCAGAGACGTTCTCCGAAACATTCTGCAAGTTGGCCTCCTGTCACCCCAGTGTAGAGGAAACCACATCAAGATTCTCTGAAACGTCAGCCCCCTGCCACCTGGAGGAAGAATGCATCATCATCCACCTCCAAAAACATGGGATCAATGTTGATTTCACCAGTTTCCTCATCTTCCCTTCCCCACCTTATCCCAGAACCAACCATCCAACTCTGCAATGCCCTCTTGATCTATCTATCTTTCCCATGTATCCTCCACCCTCTGCTCCAACCTATCACCATCATTCCCTATCTCCATCGACCTATCGCATTCCCAGCTACCTCCCCCACGCCCCCCCAACCCCCCAACCACTCCCATCTATCTGTCAGCTCCTTTGGGCCTCGCTCACATGCCTGTTGAAGAGCTTATAGTCTCCTGCCCCTCAGATGCTGTCAAACCAGCTGTGCTTTTCCAGCACCACATTTTTTTGACTGTTGCCAGATATGGAAGTTTCGAGTTGTAAAGAAAGACTGGAACTTTTTTCACTGGAGTGTAGGGGGTTCAGAGGGGACCTTATGAAAGTTTATAAATAATGAAGAGTGTGGAAAGAGTTAATAGTAGCTGTCTTTTATGTTGGATGAGGGATTTCAAGACTCTCGAGCATTTTTAAGGTGAGAGGAGAGAGATTTAAAAAAGGTATGAGGCATTATTCTTTTAAGAGGGTGGTTTGGGAGTGGAGCGAACCTCCTGAGGAATTGAAACATTTAAAAGACATTTGGATAAGTGCATGAATAGGTAAAGCTTTGGAGTTATATGGGCCAGGAGCAGGCAGGTGAGACTTTGAACTGTTCAGTTTGGGGTTATGTTCGACATGGATTAGTTGGAGCAAATGATCTGTTTCTGAATGCCTCTGACTGTGACTGTATGAACCTAATTATAGAGGCATAATATTTTGTCTTTCTTGAAAATGTAACTACCAAGATAAGTAAAGAAGAACCAGCAGATGTAGTATACTGGGCATCCAAGGGGAATATGTAATAAGGTCCCACATTAAAGGTTAAAATGCAAGATAAAACTCATGGATAATATATTGGCATGGGTAGTTTCATAAATAGCTAGGAAGTAGAGAGGGGCATAAGTGGGGCATTTTAAATTGTAAATTACCACAAACGTCAGTGCTAGGCCTTGAGCTATTTATAATCTTTATTCAAGAACTGAGTGAAGAGTAATGTGTTTACCGATGATGCAAAACCAGTGGGAACGTAAACTTCAGCAAATCAATTAACGCAAGTGAGATGCTAGGTGTTTTTATTATGTGAAGATGTGTGCGGTTACCTAATTTGGTTATGAGAAGATAAGCAAAATACATTTTTAAAGGTGTGAAACTTGAAAGTATTGATGTGCAAAGAATCTTGGATGTGCTCGAGCAAGATAAGCAGGAAGTTAGCATGCAGGTGCAGCAAGCAAAGAGGAAGGTGTGCAGCTTGCTGTTTGTTGCAAAAGGTTCGGTGTTGAGGAATAAAGCAGTACTTCTACATTTGTGTAATATTTTGGTGAGACCATTTCTGTCTGAACATTTTAAGAAAAGAAATGTACTTGTGTTGGAGGTGAAATACATTTTAATCTAGGTTTAGTCTGTGAGATGTGATAAAAATCTGAGCAAATTGGGTCTGTATTCACTGGAATTTAGTAAAATGAAGGGTGATGTTATTGAAACATTTAAAATCGAGGAGAATTAATAGGGTGGGTGTTAAAAGGATGATTTCCCTTGGGAGAAAAAGTATAATTAGTGGACACAGTTTTAAAAATGAGTTGTCCCATTTCAGACTGAATTAGGCAATCTTTAGTGTTATTACACACCATGACCTGATGAAATTATGTTGTCAATTTAGAATAGCACCTACTTCTAACTTGCACGAAATTGAGTTGTGGATTATTTTGCTCATTACATAGCCAGCTGGATATCATTGTACTGAGTTGACTAGATTGAACCTTTATCTCATAAGTGGACAGACTGAATATTCATCCAGTCCTCATCCTGTGTCTCAAGTTTACAACAAATAATTGGACTGAAACACTCCCGATCGTGTATTATAATGAAGGTTTTACTGTAGTGTTGCCTTTGTTAAACAGCTGATGTAATACCGTCCATATAGATTTCCATGGTTCTTGTATACATCAGAAATTGGTGTGATAACCATGTCCGCTAATACTAATTTCACTTAAACACTGATTGGTATCTTGGAACATTTAGACTTTGACCTTTTTTCATTGATTTCCTGCTAGTATAAAGATCATCAGTGCAAACTTCCACAAATATCTTGCCCAAAGTCTCATTCTTCCTGTAAGATTGTACAGTTGCTGTTGATAGTCAGTCAAACCTGAATTTGATGCTGTCATCACTGAGGCAACAGTTAGACTTGTTGAAAGTATTGCTGGTTGAGGATTGGGAACAGGTGCTATCTCTTTGATAACTGATTATCTGTTTCTAAGATTTTTGACTCCTCTTGACTGCAGCTCCCCCAAGATCAATGTCACTGATTTGACTGGAATATGCACAATCTTGAACACAATAGTTCATCTGAAACAAAAACCGAAATTGCTAGAAAATCTTCACAGATCTGGCAGCATCTCAAAAGAGAAAACAGTTAACCTTTCGGGTCCACTTGACGACTCTTCATTCCCTCCTTCATCCAGTGTTGATTATAGGCCTGACTCGGTCTGATCAGTCCTGACTCTCCTTCCTACTTCAGTAATGTTCTTTCAATGAAGTCCTCTTTTGTAGTGATCAACATCAAACATATAACAGTCACATCAGACATCTTCCTATTCTTCATGCCATATTTGTTTAAGTATTTGTTTGATTGAATATGATAGTGTTCTGACCATTCATGCTTCAATTCCTAGACAGATGAGGAAAAGATGTTCTTGAAGGCCATATCCCTTTGTCACACAGTGCACATTAATGACCAGGAAGAGCCACGGAGATTAAATTTAAATTCTGTAGTTGATTCATCCTCTCTGCAATACTATGCTGCTTCACCAGATGAGAAGGCTTTAGTAGAAGCTGCGAGAAAGTAAGGATATTTTTCTACAACAAACTATTAAGTTCAGTAGCTATATGTAATTTCTTTGTTAAACCTGAATTCTGAAATAATGTTTTTTATGTCCTTATTTGTGGATCTAATGTCAGCATAGTAGTTTTTGTGTGTGATAACTGTACCACCATTGTAATGTGTTTGCATAATGTACATTTAGAAAATTCTGTTGCTACACACTATATGTTAAGTGCTCATATTGCTAATGAAGTATACATTAAGTGAAATAATTTGTTTAAATCTTGCATATATGCCTATGGTGTTGGTTCTGCATGTGTGAGTAAGATGTCTGGAAATAATCAGAACTGTTTATTGCGAAGAGCCGAACCACTGTCAAATATGTCAACACCCAGTAGCAGCTTCTGAATTGAAGGCTGAGAGATCAAGCTCTGTTTAAAAAAAAATTGAACACAATCTTAGGTGACATTTTAGTGCAGCAGTTCATTAGTTATAAAATGCTTTGGGACTACCTGAAATTACCAAAGTCACCTGGTAAATGCAACAATGTATTATTTACTTGCTCATTTTGTTTTGGATCATTTGCCCTCGCTCCATTTTTTGACCAAGTACCATCATACTTTTTTTTGAGCTGCCTGTGCCTGTCTGTCCTAGACAAGACCCTCCCTTTTGCTGCATGAGCAGTATTAACCACTCCATATTGTGAATTAAGCTTTGATACTGCAAAACCTGTTTATGCAAAAAAGAAACTGCATAAAGCAAAATCAAAAATATTAGTTTAAAGATACAATTCTTGCAGCTGCCTTGAATCTGACCATAATAATTGGAACCAAGCCTGCTGTAGCCTCAGTCTCTAAATAGTCAGATTCCTTTTCTGACATCCAGTACTTGGTGCATAGAAGTTCCCTCCAGTTAAATATTGTGAGGACTGAAGTTATTTCTTTGAACACTGCCACAACTTCCATTCCCTTACCACTGACTCTATCGATCTGCAGCTGGTTGAGAGTAATCCAGGCTATTCATAACCTTTCACTTCCAGTCTCATCTGCACCATCACTCTCAGGACCACCTATTCCCACCTCCATAATGTCCAACTTCAACCCCCCCCCCCAAGCACATCTGCAGTTAATAATTTTGATGCATTCCTGACTAACCTCCCACATTCCAAAGTCATTCTTGTCATTCAAAACTCAACTCACTTGCCTCCACTGTATTCATCAAACTCCAGCTTAATTTTAAAATTCTCAGTCTTGGAGTCATACAGCACATGCTGACCATAATACTAAATTAAAGTAGTCTACCTGCCAGTGCCTGGCCTATGTTCCTCCAAACATTACCACTACTTTAACTTATCTAAATGTCTTTTAAACGTTATATCTGTACCTGCATCCACTGCTTCCTCTGGAAATTCATTCCATACACAAACTACTTTTTTTTTGAAAATTGCACTTCATGTCTTTTTTTAAATCTATCTTGTCTCATCGTAAAAATACGCCCCTAATCTTGAAACCCTCGCCCTAGAGAAAAGACACCTGCTAATCATAACTTTATAAATTTGTATCCCTCTATGGACTCAACTCACTCCTAGCTGTAAGATTTCCTCCAGCTCACAGCTCTGTTTAGATCTCAGTGCTGTTATTATTCATTAATCTAAACACTTAGCTCTTTAATTCTCGTCGAACATTTATCCCAAGAACATTTGAGTGCAGGACTGAAGTTATTATACAGCAGTTGTATAGAACCTTGATGAGACTATACCTGGAGTCCTGTGTAGTGTTGCTCATCTTACTAAAGGGAAGATATATTTGCCATAGAGCAAGGGTTGCCAGACTGAATCCTGGAACAGCAGGACTGTCCTATGACTAGAGGTTGTCTGTATTCTCTTGATCTTAAAAGACTGAGAAATAATCTCATTTGTAGTTTACAAATTCTTACAAGTGGTCAGACAGGTAGAAAGGATGTCCCCCTTGCTTGGAGGGGGAGGCAAAAACCAAGGGAAATAGAGACAGTAAGAGGCAAGCCATTTAGGGAAATTAATTTTTGGAATTTTTTATCCCGGAAGGCTGCGGAATGTCAATTATTGAGCACGTTCAAGACCGTTATCAATAGATTTCTAGATGCTAATGATATCAATCAAAATGGAGAAAGTATGGCAAAATAGCATTGAGGTGGGTAATCAGCCATGATCTAGAACAGTCCAACAGGCTTGAGCCTAAGTGCTGTACTCCTCGTTCTATTGTCCTCCTTTAAGACAAATCTTCAATCTGCCTATTTTACTAAGCTTTTGGTCATCTGGCCTAATATATCCTCATATTTTCAATCGACCAATTCAAACATGTTAATTACACGTGTGGAGCAGGTGAGATTTGACCCTAAGCTCAGAGGTTGGGACACTACCAATGTGTCTTTTTATGCCTCAGTGTCAAATGTTCTATGATATTCCTGGATATTAGCTTGAAGGATGTTACTGTTGTTTGGGGTGTTAAATGTCATTCATTTTAGTTGATTAGGTAGTGAAATGGAAAACTGGTTTTAAACACATTCTAAAATGTGTTACTTAATGAAGCAAACAACCTTTGCTGCCATGATATTTTTAATTAGTTGATTGGTTTGTTTTGCTTTAATGTTTTCCAGCCTGCAGTAAATGGTAACTCTGGTTACAATACAGTTGCATGGACTTAGCCAATTTTCTTTAACTGCAGAAGTTTATTTAATGGGAGTAAACCTATTGCTTTCCATGGAGAAATACTTTCAGCCAAGTTAAAGTTCCTGAGATGTTTCTCTTCCCTTGACCTTACGTGTGTCGTCTTTACTTGACAAAAATATATTTTTAAAAAATTATTATGCATGTGCTGGTGGTATCACCCCAGTATTGGTATTAATGTTGAATACCACAGTCAATGATGTCAAGCACTTGGAAGCATTAAATGTCTAACGTGTGCAAGTTGAAACAGTTTTGCCATGGGTGTGTGATGGACTGTGAAATTTTTGTAATAATACGAAATTTAATTTTTCTATCATCTAATTATGATTTGAGGAATCTTTAAATAGTTGAATCTGTTTCATTTAGTTTTTGCCCATCAAAGCAGCTAGACGTTTGTGAACTGATAATTGATAGTGTGCACCAGACATTTAGAATATTGGGCCATCAGTTGAGCAATGAAATTTGTCTGGCTCTTTTTATTGGTCATTAATAATGCTTTTCACAGACCTGTATTAGATTTTGTTTTGACAAAGCTTTGAAGATTTTTTTTTCCCTTCCTGTAGGATTGGGATCACGTTTGCAGGATCAAGTGAGAAAAATATATTACTTAACGAGTTTGGAAAGGAACAAAGGTACCAAAACTGTGCAAGGCTTTGATATGAGTTCTTAAGTTGTGGAGGGGGATGAGCTTTTCTCTTTACGTGCTTTTCTTTTCGTTCCATGTTTCTTGAATATGCTTAAATTACAGTTCCAGTGATGTCACCTGTTCTTGAATATCTAGTTCAAGAAACTTTTTGTGTGTCAGCCTGGCTAGAAAGTATGAAGAGTGTTTTGGAAGGGATGATTGCTGTTTCCTATGATGTACTCATTGAGCATTTACGTGCAGCCAGACTTTCTCAGAAGCAGTACTGGATGACAACTAATGCTGGACCTCAGCTTATTTTGCTCTTCTCTGCTTAAGAATCTTCAGGCCAATTGTAGCACTTTTATCTCTGTTATGTGAGGTTGTCTTTCTCCGTATGAAAGGAATTAAACTGGAGAACCTTTTGCTGTTCTAAACTGTTAAAAGATGATGCTTTAATTTCAGTTTTATCTGTCTGCCATGGTTTCATAATACATTGTAGTGCACTTTTGTGGTGCAGCTATAGTGTTGGTGCTGAGCAGTTTCACTTTGCATCATTATTGTGCTGTTTGAGTACCAAATGTGATATGAAGTTGCTCACGAATACTCTTAGTTTTTGCTCCTTACCTTGATCCTGCTACAGCTCCATATTATTTGGACAACTAATGTAATGAAGTAAATTTACAGAAGAATGTGCTACATTCTTGATATGAAACAGTGCTGATACTGAAAAATACACATCTCAAATACATTTGTAATGGTGTTTAGCAATTGGTTTAAAAATTCCTGAAGATGGATATAATGTTTTCCTTTCATTCTTACAGATACAAGCTTCTAGATATTTTAGAGTTTGATGCAAATCGCAGGAGAATGAGTGTAATTGTCGAAACACCAGAAGGTACGTTCATAATTACATTCTGACTACATATGAGTTTAAATAACAAAATGAATCTTGATAAATATCAAATGAATGTGTGCATGTAAGGGAAAACGTTGAACATTAAAAATACCTTCCATTATTAGCACACAAATAGATTCTCCATCCAGAATTATTGATAAACTGTCCAGGTTTAACGGTGAAAATATGATTGTAGCTGGGCTTGCCAATTAATTGCCCAACTCTTACAGTATTAACTGACAGGAGCCACATATTGAATTGGAGAGCATTTTTTGGTAGCAACAGGAGTAGGCCATTCAGACCATCAGGCCTGCCCCGCTGTTTTAAATCATAGCTAACCATCTTCTCAATGCTATTTTCCTGCGCTGTTTATTGCCCTTAATGACACAGTCTGTTTAATGATTGAGTATCCAGAGCCCTCCGGGGTAGAAATTCCGAAGATTCATTCCTCTTTGAAGAAATTTCTCTTCATCTGTTTTAATTGGCCTGCCCCTTATCCTGAGATTGTTCTCTGGTTCTAGAGTTGCCAGCCAGGGAATCACTGTACCAATGACCATTCTGTCACATCCTTCTTAAAAATGTAATAAATTTTGATAAGTTCATCTCATTCTTTGAAACTCTAGAGAATAAGAAATTTTCTTAATCTCTCAACATAAGACAGCATTACTATCCTAGGGATTAATCTGGTTAATTGCCCCCTCATTTCCTCAATAGCAAGTATATCCCCTAGATAAGGAGGCAAAAATTGTACGTACACACCATAATTATGTACAACTGCAGCAATATCTATTCATCTTTATGCTTAAGTCCCCTTTCTAATTGTTTTCTGCACCTACTTGGTAGAATTTAGTGATTCACTGAAGAATATCTTTTAGGATGCCCATACTTCCCAATCTATTAATATTTAAGAAATATTCCACTGTTTTTCAATACCAAAGTGAATAATCTAACACTTACTCACATTCTAATTTATCTACCATGTTTTAACCCATTTACTTAGCGTGTCCTAGTTCTCTTGAAGCCACCTTGTACCCTTTTTGCATCTTCCTCACAACTTGAATTCCCACACAGTTTGGTATCAGTAGTAAATATGGGCATTTTAAATGGGCTCTACATCTAAATTGTTTATATAGATTGTGAACACTTGTGGACCTGGCATTGACACTCGCATGCCATCCTAAGAATAATATTTATTTGTATCTCTACTTTCTGTTTAGTAACTAATTCTCAATCATTGCTAGTATATTCCCTCGATGCTATGTGCTGTAATTTCATTTAGTGATCTTTTTATTAGACTTTTAACAAAAGCCTTCTAAAAATCTAAGTACACTACATCCTCTAGCTTATCTTTATGCTACAATCAACAATCCTGAACAAGTTGTCAAACATGTTCTCCCTTTTGGTAAATCCATGTTGACTTGGTAAATCCAACTCACAGACAGATGTGATAACTGAGCCATTGAGAAATTAAACACAATTGGCAAAGTCAGCATTAACAAGTAGAATATCTTACACTTTGATGCGGCCACAGGAATTTTGATAAGGAGCAGCAAAACTGAACAGTAGAGAAAGTTTTTTAAAAAAAGAGAAGGGGATGGTTGCAAGCGCATCCTACCTACTTCATCAAATACAATATTAACCAAAGTCACACTGCTTGAAAAGTGTACATACCACATTTATTTTTCTTTGGAGCTACACTGCAAGAACTAGACAACCAGTTTACCTAATTAACCTACTATTCTCCAGTAAAGCTTGTTTACCAGTCTTAAGTCTGAAAGTACTTTCTTACCTTCCTTTTAATCTTAGAGTAAAAAATATTAAATGCTATGTACAAATATGCAAGGAAAAAATATGTAGACGCTTAATAACTTGGCATTCTCAAACTGTGAATGATTTCCCAGTGGTAAACAACTCTTTTCTGGTTAGCTTAGAAATGATGGACAACATTACAAATGAGATGATTATAAATTTTGGTCTGATAATCCACTTACACAAAAATTAGTATTTCTTTTTCTACGTAAGTTTGCTTGCTGAGCTGGAAAGTTCACTTTCAGATGTTCGTCACCATACTGAAAATGAACTTTCCAGCTCAGCGAGAACACTTGCGTACAGAACCTCAACCTGAGCTACAAATCTTCTCAAAACTTGCTAACTATCTTTTTTTATAATTTTATGTTTTAAAGTTATTTGTGGGCAGTAAGTTCTTTGAACCAATTTACATGTGTAGAACATCCCACTGAATGAGGAACTATACATGTTCAACAAATTGCATCCAAATAAATTTTGTTTAATTGAGAATTTGTTACACCTGATTGTTCCAGGAAAGAAGATCCTGTTCACTAAAGGTGCAGAATCCTCAATTCTCCCATTAGCCAAAACCGGGGAAATACGTACAACTAGTGTGCATGTGGATGAACTGGCGATGGTAAGTGATGCACCCTTTTTGTAGAATAATGTGGGATGAAGTGGGTTGTGCAACACCATGTTAAGATGCTACTCTGATTCCTAAAGCTGAAATGGAGTCTGAAATTTCCACACATGCATGCATCTGAAACCTAACCATTTCCAGCAATCTCCAAAGCAGACAGGTTATGATATTTCTTTAAATTGCTGGCGGTAGTACCAATGATCTCATACTTCATATAGCTAAGTATAGACTAAATAGTATAAAGGAACTCATACCCTGCTGTACAAAAGATCATTGAACTGCTGATATGATAACTGATAACGTTATTTCTTCAGATGGCTGGTGTAACAGGTTGGAAAATCTTTTTCATTTTCTATACTGAAATAACATTTGAAAACTGTACAGGAAGTAGCCTGGCTGGCACTGACTTAGCTTTTGATTGCATGAGATTTTAAGTCTTCAGAGGGGCAACCTTTTAACTGCCAGTATGGGTGGTCAACTAAGACAAACATGATCAGTCTAATTGCAAGTTTGCCAGCCTCAGAGTGTAGGCTCACAGGAAAACATTGGTGCTTTGTGAACTAATTTAAGTAGTCAATTAATTGTGCATTTATCGCCCAAAACTGCCAATAGTTGCATTTTCTGTTCTGTGGAATTAGCCAGTGTCAACAATGCGAGGACATTTAGGAAGCATTGATCGACACCTCCAAAAGTATTTAAATAGTGAAATTGAAAAGCAGTGAACCAACTTATATGAAAGGCTTGTGCTCATCAGACTTTGAGAAGTGGATTTAACTACTTGAAAAGTGACTTCTGACTTTTTGGGACTCATTTCACCTACTTTGGACTTTGCTCATCTTGAGCTTATCTCCCCTGAAATCCATCTTTGCATGGGAACAGTTTATCCAGTTATAATTTGGACCTCTAATGAAAGATAGTAGAATCCATACCAGTAGCAGAAGCTGCAACAACAGTAGCAGTTGCCTTCTGCACAATCATCTGCACTTTGCAGTATCGACTGCTGAGCACACTGGAGCTTGAAGGAGGTCATATACCAAGAACACTATGTATCAACAGAGGATTGGTTCCTTGATTTGGTTGGATAATCGTTCAGGCATTCTCGCAGGGTTGATGCTGTCATGCAGCTTCCTGGAACAATGTCTCTTTAAGTGAACATACATGTGACTTTCATGGTCCTGCCAACCATGAATTTCCTGTTTCTGTCCAGTAATCTTCTGATGAAATCTCCAAACTCTGACAATCTGTTGACACAAATGCATCTCTTAGGTGGCCAACATATTTATGTAGGTGCCATTTATGTCCACTTTGAAACTGATTGACAGACTCTTGGAATACCTTAGTTCCACAACTACAGGGAATCAGAGACTTAATGTACATCACAGGACTCCTATAAACCTGGAGTGTTCAACATTGGAAGAAATTCCATTTGCTTAATGCTCAGCTTTTATGTGACCAGAATATAATCATGGATGTGAGCATCAGGTATCCAGGGAGCTGCTGTAATTCTTTAATTCTGCATTAGCTATAGTTATCAAAAGAGATTGCACTTCAAGCCGTCGGATATGGCTAGCTTCTCTGAAGACCTGGTTGGTGACAGTTATGAGGACCCTGCTGCTAATGTGGAAGAGACAGAAGAGAGGAGTCTCTTGATGGAAAGGCGAATAGACAAGTTTTTGGATTACAGAAAATGTGATTTGAGTGCCTCAACTGATTTGGGGATGTCCTTTTGTGCATTCCATACAGAGTCTTGTTATGGTTGTGGGTCTGCTGTGGCTTGCAATGTATCCTGTTTAAGAGTAGTGAAGCAACAGAAAAGGTAAGGTGGAATCATTTGGAATCCTCAAGTGTAGACCATTTGGCTCTGCCACAAACTAACCTAGCTCCATTGGGCAAGAGGCAGCATGTGAGGCTCATTGTGGAGAAGGGAGGGTAAGGAATGGGAAGGAAAAAGTCTTCACATCCATTTGCCCTATTCTTACATTTTGACCACTTTCCTGTTAAGCAGAAAGTGCAGAGTATTTGGCAACATTTCAGCGAGACATTGAACCATCAAGGCAAGGTTTTCATCCATTTTGAGCAGAATGCTAGAGCGCACTGATCTGGTCCAGCATACACTCAGATGCTCCATGCAGATGGAGATGGCACAGGTGCCTGAGGAATGATGTGTTTCATGCTAGAGATGGATTCTCTCTGTTCTTTCTCCAAGTGTATCGCCGCCTTTGGGAATACTGACACAAACATCACGCATTTCGTCTCATTGCTCCATGGGCTGTCTTCCTCGGTGGTCCCTGAACCATAGCATCTGTTGTCAACTGTGCATTGCTTTGCCTTGGAGTGGTCTGAGTCTAATGACAGGGGCTGTCCCTGTCACTGGCACCTGCTTACCTGTTATTTAAACCTCACTGTGTGACAACCTAGTTACCTTGACTGCATGAAGGTTTATACATATGTACTTTGGCGGATGGTGTGCGTGAGTCATATAGCAGTACATCCACACAGTGCTCAGCCTCACCTGGGAGTGACTCTTGTCTTGTCCAAGGCCTTCGAAGGACCTGTGAAAGATGTTCAATCCTAATATTGGAAATAGGTTTAAATTCTATCATGACTTTTTCAATTAGTGATGACTAAGTTGACAATTATGTGCAAAGTGGGGTGCATTAATGTGACCAATTAAATGGGAGACCATAGTTTTTCCATGGATTCTGCTCTGCTATTGATGTCTGTCCAGCACCTATTTCTCAGCAGCAGTTAATGTGATAGTGGCTGCAGCCAGCTGTTGGCTCTGAGAGTCCACATAGAGTTATCCATTATCTTCCAGAATGAGTGCAAACAGAATTATGAATGTGAGAAATGGAATCCTTGGCAAGAATGGATTGAGAGTATATGTGGTGGGTCAGAAAGAAGGATGGGAATGAAGTAAGATTTTGGGGTTTACTTTTAACTTTAAGAGACCAAAGTCAATTGCAATTACAGATGAAGTTGAGAAAGCAAATCTTAAAATTTACTGGATGCAGTTAGTTACAAAACCCATTCTAAGTACAAATAATCTTACAAATTTTACAGGATTTAAGTTTATCTTAAGTACAAAACAAGTGCAGTGGTTTATAGGATTAATCCATTCTGGGACACCAGATTGCAAACTGGGTGACTGGACGCAGGTCTCTTGTTCTGTCTGTTGATAGAAGTACTCCTTGTCTTTTATCATGCGCACCAAGCCATGAAGAAGTGCCACTTGTTAATCTTTGCTAGCCACTACGCTTGAACCTAATTGGTTTGCCAACAAGTGAATAGCACACGAATCATCTCAAATTGGCTAAATACTACATATCCAATTCTTAATTGGTTCCTTTAAAAGTAGTGGTCAGTTTAGCCACGTTACTTTCTACCTTGTCTGTCAGCTTACCAACTTAAATATATCTTTACTAATATGGCACCCTTGGAACAAATTGTGCTTTTGATTCTGATGTGTTACCTCAGTGATTAACTGGCATTCTAAATGTCCCAATTAAGTTACGAATGTTCTCCAAAATCTATCCGTATCCTTTAGCTAAAAGAACTATCTACAATTTCACAATAATTGTTGATGGCCAAAATAGATTAAAATCAAAACAATCATACAAATAAGAATGTGTCAATATGTAAAGCCTATTGCATGCATCTAAGTTACAAAATTAAGCTATCTATAAACATGTGTCCTTGAGTAAAAGCCTTTTACCTTGAAGCATTTTCACATTTGTTAGCCTGAGACTAAATCATAAAGCCATAAACCTTTGAGGGTGTATGACTTTGTTATTTAAAGAACATGTTTTACAATTAACGGTAATTAAAATATAGTTGTGTTCTTCACTTAAACAAATCACTATTTAGTTATGGAAAAATAATTCTATTCTATCTGACAGTTTTGTGTGGAGGAGAAAGGTGAATAGGTAAAGCTGTGAGATGTTAGACCGAGGAGTATTTGCAAGAAAATGCTGGAGGAGGAGAGTTAGGGTTTAAAGTCCAAGTGTTGTCACTCACCGTTCCTCCTTTTAATAAGTTACTAAATCTTTTGTTGCATTGCAGCACTTTTTCCAGTTGCAATAGGCCACACGCTTTTTGTACACTGTGATGTCCAGCCATATACACTTGTTTTTGACTGGCCTCTTAGTGCTAACTCCAAGAGAGAGCACGACTTTTGGTCCTTACCACAGCATGAGCGCTGGAGAAGAGTCACAAATTTACAAGACAAAATTCCACCATCCATCCTTCCGCCTGCTGCCTCCATACTGACCTTTTGTAAGTCCATTAAAATGGCAGACCTTCCTTTGGTAGAGTGTTCATGTTACATTCCAGCATTAGTCAGAAAACCTGGAAGCAGAATGTGTAATGGGTAGCAGAATTGAACTAAGAAATAACCAAAATGTTTGGATACTCGTGTTCTAAAGAAGGGTCACTCGACCCAAAACATTAACTCTTTTCTGTCCACAGATGCTGCTAAACTTGCTAAGAATTAAACTCTAATCAGTTTCTGGAATAAAGGCAAATGTTTGCAGATGCTAGTGATCTGAAATAAAAACAGAAAGCTGACCATATTCAGCGGATCCAGCAGAATTAACATTTCAAGTCCTATATGACTTCTTCTGAACGATGAGGCTGGAAATATGTTTTCTTTATGCTATTGACAAAAGGGGCAAAGGAGTGAGTGAAATAGATAGTGTGTCCAGATCAAAAGATGAATGAGAATGTTAATAGTAATAGAGGACACATACAGCTTTGAAGTTGTTGTTCCCCAGTATTGAATCCTGAAGGTTATAAAGTACCAAAACAGAAAATGAGGTGACATCCCTCCAATTTGCATTGTGTTTTGCTGGAACACTTCACTAGGCTTAAGGCAGAATTATTAGCACTACAGCAAGGTGATATCCTGTCCTCACTGACCGAGGAGAGGTGTTTCGTGAAGCGGTCACCTGGTCTGTGTTCCCTCTTGTTGACGTAGAGGAGATCATATTCTGAAGTTTGAATATGCACAGATTATAACAACAATCCACAAGTTGCTGTCAGTGATTCTACATTTATCCAAAGATGTACTGTTGAGCTACCCTACAGTACAATCGAAGGGGAATCTTAAACTGATAGTTATTGGTCTTAAGTCTTTGTTTTGCTATAAAAACACTGAGAAAAGTTGCATCATATTGAATGTGGTGCAGCTGGGTTTATAACCGTATACTAACTGCATAAATATTGCTACATATCCTCACTGATAATCGTTTTATCTTTGTGCTTTCACTTCATTTAAAATGGACTTTTGTGTTTTTATTTTCCATTTTATTACAACCACAATCATCTCTTTCACACTCAAAATTTATATGCGAAGGATTAAGTGCTTTTAACTTCCTGTTTTGCTATGTGTAGATAGTTTTAATGTGATTGACTGATGTCAGTGCTGCATGCAAAGAAATCCTCTCAACTTGACGCCAGATTTACATGTGCCCTATACCATTAGCAAATGGGACATCTGCATCAGAGTATGGGCGGCACGGTGGCACAGTGGTTAGCACTGCTGCCTCGCAGCGCCTGTAGACCCGGGTTCAATTCCCGACTCAGGCGACTGACTGTGAGGAGTTTGCACGTTCTCCCCGTGTCTGCGTGGGTTTCCTCCGGGTGCTCCGGTTTCCTCCCACAGTCCAAAGATGTGCGGGTCAGGCGAATTGGCCAAGCTAAATTGCCCGTAGTGTTAGGTAAGGGGTAAATGTAGGGGTATGGGTGGGTTGCGCTTCGGCGGGTCGGTGTGGACTTGTTGGGCCGAAGGGCCTGTTTCCACACTGTAAGTCTAATCTGTAAAATCTTTTATCAGACTTTTTTTTAAGTCATAGAGATGTACAGCATGGAAACAGACCCTTCGATCCAACCCATCCATGGCGACCAGATATCCCAGCCCAATCTCGTACCACCTGCCAGCACCCAGCCCATATCCTTCCAAACCCTTTCTATTCATATACCCATCCCAATGCCTCTTAAATGGTGCAATTGTACCAGTCTCCTCCACATCCTCTGGCAACTCATTCCATAGCCGTACCACCCTCTGCGACAAAGTTGCCCCTTCAGTCCCTTTTACATCTTCCCCTCTCACCCTAAACCTATGTCCTCTAGGTCTGGACTCCCTGACCCCAGGGAAAAGACTTTGCCTATTTATCCTATCCATCCCCTCATAATTTTATAAACAATGGCAAGAAATGCTGTTTTGTTTTTGCCTGTCAAATCCACCCGATTGCTCCTTGTGGAACACTCTCTTCTAGTTGAATGGTAAAGTTAAGAAACTCGTTGGCTGAAGCTTTTGAACACTTTGAACATAAGCACGGCTATATAAATCTCCAAGTGTATATATATTTTCTAGAAAGGACTGCGAACACTTTGTATGGCATGCAGATATCTAAACAAAAAGGAATATGAGGAAGTGGCATCGCAGCTTCTTGCAGCCAGGACATCTCTACAACATCGAGAAGAAGAAATAGCCAATGTTTTCAATCTTATTGAGAGAGACTTGCATCTGCTGGGAGTTTCTGGTGTGGAAGACAAGTATGTTGATGATTTTCTTTGTTGTTACTTCAATTAAATATCTATAATTTCTTCTATTTTGCCATAAAGTAATACATTATGTAAATCTAATATGAATTATCTAATGAAGTATTTATTCTGACAAATTCTATGGATTAAGTTCTAATGCTGCAGATATTTTCAAAATGACTATCATTTTGTCTACATTAATTTGTGGAAATTTCTTTTTTACATGTTTTGAAGATAGTCATCTCTTATTTCATGTATAATTCATAGTGAAAGTCTGGGTTATTTCTTTAAACTAATGTCACTAACCTCTGCAATGCGCTGGAAGCATAAGTCAATTGATGTTTTCATCAATCCAGTGATTTGTCAGTGAAAGTTAAGAATTTGTAATCAATGTTGTTGTCTTGGTGTATTTCTTCCTATCCTGGGAATGAATGCAGTTTTGCTTATACTCATTCAGATAACTGGATTCAATTATTTACAAAATTATCGAATAATTAAATTATTTTTGGAATTGAAGTTGATGTTTGAAGGTTAGCATTAACCATGCTGCATGTGCAAAAGTGCAAATGTGAAGGTAAGGAACACTTCAGGAGATATAGTTTTCAGGAAAAAAATAATTGCAAAACAAAAGAGAAATGTGTGGCTTGTTTGTAAACCATCAGTTTCCAACGTGAGTTCTGCATATCTTTAAAGCTAATTGTCTTCTTGTGAAATCAGGAATTGTTGTTAAGAGTATTATGCTCTTCAAGTGAGAGAGCCTTTCCCCATCCTTTCACGCAGTGCAATCAAAGACCCCATTTTGCTGTTCTTGTTCTTAATTTTGAGTAATAGGCAGCTTCCCATATAACTATATAGTCCTACATAATTCTCCTTAATACAATTTAATCTTTTTGGCTAAGAATACAGCAATGAAAACCTTGAATGCTACACTGTTATATCTTAGACTACTTTAGGTTGCTAATTGGCTTCACTCTTCCTTGTGATTGTTCTGAATTTATCAAAAGTAGAATATGATGGGTTTAATGATTGAAAGTAGTTTTTAGCCATCCAGTAGTTTATTTCAGAATTAGTTATGGTTTTCATATCTTTGTCCAACTTTCCTGGCATATTTGAACATAGTACTTCACATTTACTGTCCCTTACCAACTAGATACCTTGTGTAAGTTCAAAGGATGTATATAAGAACAAGGAGTAGTCGTTGGCAATTCAGCCCCTTGAACCTGCCCTGCTATTTGATAAAATCATGACTGATATCATCTTGGCCTCAACTCTGCTTTCCTGCCTGCTCCTCATAACTTTTAACCCAATACTAATTGAAAATTAAATATACTCAGTGCCCCACAATCTGGGGTAGTGGATTCCACAGATTCACAACCCTTTGGGAGAAGTAATATAAGTAAATACAAATTACTCTGAGTAGTCAGTCAAGATGGTATTTAGGCATCTTCTCTTCAATGTCAAGTTGGCTAGTTTATTTGGAATTCCATATAATGTTACCTTTCTGTGTTTAAAAAAAAACTGATGAGAGTCACTCAAAATGAAAATAATTAATATTTTTAAAAATAACATGTTTATTGTATTAGTGTCACACACCCAGCAACATTAATTTGAATGTAACTTTGTTTTCCTTGCCTATTTCGAAATGGTCACACTTTCCCTGCACTTCCAAAAATAAGGACTCATTCTAAATATAATTCTAATGGAACTGGCTTGTTGGTACTTCTGACAGATAGTAATTTTTAACTCCTATAGGTTCAAGATGTGTATTTGTGCCTTGTGGTAACCATGGAGTGTCGGAGCTGAGTCTATATCTGAGATGTTGTCCACTTAGTTGCATACTTTGCCAGTGTTGCTGAACAGCCATCAGACATTGAAATTATGTATGTTTATGTTGTTTGCTATAAGTATATTGACTGCTTTGGTTTTTGATTTAGATTACAGGACAAAGTTCCAGAGACGATAGAGGCTCTTAAATTAGCAGGGATCAAAGTATGGGTTCTTACGGGAGATAAACTGGAAACTGCAATTAGTGTGAGTTTATCAAGTGGACATTTTCACAGGGCAATGAATATTTTGGAGCTTACCGATCAGAAATCTGACACTGAGTGTGCAGCACAGCTTCAAAGGCTTGATACAAGGTAATCACATTCTGTTCTCAACTCATTTCACATAATCTGCATTTTATCATTCTGCAGTGAATTGTTACCAGTTAAAAACCATTCATTCAAAAATTTGAAATTGTATATATTAAGTTTCAGAAATAGTTACATTTAACTTGACTGTTAATGTGGACTGTTCACGTTTGAAATATATCTCCATCCATCAATAACCATTTGCATTTGTGAAAGACCTTTTAATGTAGAAAACCTCTCCAGTGCAGCAAGGCAAGACCATAAAATGCAGGAACAGAAGTAGGCCATCAGTCTGTTCCCCAATTAAGTGAGATCATGGCTCATTTGATTTTTCTTAGTTCAACAATGCTGTCATTTCTTCATAACCTTTGGTTGCCTGACAGATTAAAGATTTATCTCTGTGCTTTGAATATATTTAGTGCACAAACTCAATAGCCCTGTGTGGTAAGAATTCCACAGATTCACTGTTCTGAAAGATGAAAATTCTCACTTCTGTCTTAAATGGGTGAGCTCAAACTGAGATTATGCCCTCCTGTTTGTTTCCCCTTGTGAGAGAACTCTCAATCTCGACATATCTACCCTACCAAACCTCCTAAGAATCTTTTATGCTTTAATAAGGTCACTCCTCATTCTTGTAAAGTTCAGTGAATACAGGCTCAACCTACTCTCCAAGTAAGAAAATCCCTCCATGCCCAGGAATAACCTAGCAAATATCTTCCCTTGGGTAAAGTGACCTAAACTGTTCACAGTATTCTAGGTATGGTCTAGTAAGCATTGGAACTTGTTAGAAGATTATCACATTCTTTGTTCTCTTTAACCTATTCCACATAATACTTGTACTTTATATTATTCTGTAGTGAATTGTTTCCAGTAAAATAATTTTATCAATTTAAAATAATAAACATTAAGTTTCAGCAGCAGTTACAACTGTCCATGGGTAACAACTTGCATTTATGTAGCACCTCTTACATAGAAAATCTTCCTGAAGTATCAAATAAGCTCATAGGATGTAACAGCAGAAATAACCCTCGTGTAATTTAGTAAGACTTCACTATTTTTACATTCTGTTCCCATCGAAATAAAGGCTAATATTTCATTTGCCTTCCCTATTACTGAGCTTGCTTTTTGTGATTCATGTACAAGAATCTCAAGCCCTCTGTGCTTCAGCTTTCTATTCGTTTTTCTCTATTTAAATAATATTTAGCTGCCCTGTTCTTGCTGCAAAGTTCATTAACTTCACGTTGTCCCAGACTGTATTTTATTTGTAAAGTTGTTTTACCTACTCACTCGATCTGTGTCCCTCTTATAATAAGACTGTGTGTTTGTATCATCTGCAAATTTCACTCATCCAAGTCATTAATATACATTGTAAATAAATTATTCCCAGCACTGATATGTTGCTATCTTGAAAATACATCATTATCCCAATTGTATTGATTAGTCATTCCTCTATTCATGCTAATACACAACCCTCCACAGCATGGCTTATTATCTTAAGCAGCTTTATGTGCAGTAACTTATTGAGCATCTTTTGGAAATCCAAAAATTGATTCTACTGTTTTCCTTTTTATCCTGCTTGGTAGCACCTCCAAAGCGTTTTAATAAATTACTGAGGCACATTTCCCTACATGAAGTCATGCTGACTCTGCTTGATTTGTATTCCATATTTCAAAATGATCTGCGATGACACGCTTTAATAGCCTCTAGCATATTTCATTAGTAAATGTCTGAGAAATTGGCCTAGTATTAACTTGTTTGGCTCACTCTCTTTTTGAGTGTTACATTTGCAGTTTTCCAATCCTCTGGGACATTTCCAGAATCAAAGGATTGTTGGAAGATGACTACCAGTGCATCCTTTATCTTTGCAACTACTTGCTTTCTAATATTCTAGGATGTAACCCATCAGGTCCAGGCAGTGTGTTGGCCTGTAGCCTTGTTAATTTTCTGAGTACTTTTTTTTCTCTCCAATGATAGTTATTGTATTTATTTTCTTCCTCCCTTCGCTACATGAACCCTCCCACACTTGTGTGTGCACACCAATTCTTGACTATTTAGTGCTTTTGGAATGTTATAAGTGTCTTTTACAGTGAAGAGTAATGCAAAGTAGTCAACTCCTCTGTTATTTCCTGCATTCCCATTATTAGCCCACCCTCATTCTAAGGAGCCTCTGTTCGTTTTATGTCCATTTTTATTATGTGCTAATTTGCCCTCGGTTTGTTTTCTCCCTCTTAAGTTTATCATAGAACAGTACAGCATAGTACTGTTGCCCTCTATGTTGTACCGACCTTTTATCCTGCTCTAAGATCAAACTAATGTACAATACCCTACATTTTACTAACATCCATGTGCCTATCCAAGAGTTGCTTAAATGTCCCTCACTTATCTGACTGTACTACCACCAATGGCAGTGCATTCTACGCACGCACCACTGTGTAAAGAGCCTACCTCTGACATCTTCTCTAAATCTTCCTCCGATCACCTCAAAATTATGCCCCCTTGTGATAGCCATTTGTCCTGTGAAAAAGTCTCTAGCAATCCACTGTGTCTCATCATCTTGCACACCTCTATCAAGTCACCTCTCATCTTTCTTCACTCCAATGAGAAAAACCCTAGTGCTCTCATCCTTTTCTTCATAAGACATGCCCTCCAATCCAGGCATGGTAAATCACCTCCGCACCCTCTCTTAAAGCTTCCACATCCTTCCTCTCACGAGGCAACAGAACCAAACATAATATTCCAAGTGTGGTCTAACCAGGGCTTTATGGAGCTGCAGCATAACCTTGCAGCTCTTAAACTCAATCCCCCTGCTAAGAAAAGCCAACACACCAGACGCCTTAACCACCCCATCAACCTGCGTGGCAACTTTGAGGGATCATGGGCATGAACCCTATGATCCCTCTGTTCCTCCACACAGCCTGTATTCTGCATTCAGATTAGACCTTCCAAAATGAATCATTTTACACTTTTCCAAGTTGAACTCCCATCTGCCACTTCTCAACCCAGCTCTGTATCCTGTTGGTGTCCCGCTACAACCTCCGAGAGCCCTCCACATTATGCACAACTCAGCCAACCTTTGAGTTAATGTCATCCTTGACCATCTTTTTAAAATAACTACACAAAGGCCAGTATCCACTCCTTGACACTGATCCAGCTCCCTCAGAGCCATACTCTCAGCGAACAGGATGTCTGAACTCCTTTTCTTATCTGTCAACCAGGGCTCCTTGATTGGATCAGATTAACAGCTCCAGTCGGGGAATGCATATTCTGAGGTCCACCTGGTTGACATCATTTCAATCACCACACGTTTTTTGAAAGCATTCTAAATTCTATGGTTTGCTACTCATCTTTGCTGCATTTTTCTTTCAATTTGATACTAGCCTTAGTTCCTTGATTAAACAAGGTCAGTTTATCATAGTGTTAAATTCTTCCTTCCATACTGTGATGTGTTTTTGTGAGTTACAAACTACTTTTCTAAAACTTTTCATTTTGTTAACCATCTTTGCCCGAACACTCCAATTCTGTCCTCATTCCTTTCTAAATATTTTCATTTATATTTAGCACAGTTGCTTCCAACCCAAGATTTTCGCTGTCAAACTCAATACTAATTTTTTAGTAAGTGATAGTTGCTGTTTCCTTGGGGATCTTTTACTGAGATCACTTGCGAAATCTGAATCATTGCTCATTATTGCATCCAAAATAGCATAATTGCTGCTTGAATCCACAACATATTTTTGTTGGCAATAAGAACAGAAGGTGCTGGAAAAAATCAAGGGATGATAGCATTTGCAAAGAGAGAAGTCATGTTAATGTTTTGAGTCCATGATATTGTTCTTATGAAGGATCCAAATCTAGACACATTAACCTTTCTGTGCTATTAATAAACTAATTTTGTTCTGACTACTACTTGAATTCAAATAAAGAGCCATTAATTTTGCTTTTCTTACGATTTCTTGCCTCCACCATTTGCTGCTTTTTCTATGTTTGTACATTGTCTCTTCCTACTATGCTCTGGGTATCATTACCTGAATAGCTGTTCTGCAATGCTGTTATATCCTTTTGCTTTGTAAGTCTACATATCCCCTTTCTCAACCCCCATTCCTCTATTTGGTTTAAAGCCCTCTCGACAACTTGTTCAGTTTGCGTGGACAGTGGTGCCAGTATGATTCAAGTGAAACATGCCTGACCGGAATAATGTCTTTCTACCCAAGTATTGGTGCCAACATCTCATCAACTGAAACCCATTCCTTACACCAATCTTTAACTCATTGACTTTATTTACCATGTGTCAGTTTGCCAGGTCTCAGGAGCTAAATTAGCAATTTAAACCAAGTGTTCAGATTTCAGTAGAAATTTGCCAAAGAATTCTGTGTTGGTAAATGACTGGTCTTTCCTTTGGCGACAAGAAAGTTGTCTTTTCACTTGATTGCTGTAAGTGAAACAGCCAACAGGAGGTGAGCATTTGCTTCCAATAAAATAGTTAATGGTGAATAGAAGTTGAAGGGTTGGCACGAATGTAGAGAGAGTCTATAGACTCCTTTCTCCCCCTCCCCTTTTTTTCTGGGTAGTACATGTTTGTTTTGGCAGACCAGCCTAAGGCTTGACATTGCTTGATGTGGTCCAGCCAGTTTGCAGTACCAGAGGGATTGGTGAGGATGGGAGAAGAGTAGGAGTTTTGCTTGCAGCGAATGTGTTTTCTTAAAATATTTGTGCAGCTTAGTGTAGAGATTGAGAAGGTAGGACTTCATAACCACAGCTGGTAAAGGAATTGAACTAACATTGTTGGAATCGGTGCAATTTAAACCATTGGTCTAGCCAACTGAGCTAACTAACTGCCACTAAGAATAATAAAAGAAAATAAGAACGATATGTTTGATGCCAGCAATCCAATGACTGCACACTCGATGCTGATTATTGTAATATTAAACTGATTTATAAAAAATGGAAATCCCAATTTATAAAACTGTTTAGTTTTCTTACACAATGTTTAAAAAAGTAGGTCTTGCCAACATGTAATGGAGTAAGTTGACTTAATAAGACCATAAGAGACAGGAGTGGAAGGAAAGCCATTCGACCCATCGAGTCTACTCTGCCATTCAGTCATGGCTGATAGGCATTTCAACTCCACTTACCCGCATTCTCCCTGTAGCCCTTAATTCCTTGTGACATCAAGAATTTATCAATCTCTGCCTTGAAGACATTTATTGTCCCGGCCTCCACTGCACTCTGCGGCAATGAATTCCACAGGCCACCACGCTCTGGCTGAAGAAATGTCTCCGCATTTCTGTTCTGAATTTACACCCTTAAGCAAGGCCCACTAGATCATCAATGCCATTTTTTATGCAAGTGTATAGGAGAGATGTAATCAATCCATTCATGTGGATCTCTAATTTTTAAAGTATCCTTTTTATGCAGAAAATAAAATTCTACTTTTCAGTTAAACCTTACATACCTTTGTGAAATATGTTAGCACAGGCAATGCTTCATCTAATATACATACACATTAATTACACAAAAGATTCAGAAACTTGTATAATATTTTAACAAGTATATTATAATTTTAGGATAAAACATGATCATGTGATTCAGCATGGCTTGGTTGTCGATGGAACCAGCCTTTCACTTGCCCTCAGGGGGCATGAAGAACTCTTCATGGAAATCTGCAAAAACTGCAGTGCTGTGTTATGTTGCCGAATGGCACCTCTACAAAAAGCAAAAGTAAGTTAAATGCTCAAGATTGGAGTTTCAGAAACAAGTCTACTCATGCAATTTGTTTGCGTTACTTTGACATTAAGTTGTGTTGTAGTATAACAAGTGACATAAGTTCTTGGTTGCTCTTTTCCTCAAGTATATTTTTATTGAAATAGAAACTAATTTATTCTGTCTGAAAATACCAGTGCCTAAAGTTCAGTTCCTTCATGGTTCAATGTGGCAGCAAACTCATTTCCTATCAGATCAGGCCATGAAACTAACCCAATGTTGTTGAGTAAATGTATTTTTTTCATACGTCTCCATTAACTATTTGGTTTTGGTATTTGTTCCAGTGCTCCATGAGGGGCTGTATAATCTGATTATTGTTTTGTTTAAAAGAGCAGACCAGGAAGTTGATGTTTTATTCCAATTCTTGAGTAACAATTCCTCTGTTTTCACAGTTTAATGAAAAGAAATGCAGCTTGTATCTGATTGGAGACCACTGCTAGAACTTTGTCTGTCAGTCGAGGGTTAGTGATTACGAGTTTAGTCAGGCACATATGTAATACTATCCCTTAACAGACATTTCATAATTTAGGGAGGGATTTTTCTTAAGGTCAAAATGGAGATATGGTGTGCTTTTGAACAATATTCCACAGAATTTTGTTTGCTGTGATCACAAGTGTTTTGCAAGGCCAGTGAACAACTGTTACTAAAGAGTTCATGAAGTAATTTGATGCTGTATAAATGGAGGCATCCAAGACAAAAGCAAACACAAATGTAAAATACTGGTTCTTCCTCAATGAAATATATTTATTCTTCAGGCAAGCTATGACAGCTTTAGAGAGATGTAGAAATGATTTGCAAGCTTGTTTCCAGGTGTGAGAAACTTCAGCTACATGTTTAGGTTGGAAAAGATGAGAACTTTTTGGAAATGAGGGGGGTGCTTGATAGAAGTGCTCAAAATCAGGAGGGGTCCCAATAGAGTAGATTTTTTTCCCATTAGCAAATGTCCGGAGAATGAAAAGACGCCAGTTTAACGTAGTTCGCAAAAGAGCTCGGAAAAACTGGAGGAATGGAAAATGTAGAAAATGATTAGGATCTGGAGAGCACTACTAGAGCGGGTAGAGAAAACAGATTCAGTTGTGGTTTTCACAAGAGAATTGGATAAGTTTCCTCAAACTTGAACATTCAGGAAAAGACTGGGGAGTGGACTAGCTGATCATGGATAAACAGGGTGACATGACCCCATTCCATGCTGTCAGAATGATTCTATCCCATAATGAATGATATTGGTTGAGTTAGGGCTGAAGATGATTTTACATTGAAGTGATTGCCATGTCACTCAAGTAATTGTACCCAACAGGCTATCAATCCTCTTCAGTCTAAAGGCAATGCACATGTTGAGATGATAGAAAATATCAAGAAAACCTGATTAAGTGCAGACAACTGTTACGTTGTGCTTTTTTTTAATTGTCTGATTTTGTTGATGGTGCTTACAAAGTAACTTTTTCGTAATTTCACCATAAAGAGGCTGTGTCTGATTCCTGTTGAATAATCAGCTCCTGAAAGTATCCTCCCCATAATTGACTGTTTTGCACAGCAAGTTTTGACATCAGTCTGTTCAGAGTTACCTAATTTGTCTTTGGAAATGTTTCACAGAAGTCAGTTTCAGCATGCAAAATCTCTCTTCCTTTGGATAGATTTGTCAAAACTTAAGCAATATGCTGTGCAGGTCAGGCACATTGTGTGGAATAGAATCATTATGACCTCCTGTTTTAGACTATGACACATCAACCATCTTAAATGTAACATCTACAACTTCATTTCTTCTTGCATTTGCCTATAGGGGCAAATCAGAGGCTTTTCTCTCCAATGTTGCATACAAATAACTATCATACTCAGATTGTAGCCACACTGACTACTTTTTTCTCATGTGTTCCTACATCCACTCTGCGAGCTTTAAGCAGATAAAGCATCTAACATAGTTTTAAAAATTGTTTGAAAATTTTGCTTACATGTCTGTGTAGTTGTGTATGTACAATGTCTTGTATCTTGAATTTTATGACTTAAACTCTGTTATTGGTTTTATATACTTGCAGGTAGTCAGGCTTTTAAAGACATCGCCAGCCAAACCTATTACCTTAGCAATTGGTGATGGTGCAAATGATGTCAGCATGATAATGGAAGCAAATATTGGCATAGGTACTGTATGTAAAGCAAAATTTGCCTGTTTGTATATTACAACTGTGATCATATGAATGAGCAGGTTGTAATAGGGTCAACAGTTCTAAGGATATTGGCTAAAAGTGAGTTATGATGCATCGCATAGCCTCCAGACACTTGTCGATTAAATTAATTGGAATGTTCTTGTGTGTAAAGTATATTTGTCACAAGATTTTCTTTGTTTTTTTTCCTACATGTGTATTTGATAAAAACTATTTTAAGGTGCCTAACATTTGATTTTTCTCTTTTATATAATTGTGCAATACTATATCATTGTTTGATAATTAAGCCATTAAGTGGGGCTGTGCCATGTAATAAGCAAGATTTGAGCTTCCTGTCAATCAAACAGAAACAAAGTCAGAAAGATGCATTGTGAGATTCTCCAATAATTCCTTTGAACTTGCTAATTAATAAACCCCTATCTAAAATTAAATTGTATCATTATTTTGTGTACACAAGATATTTACTTGTATTGTGAACTAGGGTCTGTAATAGACAGTAGAACTGATCCATACAGCTCTAATTGAAGATGAATTGAGTGTTCACTGATTCTCAAGTTGAGACATAGAGTACAACATTAAAATCATTCTGGATTGTGTTGCAACACTT
Organism: Hemiscyllium ocellatum; assembly: GCF_020745735.1. Taxonomy (NCBI): domain Eukaryota; kingdom Metazoa; phylum Chordata; class Chondrichthyes; order Orectolobiformes; family Hemiscylliidae; genus Hemiscyllium; species Hemiscyllium ocellatum. The sequence goes on from NC_083413.1 coordinate 35,529,134, forward strand.
TTCCACTCACTGACACTTTCACTAATGGCAGACTATAAGCCCCTATAAGGCTCTGCCACTGCAAAGCCTACACAAAATCCATCTCTTAGCATATAAGACTTTATTATAATATTTCTCCCAGTGTATGCTGTGGGTGTGATCTGTATTCATTATGAAGTGCCTTGGGCTCTTGTGTTGCAGTTAAAGTTTTATATTTTACAATTTTACACAGATCTTATTTTAAAAATATATACATTGCACATTTTAAGTTGGTGTAATCCATTTAAAGGTTTCAGAATTTTAATTTAAAAATTATGCAGTCTTAATATTTTCTTTCCACAGGTATTATGGGCAAAGAAGGAAGGCAAGCAGTGAGAAATAGTGACTATGCAATAGCAAGATTCAAATTCCTTGCTAAGTTACTATTTGTCCATGGCCACTTGTATTATGTTAGAATATCACATCTTGTACAGTACTTTTTTTATAAGGTATGTTACCTGGATGAATTTTAAAAGAATGTTATGGATGATTTTGTTTACACTTTTAACATTTACCTGTTATTTAACAAAGTAGTTTTCTCTACATTTTCTTTTTTCCTTGTCCCTTTCTCCTGACTTCTGATGTTCTGTGTGCAGTTTTACATGTATAGCTTACATTCCCTAAAGACCATTCTATAACTACAAAAGTACTTCTTAGTCAATTAGGTACTTTTGAAGTTTAGTCACTATTGTACTCAATACAGAAGATATGGATATTGACATTGCAGCAGGAATATTTCTGACAGCTGTGACTGACAGAAGCTGACATTTTGGGAGGGTTTTGGAAGAACGAGCAGAAATGAGAATCTCAACTGACTGAAAGGCCAGTGAATGGTCCACTGCAGCAAATCTGGCAGAGACAGTGTGGCTCCTGAGCCGCTCCAGCTAATACTTAATGCTTGTTTTACAATTCGCAAACTGCCACTAATGTAGAAAATGCAGCAGCCAATTTGTACAGAGCAAGATTTTTACAACTAGCAATATTATAATAATACCTATACATTTGACTTCTGTAATGTTGGTTGACATTTAGCCAGAACGTTGGAAAGAACTGCTACTTCTATTCAAAGCAGTATCATGTGATCTCTTAGTCAGCTGAGAGAATTGGCTGGGTTTCAGTTTAACTTTTCAACCCACAATGCAGTGGTTCCTCACTGGACTATTGCTCTTTGATTTTGTCAGGAGTGGATTTTGAGCTCTCAAACTTCTGACTCTGAAGCTAAAGTAATATCAACAGAATTATACACATTCGGCTGTGTCCAAATGCTTGTTTTGTGAATGGAGATGTTAAACGTCAATAAGCTGTTTGGAAGAGAATGCATTCATAAGAAGTTGCATTCAGGAATGTGAAGCATAACTTTCTCTCCTTTCATTGACATAGGGCTCTGTGGACATTGTTTCAGCACAGTTTGAATTTCAGTGCTTATTCTGCTGATACGTGCAAAGTACTGTTCAGTAGTGTCAAAAAGAGACCATATAAAAAAACCTTATGCAGAAAGTTTATCTAACTGCAGGTGCTGAACATAATCCAAATCTAAATGTGTGAATTTTGAAATGTTTCACATATGCCTACATTATGTGTATTCTTTTTGAAAGGTGTCCGATACTATGTTAAAACCAAGACTAACCAAACTTATGTTCCTTTTTTCCCAGAATGTCTGCTTTATTACGCCTCAGTTTTTGTATCAGTTCTTCTGTTTGTTTTCACAGCAGGTAAACATTATCTTTTATGAATTAATGATTTTGAGACAAAACATTTTCTGCTTATGTTCTACTTTTTCAAGTTGTCATTTAGTGGGTTTTCAAGCTTCTGAAGGAAGAGGCTGGTTATTCAAAGTGTAAAATTTATTTTTTGTGGCAGGGCATTCTGGACTTCATTTGTTAGCGTTTTCATCCTAGCAAGTTTTTGAAATGAACTTCAATTTCTTAACAATAGGATGACATAACACATGGTTACAAATTTTATCTGTGTGTGGCTATATGTTTTTACATAGATGCCAGAGAGAATTCAAGAATGTACCTTAGAATTAGTCATTCCTGATGTGTGGCTTATTTTTTTCATGGCAGCTTGAAAGATATTATGCAGTTTGTGCAAAGCTTGTTGAGGCTCTGAAATTGTCACTTGCTAATTGGATTAACAATTTAAATATCTGAAAACAACTTACTTAACAATTGACCATGGCGCAACCAGATGGCTGCGCTTTGGTTTATCGGAGCAAAGGACTTTTGAGCTGGAATAGACAATTTGGCCTTTTTATGAACATGCCCAGCCATTCCAGAAGATCATGGCTGATCTGGTTGGTCGTGGCTTGTCTCCAGCTCTGCTTTCTTGTCTGCAGTATGTAACCTTTGCCTCCATTACCTATCAAAAATCTATCTATCTCTACCTTGAATAGGTTTAAAGACTCAGCCTCCACTATCTTCGAAGGAAGAAAAGTTCACCATCTAAGGACATTAAGACAAAATATTTCCTATCATCTCTAATGTATTTTTTTTAAAGAAAGGAGACCTCTTACTCTTAAGCCATGTACCCTAAATTTTAGTGTCTTCCACAAGAGGAAACAACTTCCAGCTTTATCCAGTCCCCTCACAATCTTGGGTTTCAATAAGATTACCTCTCTTCTTTGATATAGGCCTAATCTGCTGACATAGATTTTCATAAGATAAGTCCTTCATCCCAAAAATAAGTTGTGAACCTTTTCTGAGCTGTTTCTAACCCAATTTTATCATTGTATTCTAATAAGTAAATCAAAATTGTAAGCAGCACTTCAGATGTGTCTCAGCAGAGGTTCTGTACAGTTGCAATAAAACTTAGCAACTTTTTTGTAAGGAGAATGGAATCTAGATGACTTTATTCATTTGCTCACTTATTGTTCCTGTATGCTAACTCTGATTCATGTACCTAGCCATCGAAATTCCTTTTTGCCCCCAAGTTCTGCACCCTCTTTCTACATACTGCTTTTGTATTCTTCCTGCTAAAATGAGCACGCTCTTCCCACGTTTTATTCGATCTGCTAGATTTTAGCTGATACACTGAACTGGTCTATATGTTTGCCGATACACTACCTCCTCTTGACGACTTCCTTCCTATCTTGAGCCATCAGCAAATCTAACTACCACATCTTTATTCTCCCCTCCAAAATACTGATGTAGATTATAATAGTTGTCGACCTAGCAATTATGTTCATGGTTCTCCAATAGTAATAGCTTGCCAATCAAAAAAAGATGCTTTTTCCCTATTCCCTGCCTCCTGTCAACCAACCAGTAATTTTTTGATGTTATGTTGACCTCTACACCATGTGCTTTACCTTGTATGGCAATGTTTGTAGTGCCTTATCAAGTGTCTCTTTTAAAATTCAAGTACACTACATCCACCAGTTCTCCTCTACCCACCATGAATGTTACTTTGATTTTTAAAAAATTCTAGGTAAAAATGATTTCCCTTTTGCAATGCTATGTTGGTTCTGCTTGATCACATTTTAAAAGTATATTCTATTATGATCATAATAATGGATTCTAGCACATTTCCTATTATAAGTATGAGGCTAACTTGTCTAGAACCGCCTTTCTACCTCCCCCCTCCTTTTGAATAGAAGGATTACGTTTTCAATTTTTCTACCTGCTCAGATCCTTTTAGAATCTGAGGAATTTTCAATGATTATAATAGGAATTCCAGACTCCATTTCTGCCTCTTTCAGGATAGCAGTTAGACCATTTAAGTCTATCATCTGCTTTGAGATTACTCTTCAAACTTCTGTTGCTGTTTTTCACATTCCTCATAGATGAGGATTACATTAGGTATATTACACAAACAACATACTTGTTTATATAGACACCTTTAACATAGTTGACTGTCTGTGTGCTTCATTGGAACATTTTAAAACCAAGCCACTTAAGAATATTGGGATGGAAGCTTGGTCACTGCCTTTTGATCTACTATCTCTTTTCTAGCTCATAAGCCCCATTCGCCCATCAGGCCGGTGTACTCACTGACCTACGTTAGCTGCCAGCTAATGAATGCATCAACTTTTAAAATTTGAGCCTTGTTTTCAAATTCCAATATAGTCTTGCCCTTCCCATCTATGTAATCTCTTTTAGTCCTACAATTCTAAACAGAATCTGCATTCCTATCATCGGACCTTCTAGTACCCTTCACCCCTCCATTCACCAGATAGGCCTTTAGCTATCTGGATGATAATTACTGGAATTCTCTTCCTAAGCCTCATTAAACTGCTCACTTAAGAACCAATTCATAAAATGTGAAGTGCTTTGGGATGTGTCAAAGGTATGAAAGGCATTGTTATGTTTATGTAATATATCTACATTGCTCTTCATTTCTGAAATATTAGGATCCTGAAATGTCAGGTTTTTATGCATTTGAAGCAATCTCCCACAAGTCATCTTGAAGACAATACTTTCCTCATTTAAAGTTGAACCTCCTTAGCATTCAAGTGTAATTTTTTTTCCACAAGTCTTGTCTTCGTTCTGGATAGCAAGAATGTATATAATATATGTACATGAATTCATAGCTAGAGAGCACTGCATTAATTTACCTCTCTTACAGACATTATATGATGGTGCTTACCTGACGTTGTACAACATTTGCTTCACTTCCTTACCCATCCTCATCTATAGTTTGTTTGAACAAGATGTGCAGCCCCACATACTTCAGAACAAGCCATCATTGTACAAGTAGGTTGAATTTAAATATTGTTTTCTTTAAACCTTTTCCACACGCTGAATGGAAGAGATTGGTTCCTTATTTGAATTGAGGCAATGAACTGCATTCAGAAAAAAGTAAATAACCATTTCAACCTGGAAACTAGAATGATGAATTTCAGGTGAAATACTCGTATTAATCTGAATTTTAAGTCGTGAATAAGATTTAAAATATGCTTCAGGTCTCAGTTAAATGTCACATTTTAGGTAGACAAGTAACTAAAATCATTATTGATATTTTGTAAAACCTCTGATATTTTGTGTTTTTACAGAGAGATTAGCAGAAATGAGGTCTTGTCCCTCAAAAGATTTCTGTATTGGACACTGCTAGGATTTTGTCATGCCTTTATATTTTTCTTTGGTTCTTATCTTCTGAGAGGAGATGATGCATCCATGATGGGCAATGGTCAGGTAGGGCTTCTTGTTAAAACTAAAATTCTTTGAAGCCTTTTTTTTTGTTGTTCAATTATAGCTTCTATTTTAAAGTTTATTTGATTTTAAGATTTGATAAATTGGGAACTGAGCATCTTTTAGAGTTTCCATCACTGCTTACATCCTTAATAGCATAAATAACTGAAATCCTGTTACCTTTATAGCATTCAGATGAAGTATACCATGTCATATATAATACAAGTTGTTTGAAATGTATTAACTTAACATTTAAATGGATTCAACATCAGTATAATGCCAGAAATAATGAGGATCAGTTTGCTCAGTTGGCAGGAAGGCTGATTTGTGATGCAGCATGACACCAGTGGCATGGGTTCAATTCCCACACCTGAGCTTGCAATGAATGTTCAGCCTTTTCAACTTTACCCCTCGCTTGAGGTGAGGTGATCCTCAGGTTAAACTTACCATCGGTCATCTCTTTCTGAGAGAGCAGTCCTATGGTACTCTGAGACTATAATAACTTTTTACCTTTAACTTCGCAGGAAATAACTAAAGGTTGTTTTAGTTCTGAAAATGAATAAAGTTGGCGAGTTTAATAGAAATGCTATACTGTTCAAATTAACAGCATCAGGTACTATATTTGGAGAATTTGAACCAATAATTCATCAGCTATAACACACTTTGGAACACCTGAAAATGTGATGAGGCCCTAACCAATCATTTTTTTTTCTCTCTTTCTAGAAGGTACAACATGGGATAGATGAAGTGTTGTAATTGTTACTTTGATAGCTGTACAATTGATAGGTTTTTCTAAATGCTTGAAATTTTGGTTTTTTCTTTTCCTTTCCTCTCTCCCATCGCATGCATGACTTCAGATTTTGAAATCTAACAGGCAACTGGTAAGAGTTGACTGTTTTGGATCTTGTATCATTTATGGGGTTGGGCAAAAGGTGATAAAGGCTATACATTCTTCATATTTCTCAATTCACTTGGATACAAGAGGGTTTAGTTTTCAAAAAATTACAAACTTTCAGTACTGCAATTACTTTCCTTCTAAAGTAGATCTTTGATGTCTTAGAAATATTTCCAATATATGAATGAATGGATTTGAAAAAGATGCATCAATCTGTTCTACACATGATAGAAAGTGTAGTCTTTATTAATACTTTAATAAATAATAAAACTAGCTTTGTCCTTAAATATCTAACACTCTGGAATCTGTAAAAGTTTATTCATGCTAAAATAATCTGTGTGGCCTACTGTAGTTTAGAATGTGCTGAGATTATCCATTATTTTCTTAAATTATTGGACCATTTTGAAGTTCAAAACGAGTGTAGTCATGTGAAATAAATGCCTACTTGCATGCAAACATGTATGTTTTGATCTGTTAGTAATGTATAAATGTAGTTCAATATAGCAAGGTGTGATTTACAACTAGTATTTTCTAGTAGGTAAATTGCAGTTCTTAATTTTAAAAAACCTTATTTTCTATTAATACTGATCGAGAAATAATATTTTTTGAATACCGAGAAAGCCAAACTGTTTTGAAGTTATCTTTTCAGAGAATTGTCATTGCTGCCAGGAAATTGGTAGTCATGCTTGTTCTCAAAGCTGGTTGCTGTTTATCATGTGTATTTGGGAGAGCTGTATTTTGAGGGAGACCAATGAGCAAGGTTCTGACAAAATGTAGAAAGTTTTATAATTTTGAAATACAGAACTACTTTCAGTGTGTATATTATTGCTTCATATTCATGAAGTAGAACTTAATATTTCAGTGCCGTTCGAGTATAGTCATGGGAATTTGATTGTTTACTTGCATGATACCTAATTTGGCACCTGCAAGATTGTCCAAGTATGAAAACTATATTACTCATAAATTCCAAATTAAATAATAAAATGTTGTTTATTAGTTCTTTTAATAAGAGTGACGATGGATGAGGTCCTATGTCATCTGTTGCAAGTTGAAGACCTGTCTCAAATGGAAATCTGTGGTTGACAGGTCTCCATTTTGTGACAATATAAGCTTAAAATGTGTATTAGGTCATTCAAGTTAAGGAGATAAAAAGAACTCTGCTAAATTTGCTTTCTCAGCAGACATAGTTAGGATGTTGCAGTAACCTAAATTTCATCATAACAACAAAATAAATAAGCAGCAGCAGACGATTCAGCCCCTCAATCTTGCCCCAACATTTAACAAGGCTATTGCTTATCTACCCAGACCTCCAATCCTCTTTCTTGCCAACTAATAATAACTCTTCCCTCCCCAGTATTTCAAAAATCTTTATACCTTCTCTTTTTAAATACTTTGAGTGATATAACCGCCACAAGTCTCAGAGAATTCCAGGCATTCATTACCCTTTTAGGATGAAGAGGGGATGTGGGGAAGAGAGAGAAATTCAAAGTTTGTGAGAAGATTTGTAGCTCGGGTGCTCGTTGTTGTGGTTCTGTTCGCTGAGCTGGGAGTTTTTGTTGCAAACATTTCGTCCCCTTTCTAGGTGACATCCTCAGTGCTTGGGAGCCTCCTGTGAAGCGCTTCTGTGCTGATTCCTCTGGCATTTATAGTGGTTTGTCTCTGCCGCTTCCGGTTGTCAGTTGCTGTCCGCTGCAGTGGCCGGTATATTGGGTCTAGGTCGATGTGTTTGTTGATAGAATTTGTGGATGAGTGCCATGCCTCTAGGAATTCCCTGGCTGTTGTCTGTTTGGCTTGCCTTATAATAGTGGTGTTGTCCCAATCGAATTCGTGTTGTTTGTCATCTGTGTGTGAGGCTACTAAGGATAGCTGGTCATGTCATTTCGTGGCTAGCTGGTGTTCATTGGTGAATCATTGGTGAACACCAACTAGCCACGCAACGACACGACCAGCTATCCTTAGTAGCCACACATACAGATGACAAACATTGGTGAACACCAACTAGCCACGCAACGACACGACCAGCAGAGACAAACCACTATAAATGCCGGAGGAATCAGCACAGAAGCGCTTCACAGGAGGCTCCCAAGCACTGAGGATGTCACCTAGAAAGGGGACGAAACGTTTGCAATAAAAACTCCCAGCTTGGTGAACAGAACCACAACAACAGAGAGAGAAATTCCTTTGCATTGTCCCTTTACTCAGTAAAGATGCGAAGACAAAAATAGAAATTGCTGGAAAAGCTCAGCAGCTCTGGCAGCATCTGTGGAGAGAAATCAGAGTTAACGCTTTGGGTTGAGTGATTCTTCCTCCTTTAGAACTGTTCTGAGGAAGAGTCACTTGACATAAAGCATTAACTCTGGTTTCTCTCCACAGATGCTGCCAGACCAGCTGAGCTTTCCAAGAAATATCTATTTTTGTCTATGATTTACAGCTTCCTCCATTTTTAGATATTTCTATTGAAAAGTTTCTTTACAAAATTATAAAATTACAAAAATATAAAATATAATATTGTAACAAACAATAAACCAACTACTATACTATTTACGAAGAACTGCCAACCATAGTCAATAATAAACAAATAAATAAATAAATAACGCTACTCAGCGTAATAAACCTCAGCTCTCGACCTTTGAGAGCATCAACTATTAAACCTATATTTGCTCAAAGTTCTTCACCTCAGGGCATTAGGCTTATTAAACCAAACCACCATGGCTAGGCAAAAGCCCTGATGAAAATGGCGAACAGATCTGCTTCCAAATAATTCAAAAAGGCCTGCCATATCTTATAAAAATTCTGTTTTCTAATGCACCCCTATTTGTAAGAAAGTCCAAACGAATGTTTCCGCAATTAATTTGTGCCACCCTGACAGACCTGGGGGGGTTCTCAGACATCCAGCACATCAGAATGTTCTTCCTCGCACTAAAAGTGAGGATGTTAAAAAGCTTTTTCCCGTGTACATCTGAGGGAGATAAATTCAGCAAACCCAGGAGAAGTGAAACCAGGTTCACCTTGACTTCGGTCCCCAAGACCCTTTCTCTTACTGCTGCCACAATGCTCCAGCATGTATGGAGCCTGTGGCAGGACCACAAACAATGAGTGAGGGTACCTGTATTTATTTTACATTTGGGGCACATTGAAGATGCACCCTGCTTAAATTTTGCAAACCATCTGGGGCCAGGTGAGCTCTATGGTGAATCGTTAACTGCATAACATGGGTCCTATTACATATTGAAATCTTCCTCGCACTCTTTCAAATGTCCTCCCAAGTGTCCAGTGATCTCCACTCCTAACTTTCTCCCAGACCTCCTGTAATCGCTCAATGTCACCTGAGGAACCTTCCCCCAACAAATGATGGAGAGTACTCCTTGAAAGAATGGTTCTTTTGGTTTTTATTCAACAAAGATGATCCCTAGATTGAGATTTGCCTACAAATGGAAACATCTCAACATCCTGCAGAATGTTGTATATTTCTACAGGATCACCCCGCATGCTTCTAGATAATGAATAAAGGGCTAACCTATTTAGCCGTTCTTGATTTGGATGGGGTTAGGGGGCAGTTATAGACCCACATTAGCTCTTCTTACAAAAAGTCTTTAGTAGGACACAAGCATCAGTAACATTACCAGCATTTTTAATTAACCATCCCTCATAGCCAATCTGAATTAACTTTTTGAACTGCAGTCAGTTGGTGTAGAAATACACATTGTACGGTTATCGACATTATTCCAGAGTTTTGACCAAGTGACTTGAAGAAACAATAATACAATTCCAAGTCAGGATGGTGTATGGCTTAGAGGCGAAGCTTGCAGATGCTGTCCCTATGTATCTACTACCCTTGTCCTTCTGGAAAATGTGACTATAGGTTTGGAAGGTTTTGTTGAGGGAGGCTTAGCAATTTGTTTGATACAAGATTTTGAGCCAAGTTATAAAGCTAGCATATTTGGGTGTTATTATGCATGTATATTAACGAAATCGTAAGAACTGGCATCTGCTTTTCAAACACAGCAAGTTAAAGAATTGATTAATAAATCACCCACGCCACAGAGGGTTTGACCAATTTACACTCAGGAAAATTCGATTCACATCTATGATCACTAATGACACGCAGCATTTTTAAAAGCACAGCTTGGCTAAATATTTGCATTTAATTGTGATCACAGCAAGTATTAACTTTTATTCTTTGAGGTTTACGAAACATTAAATGGCCTTCCTTTTAAGGTTCAAGTGCTTGAAAAAGTTTAGCTGCCCATTTGTCTGTGATGTGAAACATTTTATTGGCCCTGTGACACAACTGAGGAGAATATTGTGTATGTATTCAAACTCTTAAGTTCTGCTTTTCCTGAGAGCAATGTAAACTTGGTTGTATAATTTTATGCTGTTTACTCAAGCTGATCTCCATGCAAGCATCAGAGTTCAACAAGTTATTGGTCTTCAATTGATAATTTTTAATCATTATCTACAAAGTAATTTTAGTTTACTTAAAACAAATTAGTAGATTAGGCTATTTGGATTGCTATCCCATCTGTTTAATATTATAATTATTGAAATTTACAGAGGAGAGATTTCTTGCTTTCTAGCAAAGGTAATACTTCATCAATTACTCCACTTTGTCATTAATATGCATTCTTTGTGAGGGTTGTAGAAGATCAGGACTTGTGTTTTAACTTGTTTCTTCTTACATTTAGATGTCTGGAAACTGGACATTTGGCTTTCTGGTTTTTACAGTGATGTTTATTACGGTTACTTTAAAGGTAAGTATGTGCTATTAAAGCTGAGGGCTTAAACAATAAGGGAAAGTTTATTGAAGTGTATTTGTGCTAATGTACATTTACCTGTGCCGATTTCATTTCGTGACATGTAGCACGAATCAGTACTGATAAGGGGCATCATAAAATTAAGAATTATTAGATTTTAAAGGCTACCTTTTTGTTAGCTCTGCATTATGTGAAAAATAGGTATCACTGAGTAAAAGCTAATTCGAGCGAAAGTGTTACTTGGGATTCACAGCACATGAACATGCCATTCAGCCTAACTAGTCTGGTTTTTTTGCTCCATACACGACTCCTTTTTGTGCATCTACCCTATTTCAGCCTATCACCATATTGTTCCGTTCCCTTTTTCATTGATAAGCTCATCTGGTTTCTATTTAAAAGCACAAAGTTTTTGCAATTGCTTCTTAAGGTTGTGTTCCACATTCTAACAAATGGCATAAAAACAGCATAAAGGATGGTCTACTTATTCTGTTTCTGTATGCATGCATATATCATCCTTTTGAATTATTTATTTTATTCAATGTCAAATGATATATTGCTTTATATAAAATGAGATGATTATACCATATTCTACTATTACACTGTTAATGTGCAATGATGTCCTTTTTAAAGCCACAAAGTCAAACTGTTGAGTAAGCATGCCCTTGAGTCATGTGGTACTTAATTGCTGTTTGCTTAATGGATACTGATTCCAATAACAATCATGGGCAATATACATCGAAGAGCAATTAAAAATTGAGCAAATCAAAACAGATTGTTTGCACTAAAATTAAATACACCTTTATTTCTTCAGTAACTACTTTCTCTTTTTTTTTAAAACAAAAGCTGCAGCTTGAAATCTCAAATTATTCCCACCAGAGACTAGCTGACTGTAGATTTCAAAGAACAATTATAAACTGGTTCCTCAGCAGTATACCACAAACTGATTGAGACTATAGATCCCCCAACGTTTTATCTCAGGCTCTCATTAAATGTTTGGGATATAACGCATACGTCCTCACTGAATCACTTGCTCAGTAACTCTTTTAAAACTTTGATCAGTATGCACTAGAGAATTTTTAACACAAAATATAGTTGTACATTTTTAAAAATAAAATATGGTCATTTGTAGGTAAATTGTTTTAATTTAGTTATGTTGGCACTGTTAACAGTTTGCCTTTTGTATGGTGGCATTACAAGCAGCAGTAAATAGTAAAACAGTTTCTTCAAGCTCCTGTAATCACCTCTACATGCAAAGTGAAAACCTCATAATTAAACTATTAAAGAATGAATGTTTTCCATTATTAATTGTTCACTTGACTGGTTCGTAATATTGAAAATGACTTTATTTCATTTGAAGTTACTTACATAAAATTTAAAGCCCAAGACAATGAAGTAAATATTTAATTAGAATGTGTTTTAAACCATTTTATTTCATGCCTGGCATGCTGTTTTCTTTGTAATCCTTTATTAAAAAAAAATAAATCTCTCTTTCACTTTTTTCACCTCCACCCCATCTCTATTTTCAAAACGCAATCAGCTTGGAATCGAGACACACTACTGGACCTGGATAAATCACTTTGTTATGTGGGGTTCAATAATTTTTTACTTTGGATTTTCTTTGCTTTATGGAGCAATAATTTGGTAAGTGATTTGTACTAACTGACAAAATATTTTATTACCTGTGTTCCATAATGAAAAGTACAACTAATAATTTGATAAATTGAATGTAAACATTTAATATATTAAGAACATAGGAACAGGACTCAGCTGTTCAGCCCATTTAAGCCTGTTCTGCTGTTCAGTGAGGTTGTGGTTGATTAATAAAATATACCTCAGCATAAAATATATCTCACACTTAAAACTAATAACCTATCTGGTATCAACTGCCATTTGTGGAAGATGGTTTCAAACCTCTACCATCCTTTGTGTGTAGAAGTGTTTTCTAACATAAGACTATAAGATGTAGGAGTGGAAATTTTCAGACCATGTGGCCTGGTTCTAGAATCAACCAGTGGAAATAGCTTATTTTTATCTACTATCGTTTCCTGCTAGTTACTTGAAGACTTCAATCAAATTGCTTCTTAACCTTCTAAATTCTAGAGATAGCAGGCCTAATCCAGCACCACTAATCCAAAAATCTGGTTTCCAGCATCTGCAGTCATTGTTTTTACCTAATTTGTAGAACCCTGCCCTCAAATTTAAATGTGGGAATCCAGTTATCATCCTTGGAAACGTATTTGAAGACTTACACCAATCTGTGGCTTAATTGAGCCCGTATGTTAATTTGTCACTTTTTTTTGGCTGACCATTCATCTCTTTTTAAATGGCTGAACACAATAGTCACAAAAAATAAATATAGACTTGGTTTTAGAGCCAAATTGTTGAACATTCAAGTACAATGGTGTAAAATAAAACTAAAGTAGAATTTTGAAAATGAAGAAAGATTGTGAATATGAAGCAATCTGTAAATGCAGAATAGCAGTGAGTTAAATTGTTACTTCGTGTCCAATGGCTTAGTCAGTTATCAGCCCAGTTAAAGGAAGCAAGTTTTGTTTATTGAGTTGCTTATATTGGTTTTCTGGGAAATTAATTCCAGTCATCTCAACCCAAGTGCAGATTTCAAAATACACTGGGACGGTGGGCAAATGTGTCCCCGAAAGACTCGCAAACGCTTGCAACAACCAGCTGGAGTAAAGTCATGTCATAAGTAGAATCGGTGAAGAGCTGATTCTCTAACCATGGGCTGTTCCTCCTGTGTTTACTGTTCATAGACTGAGTGTATGAGCAATAGATGGGAGAGAAACAGTCTAGTTAAGAGAATTGAGCTCATGACTGAGCAAGGATTTTCAGTTAATGGAGATGAATGAGCTGAGCTCCTCCAAATTTGAAAATGTTCAGTGGAATCCTGCCTACTGTTGTGGCTTTTTCCATTCCTCATGTGTCGAATTGTATCTTCAACTTGAGCTACACTAGGTGGGAGTCCAGGATCTCCTTTGAAGAGTTGGGGGATTTCCTCAAACATATCCTGTACAAGTGTATCACTGTTTAAGAGTTAGTTGAATAGGCTGATGTTTTTCTGTCTGTCAAGAGTTCTGTCCTTACTCTGTAACAACTTGAAGACAAGATGCTAGGTCCATTCATTGACCTGGTGACACTAAAAAAGAACCCCAAATGTTGTGCTTGTTGACAGAGTTACAGCTGATCAGTTTTCTCAGTCTACCAATGGTTAGTGATTTCTCTGTTACTTCTTTGAGTTGCCTTTTGCTGTTTGATGGGTTCTTCTGTTTGCATCACCGCTGAGGTAGTTTTAAGAGGCATGGAGATCTTTCCATCCCTTGGTTGATGTAGCCATTTGCATCAAGCCATTTTTGGTGTTTCCTGGTCTTGTAGCTGATTTCTTCAGTGCATTAGATGGTGTTGAAGACACCAAGAAGGATAATGTTATCTTTCTTTTAGGTAATTATGGCATCTAGAATAGAGTATAAGCCTTTTTTGGACTTGTTTATGTCACCAAGTGTTGAGGGATAGTAACTCACGACCATTTCCTACTTGTTCTTGACAATTGTAATTTGAGTAAGGAGGCGTTGTTGATGCTAACACTGAGCTCAGTCAGCTGATGAGTTTATTCTTGATGGCAAATCCAAGTCCACGCATCCTGATTTGATTCTAGGGTTTTCCATTCCAGTAGGAGAGCTAACCACCTTCCCAAGCTTTCTTCACCTGTTCTTAGAGTCTCCTGCAGGGCAGCGATCGCTCTGAAATGCCCGCATTCATGGGAAACAGGGTAGTTCATCATTCAAGACAATTGTTTTTCATGGAATGGTTTCCACTCTGAGATTTGAGTTTTCAGATCACAGGTAGCTGAGCCCACTGGTTGTGGTTTTCCAGCCAGATTGATGACAGAACAGTCTAATTTTAGGGAATGTTATCTAACCCCTTCCCCATGCAAGGTGAGCAGAATGGATCCTTAAGAGGACTACTCAGTCATGAAGAAAGCCACTGAAGTGATCATCTGTTGTTCTTTTAATTGCAAAATGACCAAGTCAACCTCCACTATGTATGTGCCAGTCTAAAGTGAGAGGCTGCCAGATGGCTCAATCCTGTCCCATCACCTCGAGCTGCAGGACTTGTGTTAGTGTGAGGGTTGGGCATTTGGGTTTGATTTTGTCTAGATGGCTGCCTTGTGCAAGACATTTTTAATCTGAGAAAGCAAGAACCAAAGAACTGTGCATGCTGGAATCCAGAAACAAAAATAGGAGTAGTTGGGAAATCTCAGTGGGACTGGTGGAGATGAAGCAGAGTTAACCCTTCTGGACCCAAAATCATCTCAAGAAGGATCACTGGTATGGTGTTCCCATGCTGCCCTTGTCCTTCTAAACAATTGTGGTCATAGTCAGAAGTCACCTGGCACCAGATTATAGTCCACCTGATGAAGGAGCAGCGCTCTGCAAGCTTGTGATTTCAAATAAACCTGTTGGACTATAACCTGGTGTCATGAGACTTTTGACTTTGTCCATCACAGTCTAACACTGGAACCTCCACATCATAGATTTGGAAGTTTCTGTCTAAGCAGTCTCTGAATTTCTGCAGTACATCTTGTAGTTAGTACACTGATGCTCCTATGTGTAAATTGTGGAAGGAGTAAGTGGGTGTGGATGTGGTGCTAATCAGGCAAGCTGCTTGATGCATATACCATTTAAACGGTATTTCCATTAAATACAATGGAACATTGTTTCTCATTGTTTTCTATAACTTTAAGTTCAAAGAGAAGTTCAAATGTTATTTCCTTTCATTTGTTTTGAGTATATTAATCGCATTTAAGTGTGACACTGTACTTAAGCTGTATAAGTACAATGTGCTATGTACAATTATATAGTTTATTCATGTGCATAATTATTTTGATTTTGAAAGTCGTAATGTATGCAGATTTAAGGTACTTTCTTTTCCTGTTCATTGTAGGTGATAATTTTTCCATTGATTTGTTATGGGCCCACAATATCTCATTGTTGACATTTGGTATAATGAATGCCCATTTGAAAATCAACTTTGTTCTCTAATTCCACATACTTGTATGTTCGGAATGACTGAAATTGTACATATTCGCAGTAGTCAGATTAAAGAATATGTTAGGACATGTACGTTCTTAATGAAAAGTGAATTATGTTAAAATAATGAGTCCTTTACTTAAAAAAAACAGTTTGGATTGGATTGTCCTGTTAAAATGAAACTGTTATCAATACACTTTTTGTAGATGCATATTAAAATTTTGAATGTGTTTTGCAAATACCTCCATTGTGTGAACTTTTACTAAAGTTGAGATATTTGGAATTTGTTGCAGTGTGAGTTACTACTTTTTTTAAAAAAGTAATTAAGTGGGAGTAAGGAGGAGCTTCACCTGAATGTGGAGGTGCAATATGCGCTTACCATATTTTTAATCTCCAATCTCTTCCTTTTCAGGCCATTTTTGCAATCACAAGACATGTACTGTGTCTTTGTACACATGCTGTCCAGTGGTTCAGCCTGGCTAGGCATAATTGTTATCGTAGTTGCTTGCTTGTTCCCTGATGTCCTAAGGAAAGTATTCTGGAGACATGCACGACCTACCTTGGCACAAAGGTCACAGGTAAGGATTGAATCGAGAAGGTCACATTTAAATGTATTGAGATTTATTCTTGAAGTGTACACTTTTATGGGTGTTTTTGGAAGCATAATCCAGTTGCATTATATTTGATATTTTAGTTCATTACCTTTTTCCATGAACTTTTATTAGATGCATAGTATAAGCTTGCAGTTCCTTTTTAGTTGGCTACTATACAATGATGATGGACTGTATATTCTTTACTGCTGTATAAAAGTACAATACAATTTACGCAATGTTAGATAAAAGTTGTCAGTGGATTTATCTTTCACCACATGCGTAACTCTATTTCTCAGTTACTTGTATTACAATATGCAGGTAATAATTTGTATAGCTAGTTAAAAAGTTGTGACTTGTTGATTTGTGCATAGGATTAAATAAAAAACAGGAAGTAGTGGTGAGCCACCTTCAAAACGGAAAGTGAAATGTAATGTGAATATTTATTGGTTAGGCGTTTTAAAAAGAAATTATAAATATGCCAGCATAATGGAATAACTGAGAATCTTTGTTAAATAAATAGACCAATCTGTTATCTATGTATGTAACAATTATCAAGAATAAGAGCACAAGCATCTTTAAAATCAAAATGTTTACCTTACCATGATAAGTTGATTGCCTGATTCTTGTTTCAATATACTGAGTCCGCATCATCCTACCTGTCTCTCAAATACAGAACTGAAACAGACCTTGATTAGTAGTTCATAGATACATGCATCCTAAAACCTAAAAGGATATTATGATGTAATATTTACATGATACGTAGCATATTAAACAGCATATTTTTATTTACAGCAAAAGTATAGTATGCTTTTCTCATAGAACCTCTTTTAACATACAAAAAATACCAGATTGCTGCTTCAAGTGAAATTTTGCTTTATCATTTCAATGTATAAGTTGCAAATGAATCATGCTCCATATTCACAAGTTTCAAACAGCAGACTAGTTTTCAAGTTGACACATCTTTCCTTTACTGTGCATTTTAGCAGAAGCCTAAAACGTGCAGGAAAGATTGCGCAAAATCTACACAGTTAACACTTGGACAACAGATCTTGGACTGCAAAGTGACAATTAATGTTAGTGTGAGGCAATAATTTTCCAATGAGAGAATCTAATCTACCCTTGACATCCAGCTCACAATTAACAAGCCAGGTGTCAAACGTGTGATGGAATATTCTCTACTTGCCTGGATCAGGGCAGCTCCAACAATAGGTCAATAGAGTCAATACACTAAAAGACAAAATCCCCTTAATTGAAATACCATAAGACCATAAGACATAGGAGTGGAAGTAAGGCCATTCGGCCCATCGAGTCCACTCCGCCATTCAATCATGGCTGATGGGCATTAAAACTCCACTTACCTGCATTCTCCCCATAGCTCTTAGATTCTTGATGTCACGAGGAATTATCAATCTCTGCCTTGAAAACATTTAGCGTCCCGGCCTCCACTGCACTCTGCGGCAATGAATTCCACAGGCCCACCACTCTCTGGCTGAAGAAATGTCTCCGCATTTCTGTTCTGAATTGACCCCCTCTAATTTTAAGGCTGTGTCCACGGGTCCTAGTCTCCTCGCCTAACGGAAACAATTTCCTAGCATCCACCCTTTCCAAGTCATGTCTTATCTTGGAAGTTTCTATTAAGTCTCCCCTTAATCTTCTAAACTCCAATGAATACAATCCCAGGATCCTCAGCCGTTCCTCATATGTTAGACCAACCATTCCAGGGATCATCCGTGTGAATCTCAGCTGGACACGTTCCAGTGCCAGTATGTCCTTCCTGAGGTGTGGGGATCAAAACTGGACACAGTACTCCAAATGGGGCCTAACCCAGCTTTATAAAGTCTCAGTAGCACAACGGTGCTTTTATGTTCCAACCCTCTTGAGATATGTGACAACATTGCATTCGCTTTCTTAATCACGGACTCAACCTGCATGTTTACCTTTAGAGAATCCTCGACTAGCACTCCCAGATCCCTTTGTACTTTGCCTTTACGAATTTTCTCACCGTTTAGAAAGTAGTCCATGCTTGTATTCTTTTTTCCAAAGTGCAAGACCTCGCATTTGCTCACATTGAATTCCATCAGCCATTTCCTGGACCACTCTCCCAAACTGTCTCGATCCTTCTGTAGATTCCCCACTTCCTCAGTACTACCTGCCTGTCCACCTAACTTCGTATCATCTGCAAACTTCGCCAGAATGCCCCCAGTCCCTTCATCCAGATCATTAATATATAATGCGAACAGCTGTGGCCCCAACACTGAACCCTGCGGGACACAGCTTGTCACCGGCTGCCATTCCGAAAAAGAACCTTTTATCCCAACTCTCTGCCTTTTGTCAGACAGCCAATCCTCAATCCATCCCAGTAGCTCACCTCGATCACCATGGGCCCTCACCTTGCTCGGCAGCCTCCCGTGTGGCACCTTATCAAAGGCCTTTTGGAAGTCTAGATAGATCACATCCACTGGGTTTCCCTGGTCTAACCTACTTGTCACCTCTTCAAAGAATTCCAAGGGCAGGGCATGCTTGTCTTTACTGATGCAGAGGGTAGGAGATGGATGGAAACAAATTCCCCTCCAAGCCAAATACCACCTGACTTGGAACTATATCGCCATTCCTTCACTGTCGCTTGGTCAGAATCCTGGAACACTTTTTTTAAACTGTATGTACAACTATCCTGTAGGAGCTGCAGTGGTTAAAGAAGGCAGCTGATCACCGCCTTTTTGAGGCATTAAGTTTGGGTGATAAATTGTGGCCTCGCCAACAACATCCACATCCGAAGGCCAAAGAAAATCACATGAAATTGGCTGAAGTGTGCGTTGAGGAATTTTCATTTGATGTTCACTTGGTTGATTAGGGAATTAAAACAACCTCATGTTGAATGCACATTCATAAAAATTCTGCTCTTTGTGCTAAAGTTCAACCTAAGTGGGGACCTTGGATTTGATGGTTGCATGGTATTTACTGACCCAGTGATCATATGGCATGGGGCCATTCTGTCTATTCCATCTGCTAAGGTTTTGCCTACTCGCCTACATATCTATATATCTTCGCAGACTGTTAATTTTGATATGGTGGCTCAGTGGTTAGCACTACTGCCTCACAGCACCAGGACCCAGGTTCAATTCCAGCTTCTGGCAGCTATCTGTGTGGAATTTGCACATTCTTCCTGTGCCTGTGTGGATTTCCTCAGGGTGCTCTGGTTTCCTGCCATCGTCCAAAGTTGTGCAGGTTAGGTGAATTGGCCATGCTAAATTGCCCTTAGTGTTCAGGGATGTGTAGGTTAGATGCTTTAGTCAGGAGAAATATAGAATAATAGGGTAGGGGAATGGGTCTGGGTGGGATACTCTTCGGAGGGTCAGTGTAGACTTGTTGGGCCAAATGGCCTGTTTCCCCACTGTGGGGATCCTGTGATTCATGATGTGATTCTTCACATTTATGTGTCATTTGTGAACTTGACAATAGTATTTTTATTTTCTTCATTCAAGTAATTAATCTCTACTGCAAATATTGTGGCTCCTGTCCTGATTGCTGTGGCACTTTACCAGTTACAGGTTACCATCATGAAAATACCCCCTTTATTCCAGTTCTGTCTTGTCTTGGTTAGCTATTTATCTATCCATGCTAGTATGCTACCCTAAACATGGACTCATCTCATTAAGTTGCCTTTTGGTTGGTATGTTACTGAACGCTTTTTGGAAATCCGAATACATTACATCCGCTGGTTTCCTTTTGTCTATCCTGCTTATTGTCGTCGTAAAAAATTTGGATAAATTTGTCAGGTATGATTTTACCTTCATGAATCTGTATTGACTCTGTCTTCTGATATTAAGTATTTCTAAATTGCACATCTCTATTGCATCCTTAGCTTTATTATTTTCCCTAGCAGCACTTCTTGACTGGTAGCTATTGTAGTTATTTCCACTTTTCTGCCCTGTCCCCCCTTTCCCACTTGAATTAATATTTTTGAAATGCTCGGAGTGTCTTCTACCATGAAGATTGATATAACGTATTAAACTTCTCTGCCAGTTCCTGGCTCCCTTGCTGCATTCCCTTTGTTCACTTGGGGCCTCTGTCTTCCTTTTTATTTATTCCAAGAAGCTTTTACTGTGCATTTTGATGTTTGCTTGTTTGCCCTCCTATTTTATTTAAGAAAGGAAGACAAATATGTTTACAACTAAGAAGGAATTTCTTTGCTTAATTGGTGTATCTTCAGAATTCTTCATCCGTGAACTGTGGAAGTTCAGTCATTGGGTATGTTCAAGATAGAAATCAATAGAGACATCAAAGTATATGGGAATATGGGAAAAATTGTGTAGTGGGAGCCATTATCTGTTTGAATATGGAGGCGGCTTGACGGGTTGAATGGCCAATTACTGCTTTGTATGAGCTTCTTAAAAGTCTGCTCTTGTTAACTGCCCAAAGATAGAGTTCACGACATTTGCTTTTTGTTTTCCTTTACTCCAGAACAAATTTCCATGATGCATTAAGCATGATTTTCAGAGCATCGCAATCTTAAAAATCAAATATCCATCTGCATAATCTCAATTGTCTGACCAGGGCCTCTTGAGGGATGAAGTTAAGAAACCGTTCTAATTTCAAAGGGTTGTTGAAATTCAGAAATGTCTTTTACAAGTGACAGTTGGTGCTAGGTCAAGTGTTTATTGTAGATCTGAGAATAATCTGATAACCAAATGTATTTAAGGAAGTGAAGCAAAGGCAAATGTATGGAGTTGGATCACATGTCAGCCAGATCTGTGACATGCCAGAAAAGGCTCAAAGATGAAACGGCCTGTTTCTGATCTGATGTTCCTCCTTACATGCTCTTGTACTCTTTCTGTATATTAAATAAAGCCCTGTTTTCATAACTTTGTGACAGAGGCAAATTGCAAACAACGTAAAATCAAAGCATCATATAGCCAAGAAAGAAGCCATTCATCCCCTCCTGCCACTACTAACTCTTTCAAGGAATGTTCAGTTTAGTATGACAGATTATCTTTATCCCGAATTAATTCATTAAAATTAACTAGAATGAATTAAATAGAAGTCTAATTGTTTTTTGAACATTCCAGTGGAATCTATGATCTGTTATCTGGTTTATTGTGCATCTCAGAAACACTTTTTTCCTTATTTCTTTCACCTGTTTTGATCTATTACATCTGGTTAACAACCCTCGTACCAGAGGAAACTGTTGCTGCTTTCTTCCAAACCCTCAATCTCTATTAAGTCTCCACTTCAAATTTTTCTGCTCAATGAATTAAAATCCAATTTCTCCAATCTCCTGCCATAACTGAAGTTTCTTATCCTTCATGTCTTTTTAGTCAAATGCCAAAATACCCTCTCCAAGATATGGGCATCCTTTCTGAAGTATGGTGTTCTGAATTGTATACAATATACCTGTTAAGGCCTAACTAGCAAATTATAAAACTTGAGCATGATTGACTTTTTTGTATTTACTGCCTCTGTTTTCAAAGCCATGCATCTTTTGATAACTGCCTTATCAAATTTCCATGCCATTGGTAAAGGTTTGCAAATACCCATTTGCTTCTTCACACACACAAGATGTGGTATTTAGGCTACAAAAACAAATTGCTGGAAAAGCTCAGCATGTCTGGCAGTATCTGTGGAAAGGTTTGGTGCCCATTCCTAAGAGTTCTCCCTGGAGAGAAGATTAATAGGTGATCTGATTGAGGTTTTCAAAATCCTCAGTGGTTGGAAAGAGTAAATCAGGAGAAACTGTTCCTGCTTCTAAAAGAAACAGGAGCGAGACAGAATAGATTTAAAGTGATTTGCAAAAAAAAAACAAGGGTGATATAAGAAAAAAAACACTCACAGCAGATATTGGGATATGGAATGCATCACCTGAATGCTGGCAGTAGATTCAGTTGAGCATTTGAAAGGATGATTATTTGGATAGAGATAAAGCATATTCAGAAAAAATGTAGGAAATTAACAACAAGTAGTGATGTTCATTTTGAGGAGCTGGTGCAGACACAGTGGACTGACGAGCTTCCCTCTGCACCTTAACACTTCTGTGATTCTGTTATATACTTTGCATTAAGAAAAGTCTTCAGGGTTTTATCCCAACACCTTGGCACCTTTCCTCTCTGTCCT
Organism: Hemiscyllium ocellatum; assembly: GCF_020745735.1. Lineage (NCBI taxonomy): Eukaryota > Metazoa > Chordata > Chondrichthyes > Orectolobiformes > Hemiscylliidae > Hemiscyllium > Hemiscyllium ocellatum. The sequence continues at coordinate 35,551,673 of NC_083413.1, forward strand.
ATAGATGCAACTGTATCCTTGCGCTACAGGAGAGTTGTAGCATGATAAACTGCACTCCCTTTTTTACAGCACACTTTGCTGTATCCTGTGATTTAAATGTCCAACCACATTGGTTCCTGTGAAAGGAAGAGTGCATAAGGTAACTGTGAGGATAAGATCTCAGTTGGGTAGGGTGACAAGGCTTAAGGTGGAAAGGGTGCCTGTTAAGTGACGGAGTATTTAGGGTAGTTGGTGCTGGGTCTGGTAGAGATCCTGGGGGAGGGGAGGGGAGGGGAGGGGAGGGAGGGGTCTTTGATCCAGTGCCCTTTTGAGAAGGGTGGTTATTGGGTTCTGGGGTATTTTGGATCTTTTGAGAAAGGTATGTTGGGTTCCAATGGCAGGGGGTGGGCAGATGTAGTAAGGCGTTTGATAAGGTTCCCCATGGTAGGCTACTGCAAAAAATACGGAGATATGGTATTGAGGGTGCGTTAGAGGTTTGGATTAGGAATTGATTGGGTGGAAGAAGAGAGAGGGTAGTAGTTGATGGTAAAGGTTCATCTTGGAGTGCAGTTACTAGCAGTGTTCCGCAAGGATCTGTTTTGGGACCACTGCTGTTTGTCATTTTTGTAAATGACCTGGAGGAGGGGCTAGAAGGTTGGGTGAGCAAGTTTGCGGATGATACGAAAGTCGGTCGAGTTGTTGACAGTGAGGAAGGATGTGGCAGGTTACAGCGGGATATAGATAAGCTGCAGAGCTGGGCAGAAAGGTGGCAAATGGAGTTCAATGTAGGCAAGTGTGAAGTGATTCACTTTGGTAAGAGTAACAAGAAGATGGAGCACTGGGCTAATGGTTGGATACTTGGTAGTGTGGATGAGCAGAGGGATCTTGGTGTCCATGTACACAGATCTCTAAATGTTTCCACCCAGGTAAATAGTGCTGTGAAGAAGGAATATGGCGTACTGGCTTTTATTGGTAGAGGAATTGAGTTCCAGAGGCCTGAGGTCATGTTGCAGTTGTATAAGACTCTGGTGCGGCCGCATCTGGAGTATTGTGTGCAGTTTTGCTCGCCGTACTATAGGAAGGATGTGGAGGCACTGGAACGGGTGCAGAGGAGGTTTACCAGGATGTTGCCTGGTATGGTAGGAAGATCGTATGAGGAAAGGCTGAGGCACTTGGGGCTGTTTTCATTGGAGAAAAGAAGGTTTAGGGGTGACTTGGTAGAGGTGTACAAGATGATTAGGGGTTTAGATAGGGTTAACAATGAGAACCTTTTTCCACGTATGGAGTCAGCTATTACGAGGGGGCATAGCTTTAAATTAAGGGGAGGTAGGTATAGGATAGATGTTAGGGGTAGATTCTTTACTCAGCGAGTCGTGAGTTCATGGAATGTCCTGCCAGTAGCAATGGTGGACTCTCCCACTTTATGGGCATTTAAACGGGCATCAGATAGGCATATTGAGGATAGTGGGCTAGTGTAGGTTAGGTGGGCTTGGGTCGGCGCAACACCGAGGACCAAAGGGCCTGTACTGCGCTGTATTTTTCTATGTTCTATGTGTCTGTTCTAGCATAGAGTGGAAATGTGGTCCCAAAGGAAAGAGGGTAGTGTCAGTTTCCCTGGGGATGAGGTTTTTCCTCTTTTTTTTTGGTCGAACATCTGGGTGTGGAATTAAGATTAGATTGCCCACAGTGTGGAAACAGGGCCTTCGGCCCAACAAGTCCACACTGACCCTCCGAAGAGTAACCTACCCAGACCCATTTCCCTCTGACTAATGCACCTAACACTGTGGGGAATTTAGCATGGCCAATTTACCTGACCTGTCCGCTTTGGACTGTGGGAGGAAACTGGAGCACCTGGAGGAAACCCATGCCGACACTGAGAGTGTGCAATCTCCACACAGGCAGTCACCCAAGGCTGGAATTGAACCTGGGTTCCTGGTGCTGTGAGGGAGCAGTACTAACCACTAAGCCACCGTGTCACCCCGGGTCTCAAGAACAGGGGTGGGATACAAGGTCTCAAGGGCAGAGACAGAATAACAGATCTCAGGGAAGAGGGGTGTATCCAATGGTATGGTTGGTGTCAGCTCTTAGGTGTGTCAGCTAAGGTTCTGGAAGAGGTCTGGGAGAGATATACTTGGGGTCCTTATGGTATGTGGAGTGATTACTTTAATGGTTGCCCTGGGGTTAACTTAGGACAATGAAAAACCTAGTTTTTCGTGGGTAACTGTTAGCATAACTACAAGGGAACTCTCTGAATTCTCTATTTAATTTGAGAATTTTGGAGAATTCCAGGAGTAGGGGAATTTCCCATTTTCTTCCTTCACTTACCAGGCTATTCCCTAAGATTCTGCTATATCAGGGATTCTGCAGTTCTCCAGTCTATACTATAGAAATAACTATCTGGAAATTGGTAAGTCTGAGCCATTACGTCCTTATATTAAGCTTGGTGATACCATTGGATAACTCAGCTATACAGGGTGAAGGAAGAAAAATGTAAGAGCATTAGTGTTTATGGGATTCATTAATTAGGGGAATAGTTTGATATTTCTATAGTCGCAGATGTGACACCAAGGTGATAGGTTGTCTCTTTGGTTTAGGGGTCAAGGATATCACGAGTGTCTGGAAGACATTCTGCAGGGACATTGAGATTGAACAAGCAGGTGCATGGTTCACATTGATAGCAATAACTTTGGGTGGCAAGGAGAAGTGAGATCCTGAAAGCAAATTTCAGAGTTAGGAAGGAGAATTGAAATGTAGTAATCTCAGAATTAGTCTCAGTTGACATGCTGATGAACACAGGAATAAGTGAATGAGTGAGTGATTTTCACATGTGGCTGGAGTACTGGTGTACAACGAAGGGCATTGGGTTGTTTAGACGTTGGGATCAGTTCTGAAGTAGGTAGGAGTTATACAAAATGCTATGATCCCAGCTGATGGTACTACTGGACAAGTCAGATCTCTGAATGAGACCTTGCTTGATAAATCTGAGTTTTTTTTCTGTGTTTTGTTAACAGGGTGGTTAGTCACCAGAGGCTTAATCACTTGAGGCCGCAGATTGTATTTAAAAATGAGCAGGAGTTTATTAGACAAAGAAATAAAACAACAAAGCAAGCTATCTAAATATAGAACTTGCTTAGAAATATCTCAAAACACACAGCAAAGTGCCACCCTGTTTGCAAACACCATCTGTCAAGTCCAGAAAAACGATATGCCCATCTCCATCCTTGAGGTTCTACTTAACCAACTCCTTAGTTTCTTTGCTGTGAACAATGGAAACAATTTAATGAGCTTGTTCCAAGTCTGTCAGCATGAAACTTATAAATCTGAATGCTTTCACGATTATAATTACCTGCAGATTTCTAACTGGACTCTACTAATTTGGATGTTTTATGAACTAAAACTTTCTGCTGATGTGACTTAGTCCCTAACCTCCTCCTAATAGCGAAATTAAACTTGCTTCTAAACTCAATATTGGTGTCTTCTAAACTAAATTTTAAACAAATTGTTCGACCTTAGATTTGTGAACTGCAAACAAAGCTTTATAGCCTTGCTTATTTACCCCACTTGTAGTAAACCCACAATATAAACATCTCTACTAATACCACAGGAGTCTGCAGTCACCTGCTTTATGACAAATGCTGAATTTAGTAATTGTCCTGGAAGAACTCTCTATCCTTGTCTTACTTTTGCAAAGAGGTTTCTTTTAAAATAACTAACAAGCAATGTGCTTCAGCTTTGAAATGCAGCTACTACAATGATTTTACATCACAAAGGTGAACGAGTTGTATGTTGGCATGACCAGACTACCGTTCTGACAGTGGGATTTGCAAGTTATGTTCAGGAGTGGTTATGAAGAAAGAACTCAGGGTTGGATGAAAGCAAAACTGGCAAAATAATCCAGAAAAGCAGTAATGTAAAAAGTAAGCAAAGAAATGACAGTGTCATAGAGATGTACAACATGGAAATAGACCCTTCGATCCAACCCGTCCATGCCAACCAGGTATCCCAACCCAATCTAGTCCCACCTGCCAGCACCTGGCCCATATCCCTCCATTCTTCCTATTCATGTACCCATCCAAATGCCTTTTAAATCTGCAATTGTACTAGTCTCCACCATTTCCTCTGGCAGCTCATTCCATGCACCTACCACCCTCTGTGTGAAAAAGTTGCCCCTTAGGTCTCTCTCATATCTTTCCCCTCTCACCCTAAACCTATGCTATCTGTTCTGGACTCTCCGACCCCAGGGAAAAGACTTTGTCTATTTCCCCTATCCATGTCTCTCATAATTTTGTAAACCTCTATAAGGTCACCCATCAGCCTTCGGCGCTCCAGGGAAAACAGCCCCAGTCTTGAACCTGCTCCCTATAGCTCAAATCTTCCAACCCTGGCAACATCCTTGTAAATCTTTTCTGAACGCTTTCAAGTTTCATGACATAATTCCGATAGGAAGGAGACCAGAATTGCACGTAATATTCCAACAGTGGCCTAACCTCTGTCCTGTACAGCTGCAACATGACCTCCCAATTCCTGTACTCAGTACTCTGACCAATAAAAGAGAGCATACCAAATGCCTCTGTCACTATCCTATCTACCTGCGACTCCACTTTCAAGGAACTATGAACCTGCATTCCAAGGTCTTTGTTCAGCAACACTCCCTAGGACCTTTATCATCAAGTATATAAGACCCGCTAAGATTTGCTCTCCCAAAATGCAGCACCTCACATTTATTTGAATTAAACTCCATCTGCCACTTGGCCCATTGGCTCATCTTCCAGATCCTGTTGTAATCTGAGGTAACCTCCTTTGCTGTCCACTACACCTCCAATTTTGGTGTCACCTGCAAATTTACTAACTGTACCTCTTATGTTTGCATCCAAATCATTCATATAAATGACAAAAAGTAGAGATCCAGCACCAATCCTTGTGGCACTCCACTGGTCACAGGCCTCCAGTCTGAAAAACAACCCTCCACCACCACCCTCTGTCATCTACCTTTTGAGCCAGTTCTGTATCCAAATGGCTTGTTCTCCTTGTATTCCATGAGATCTAACCTTGCTAACCATTCTCCCATGGGGAACCTTGTGGAACGCCTTACTGAGGTTCATATAGATCACATCTACCACTCTGCCCTCATCAATCCTTTGTTACTATGTCAAACAACCCCATCAAGTTTGTGCATGGGAAATGATGTCTCACAAAGCCATGTTGACTATCCCTAATCAGTCCTTGCCTTGCCAAATACATGTACTTCCCGTCCCTCTGGATTCCCTCCAACAGCTTGCCCACCACTGACGTCAGGCTCACTGGTCTATAGTTCCCTGGCTTGTCTTCTGGCACCTCACCTGTGACTATTGATGTTACAAATATCTGAACAAGGGACCCAGTAATCAATTCCCTAGCTTCCCACAGAGTTCTAGGGTACACCTGATCAGGTCCTGGGGATTTATCCACCTTTATGCGTTTCAAGACATCCAGCATTTCTTCCTCTGTAATATGGACATTTTTCAAGGTGTTGCCATCTATTTCCCTACATTCTTCTATATCTTCCATATCCTCTTCCACAGTAAATACTGATGCAAAATACCCATTTAGTATCTCCCCTATTTTCTGCGGCTCCAGACAAAGGCCGCCTAGTTGATCTTTGAGAGGCCCTAATCTCTCCTCAGTTACCCCTTTGTCCTTTAATATATTTGTAAAAATCCCTTTGGATTCTGCTTTTCTATTTGCCAAAGTTATCTCCTGTTTGCCCTCCTGATTTCCCTCTTAAGTATACTCCTACTGCCTTTATACGCTTCTAAGGATTCACTCGATCTAGCCTGTCTATACCTTACATATGTTTCCTTCTTTTTCTTAACCAAACCCTCAATTTCTTTAGTCATCCAGCATTCCCTATACCTACCAGCCTTTTCTTTCACGCTGACAGGAATATACTTTCTCTGGATTCTCATTATCTCATTTCTGAAGGCTTCCTACTTTCCAGCCGTCCCTTTACCTGCAAACATCTGCCCCCAATCAGCTTTTGAAAGTTCTTGCCTAATACCGTCACAATTGGCCTTTCTCCAATTTAGAACTTCAACTTTTAGATCTGGTCTATCCTTTTCCATCACTATTTTAAATCTAATAGAATTATGGTCGCTGGCCCCAAAGTGCTCCCCCACTGGCACCTCAGTCACCTGCCCTGCCTTACTTCCCAAGAGTAGGTCAAGTTTTGCACCTTCTCTAGTAGGTACATCCACATACTGAATCAGAAAATTGTCTTGTACGCACTTGACAAATTCCTCTCCATCTAAACCCTTAACACTATGGCAGTCCCAGTCGATGTTTGGAAAGTTAAAATCCCCTACCATAATCATATTATTATTATTATTATTATTATTACAGATAATAAAGATCTCCTTACAAGTTTGTTTCTCAATTTCCCTCTGACTATTACTGGGTCTGTAATACAATTCCAGTAAGGTGATCATCCTATTTTTTTAAATTTCCTAGTTCCACCCAAATAACTTCCCTGGATGTATTTCCAGGAATATCCTCCCTCAGTGCAGCTGTAATGTTATCCCTTATCAAAAACACCAGTACCCCTCCTCTCTTGCCTCCCTTTCTATCCTTCCTGTAGCATTTGAATCCTGGAACATTAAGTTGCCAATCCTGCCCATCCCTGAGCCATGTTTCTGTAATTGCTATGATATCCCAGCCCCTTGTTCCTAACCATGCCCTGAGTTCATCTGCCTTCCCTGTTAGGTCCCTTGCATTGAAATAAATGCAGTTTAATTTATTAGTCCTACCTTGTCTCTGACTGTTTGACTCACTTCTGTTCTCAACTGTACCAGTCTCAGATTGATCTCTTTCCTCACTATCTCCCTAGGTCCCAACCCTCACCTTACTAGTTTAAAATCCCCCGAGCAGCTCTAGCAAATCTCCTTGCCAGTATATTAGTCCCCTTCCAATTTAGGTGCAATCCGTCCTTCTTGTACAGGTCACTTCTACACCAAAAGAGATTCCAATGATCCAAAAATGTGAATCCTTCTCCCATACACTAGCTGCTCAGCCATGCATTCATCTGCTCTATCATCCTATTCCTGCCCTCACTAGCTTGTAGCACCAGGAGTAATCCAGATATTACTACTCTCGAGGACCTTTTTAAATTCCTGCCTAACTCTCTGTAATGTCCCTTCAGAATCTCAATCTTTTCCCTTCCTATGTCATTGGTTCCAATCTCTTGCTGGCCCTTCTCCCCCTTGAGAACATTCTGCACCCTCTCAGACATCCTTGATCCTGGCACCAGGGAAGCAACCATTGAGATTTTTTGCTGCTGGCCACAGAAACGTTTGTCTGCACCTCGGACTCGAGGATCCCCTAACACGATTGATCTCTTGGTACCTGACGTACCCCTCGTTGCATTAAAGCCAGTCTCAATACCTGAAAGACCAACAAATAGAATTTTTCATCAGAATGGGGAATAATGTTAAAATGACAGAATTAAAGATACTCTAGATTGATTATTTGAAAGCAGAAATTGGAATGAATAGGTATGTTATAGTTACCATTACAGAGGTGTGGCTACAAAGTGACCAATATTAGGAATTGAATATCCCAGAATATTTGGCATTTTGGGGGAAATAGGCAAAAAACTAAGGTGAGGTAGTGTTCCTAATGTGGGTCAAGATCAATAACATTGAGAGGAGCACCGACCTAAGAATTTAAATATAAAATCTGTTAGACTGGAGCTTAAAAATAGCAAAGGACACTAAACAATGTTTAGTGATAATGGTAGTCCAGAGCAGGATATAAATCAGGAAATTGAAAGTGCATAATAAATTGGGTAACACAACAATGGACTGTGTAAATTTACATAGACTGGTTAAGCCAAATCAGTAATTAGACTCTTATGAATGAAATCCTGGAGTGTTTATGCACTAAGATTCTGAAATAGGTTGAAAACCTTATGCCCGAAACGTCGAACTTCCTGTTCCTTGGATGCTGCCTGACCTGCTGCGCTTTTGCAGCAACACATTTTCAGCTGAAAAATCGACTAGGGCTGTTTTAGGTTGAAGATAGTGTGTTGAGAAAGGGCTCGCTAGCAACCTTGCTGAAAGGGGAACCTTTGGGAAATAGTGATTTTAATACGATAGAAATTTGCATTATTTAAATGCAGTATCGTTCATTTTGAATTTAGTGTCTTAAAAATTAACAAAGGATAATATGAAAGTATGAGGGGCTGTTCCACTATAGTGGATTTGGATCATGCATCAAAATTTGACAATGAGAGACTATGGTTAGTATTTAAAGAAATACTGCATGGTCTGTAAGGTTGGTTAGCTCAGTTGCCTGAATGGCTGGTTTGATGATAAAACAGTGATGCCAACAGTGTATGTTCAATCCTTGCACCAACATGGGTTAACATGAAGTGATCTACTTTTCAACTTTCTCCTTACCTGAGACATGGTGACCTTCGGGTTAAACCTCTCTAATGAGAGCCCAGCCATTTGGTCTGGTGGGCTATGACAGTTTTACATTCATTACAGACCATGTATAAGTTAAAAAGTATGTTCCTTGAAGACGCAAACACTTAAAGCAAAAGATGAGTCATTGTGGCTAATGGAAGACAATAAAAGTTGCCTTGTAATGGCAGGAAGAAGTGATAAACCTGAAGATTGAGAGCAATTTAGAACCCAGCAAAGGGAAAAAAAAAGAGAATATGAATGCAGGCTAATGAGAAATACAACTGTAGAATCTAAAAGTTTCTTTAAATATGTGGAAGAGTAAAGGGTCAAATGTGGGTCTACTACAGGTGGGGACAGCATAATTGGAGATCAGAGAGTTTAAACAAAGTAATTACTTTTCACCTGGCTTCATAGAGCAAGATACAGAAAAATTTCCAGAAGTACTAAGTGGCCACAGTATTTGTGAAACTGAGGACCTAAAAGATATTAGTAAAGAAGTAGTGCTTGAAAACTTTACCGGATTGAATTTTGATAAATCTACTGGATCGTATGTGTTGAAGATGGCTATGGAGGTGCATTGGTGATTATCTTTCAAAATTCTGGAAAGGTTCATACAGATCGCAAAGTAGCAAATATAACTCCACCATTTAAGAAGGGAAGGGAGGACAGAGTGAAGAACTACAGACTTTTCGAGCCCTCCACTATCACCTGATGAAGGAGCGTCGCTCCGAAAGCTAGTGTGCTTCCAATTAAACTTGTTGGACTATATGCTGATGTTGTGTGATTTTTAACTTTGTACACCCCAGTTCAACACCGGCATCTCCAAATCATGACTACTATCGACACCGCTAATCGCCGGCTTAAAGTGGAGAGGATCTCCAAGAATGTTACACAAATCGACACAGACATCAAGTTTCTCATCATACTGTAAATTTTTGCTATAAATTCTGTTAGGATTGAGCCCTCCACTATCACCTGAAGAAGGAGCGTGTATCCGAAAGCTAGTGTGCTTCCAATTAAACCTGTTGGACTATAACCTGGTGTTGTGAGATTTTTAACTTTGTACATCCCAGTCCAACACCGGCATCTCCAAATGATACAGACTTTTAGTCTAGTATTAACTAGGGTAGAGTTTAGCACTAGTATTTAGCACTATTAACTAGGGTAGAGTTAACATGAATTTATGCAAGGGGGATATGGTTAACAAACTCTTTATCTCTTTATTTTGGTCTCTTTATTTAAAGAACAATGCAATTCCATAAGGGAGTGCAACAGAAGTTCACAAGACAAATCCCTGACATGGTGGGGTTGTTTTCAGCAAAGATTGAGGAAAATGGACCTGTATTCTCCAGCACTTACAGGCGATATCTTGAAACGTACGTAATTCCTATAGGATGGATGTAGCTAGATTGTTTCCCTGATGACTGAAACTAGAACCAGGGGACATCATCTCAGAATAAGAGATAAGAGTAGGGCATTAAGACTAAGATGAGGATGAATCTCTTCATTTAGAGTGTGATGGATCATTGGAATGCTGTAAACGAGGGCTGTGAAAGCTCAGTCTTTGAGCATTTTCAAAAAGTTGATAGATTTCTGAAGACGAATGAAGTTAAGGAATATGGAGTTGGTGTTGGAAAGCGATATTGAAGTAGATGATGAAGAATTATCTAACTGAATGTTGAAAAGGCTCACCTTAAATAGCTTTCTTCTGTTCCTATGGAACCTACTTTTAGAAAACCTTGCAGTGATGTCCTGGGCTGACGTGATTGACCTCCAGTAATCTCAGTCATTGTCCTGTTAGGTATGACTTCAGCTACTTGAGTGTTTTTCCCTAATTCCCAATGACTTCATTTTGCTAAAGGATTTCTATCTCACTTTGTCAAATGTACTTTCATATCAAAGATGGGAGGTAAGATTTTTGTTTTGTCTTGGATCTTAAATGTGAAGTTATCTTTGACAAACAGGGAGATATCAAAATCATCTAGCAAAATTCTCTCCCTTCTCACCTCTGGAATTCAGCCCTCTGTTTCCTATATTTGCAGCAAAGCTGTAGTAAGGTTCCAAGCTGATTAGTCCTAGTTGAACCCAAACTGAGCACAGAGAAGATTTTGATGTGAAAGAATAAATACCAAAAAAAGTTAAGTCCAGTCATTATGTGGGATGTCTACCATATTTAGAAATTATTCTGACTAGCATCTGAACAGGTAGAGGAATCTTATAGTAAGGCTTTCTAAATTCAAAGGCGAAAAGGGAGATACAGAACATCGATTCTTGTAAATAATTCTTAATGTACCAACTTCTACATCTTGATAGGAATGTTGAAAATGGTGCAGAGCTAAGTAGAAGGAAGTACAATCCCTTTCGGGGTGTACAAATCTCGGGGACTACTTAGTCATCAGTAAAGTCTCGGTCTTCCTATTTGGAAATGGTGCAATATGGAGAGGAAGTAAAGGTGATTATATTAGATTAGAGACAAATGTGTAAATTATTAGCTTAGTTCAAGTATATTAGTAATTTTTATAAAGAATTTTCTTTATTTTGTACAAATGTGCAACTGTATTTTCCTTTATCTGCTTTACATTACTTTTTCAACTAGATCACGATTGTGCCGCTCTGTAAAGGAGGATGCAAACCTCCCGGACAGTCCTCTAGCAATAGAAGAATTATTAGCTGCATTCGCTCAGTTATCCATATGTAACTACAAATGGCAATAAGCTGGTTTTGTTTCGTTTTATTTTTGAATAAGAAAGGTAACTCTGTTTAATGAAAGCTTTTATCTAAATATATATTTAAATCTTATATTGTGCACTTTAAAATATTAGTCTCACAGCCCCTTTTTATAACCACAAATCATTGCTTTGTTCAGCACAGATGAATAAATCCTCACATCAATTAACATCAATTAATTTGTTATATTTCAAATTATAAATAGTTGATTAGTAGACTATACAAGAACCTTCATGAAGGTATTTAGCACATACTGTTGTTTTTGCTTGAACAATTTTGAAGAACCTAAAGAAATGGACGTTTGTACTTTGTTTTACAGGTGGATTTAAGTACTTCAAGTATATAGTCTTACGTAAAGGACCTTCAGAAGTAATAATCAATGAGTTTATGTAGTGTAAACAAAAACAGGAAATGCTGAAACAACTATGCAGTCTATCAGCTTTTGAGAGAAAATCAGTTGATATTTCAGGTCAGTTACCAATTAGAATAGAGACTAGTTAAGAAATTTTGAATACTTATGAAGATGAGAGCAGATCTGTAATAGACTGGAAGATAGATTATTTGAGAAACGTACAACTATATTTGTCCTATTTATTTTATGAATAGGGAATGCTTTTAGAGTGTTTATGCAATTACTCAAGTGTTGTGTCAAACTGATCCATCTAGGGGAATTTTAGCTGGTAGAGCTTTTGCTAAATTTCAGATCTTCAAGCTGGTCATGTCATTTTTATTTACTCTTCAATTGCATACTTGGTTTTCAGTTGTGCATAAATTTATATGTTCCTTCAGTATGCATCATACATGGGAACTCTTGTATTTGAATGCAGGGTCACTGAATACTTCAAGGGCAGTGTTAGACGAATTCTTCTTTAGAAGGTAACCAAAGATTGGTGGAATAGATGAGAATGTGTAGTTATAAACACGAGCAAAACAGCCATGATCTTTTTGAATGGCAGAGCAGACTCGAAGCTAAATAGCCTCTTTCTATTTTTTTATGTTTGTATAAACAATGGCTTTGTTTTGTCAGTGGCTGTCCAATATCTCACTCGAATGAACGTGCTCCACCTGTTACTTAGCCTTAATGTGATATGTCACCTCACTGTGGGACTATCCAAGCCCCTACAATTAGATTAGATTACTTAGTGTGGAAACAGGCCCTTCGGCCCAACAAGTCTACACCGACCCGCCGAAGCGCAACCCACCCATACCCCTTCATTTACCCCTTACCTAACACTACGGGCAATTTAGCATGGCCAATTCACCTGACCCGCACATCTTTGGACTGTGGGAGGAAACCGGAGCACCTGGAGGAAACCCACGCAGACACGGGGAGAACGTGCAAACTCCACACACAGTCGCCTGAGTCGGGAATTGAACCCGGGTCTCAGGCGCTGTGAGGCAGCAGTGCTAACCACTGTGCCACCCAATTCTATTGTCATCAAATCGAAAGATTTACTGATACCTTTAAAAAGCTTGAACTTTTTAAATAGTGTGCAAATAAAAAAGACCCTTGAATGAAGACCTTCGTGAGTTGACTGAATAAGTTAAATTCAATGAAAAAGCATTTTGCAGGAGTGTTAACCGACTAGGTTTTGCACTGATATTAAGACAAATAATCAAGTTGTAGGTTTTAAGAGATTAATTTGGCAAGGAGAGCATTTAGAGGGTGAGCATATTTAGGTAAATTTGAGAGCTCAAAGCTGAGGCAGCAGAAAAGTTTTGATTTTTTTTAGCCCTGTAAATTCCAGTGGAAATATTCTCCATATCAGACTGACCCATCTGTTCTCCTCAAGTCTCTCATTATCTTTGTTCACCAGTCCTGCTGCTTTTGTATCCTTAATAAATTCTGATATTGTGCAAATTAAAGGGCAGGTCATTCTCGACAAATCTTTTGGAATTCTGTGAAGACATTATGAGCAAAGTATGGGGACCTAGTGGATGTAGTGTACCTAGGTTTCCAAAAGACCTTCAACAGGGTGCTGTACAAAAGGCTGCTGCTTAAGATAAGGATACATGTCATTGAGGGTAAAGTGTCAGCATGGTTGACTAACGGGAAGCAGAGTGTGAATAAATGACTGCTATTCTGGCTGGCAATCAGTGGCTAGTGGAGTGCCTCAGGGATTGGTGTTGGGATCGCAATTATTTATCATATAGATGATTTGGAGTTGGGAACCATCTGTAGGGTGTCAACATTTACAGATGACACTAAGATGAGTGGCATAGCAAAGTGTGTAGAGGACTGTGAAACCTTGCAGAAGAACATAGATACATTGAGTGGGCAAAGGTCTGGCAGATTATATTAACAAATGTGAAGTCATACATTTTGGTCGGAGTAACAGTAAAAAGGATTATTATTTGAGTAGTAAAATGTTGCAGCATGCTATTATGCAGACAGACCTGGGTGTCCTGGTCCATGAACCATAGAAGGTTGGTACAACAAGTAATTAGGAATTTTGTCCTTCATTGCTAAAGGGACTGAGTTTAAAAGCAGCTGTACAAGGTGCTGGTGAGGCCGCAGCTGGAGTATTGGGTGCAACTTTGGTCTCCTTGCTTGAAAAAGGATGTACTGGCTCTGGAGGGGGTACAGAGGAGGCTCACTAGGTGGATTGTGGAGTTGAGGGGATTGGTTTATGTGGAGAGACGGAGTAGATTGGGATTGTATTCATTGGAATTTAGAAGAATGAGGGGGTTCTTATAGAAACATAAAATTATCAGGGAATAGATAAGATAGAAGTAAAGAGGATGTTTGCACTGGCAAGTGAAGCTAGGACAAGAGGGAATAGCCTCAAAATTAGAGGGATCAGATTTTGGACTGAATTGAGAAGGAACTTCACTCAGAGGGTTGTAAATCTATGGAATTCCTTGCTCAGTGAAGTAGTTGACGCTACTTCAGTCAAAGTTTTAAAGCTAAGGTAGATTTTTTTAAAAACAATTAAGTGATATGGTGAGAGCGCAGGTAAGTGGACCTGAGTCCACGAAAAGATCAGCCATGATCTTATTGAATGGCAGAGCAGGCTCAAAAAGATGGATGCCCTACTCCTGCTCCTCATTCTTATGTTCTTATATCTTGTGGCTAAGTTGATTTTTTTATCTTTATTTTTAAAAATTGCCCAGTCAAACTTGTTTCACCAAGCAATATCCATTAATCATTGTTGTTCTTTTATTGAATCTGATGTTTTATATCATTATTGAACAAGTTCTAAAAATGTCCATACATCTTTTTGTGTCTCTTTCAACTGTATTGTCAGTCATTTCAAAAAGTATCTTCTGGCCTTTAACATGTCCTTACTGGCTGCCAGTGATATGCATTTTAAAATATTAACTTCATTGTAAATCATGGTTTTTAGGTTTTGCCCAGTGGTCATACTAACTTGTCAGACATCCAACTGTTATATCACTTACAACCCTTGTGTTTTCACCTGTTTATCTTTAGTTTCAGAATTCTTTACTGAAACCCCTCCTCTCTTCCTTTAAAAACATTCATAAAAACTATCTTTTAATTAATTTTAGTATCCCTCCTAATATCCCCTTTGGCATGGTGTAAATTTTATTTTTTGTCACAGAAGTACTCCATATATGCTGTCCTTTTGTAGTTGTATGATTTATTGTGGTCAAAGATCATACAGTAACCCTGCCCTCCCCACCTCGTACTTGCAGGTGATATGTTCCACGACCTACCTCCGAAATCCAAAACCCTGGATAGGAGGGAACCCATTCATTTCAATGGGAAATTTCCATTCCCAGCAGCCTCCTGCTTCTGGAAAGTTCCCCATAATCTATTCGGCCTGCAGGTAACTGAACCTACGGAAAATGATTCTGCGGATATGGGGGTCGCCATAATGACCTCCTTCCAATTTTATGTCACCGTTTGCATATCTTTGGGAATGAAAATCTGGAGTGAGTGCAGTCTCTCTTAGAGAGGACGAGATTGCGGATGGGGCTGCGCGGTGACGGCACATTGGCTCAGTGGTTAGCAGTGTTGGCTCAGTGCCAGGGACCCAGGTTCGATTCCAGCCTCGGCAACTGTGTGGAGTTTGCACATTCTCCCAGTGTCTGCGCGGGTTTCCTCCGGGTGTTCTGGTTTCTTCCTACAATCCAAAGGTGTGTAGCTCAGGTGAATTGGCCGTGGGAAATTGCCCATAGTGTTCAGGGATGTGTAGGTTAGGTGCATAAATAGGGTAATAGGGCAGGGAAATGGGTCTGGATGGGTTACTCTTCAGAGGATTGGTGTGAACTTGTTGGGCCGAAGGGCCTGTTTCCACTTGTAGCGATTCCATGAAATTCTCCTTAAACCTCAAACCCTTCACTTTTGATGCTGTTCTTGTCTGTCTCGGTAAACCATGATGAAAGCTACCTGTTTTCTGATGGTGTCACCAAGCATGATAGTGAGAAACTGGAAAAGGTCACGTACACCAAAGATATCAATGTAGGATCAGAAAGACATTCCAAGTGAATCTCTGAATATAATGAAAACTGAACTGCGGATGTTGTAAATCAGAGACAAAAATAAAAATTGCTAGAAAAACCCAGCAGGTCTAGCAGAACCAGAGTTAACGTTTTAGGTCAATTGAGGGTTCTAAGGAAGGGATATTCGACCAGAAACGTTATATCTGATTTCTCTCCATAGATGCTGCCAGACCTGCTGAGCTTTTCCAGCAATTTTTATTTTTGTCTCTGAACATAATTGATACGGGTGAAACCACACAAGCACTGTCTGTGCCATGACGATGGAGAAGTACTGGAGAAAACTGGTATGGTCAGCTGTGCCAGTGTCTGCAGACAGTCTGAAGAGTGAAAACTTTTCACAGCCATGTCATGCCACAGCCATTTGTGACATTTGTTGAAAACTAGATTGGTACTTTAGCAGTAGTGAAAGCCTGCTTTGAAAGGACTCAAATGTAGCCCCAGCTGTGGTATCCCCCTATCCAGATTGTTGCTGGTTATTGCTGTTTTCAGCTGCAACATCTCACATTTTCAGAACAGATAAATGGATCTGCCAGAGAACAGCAAAAAGCCAAAATGGCTCCCTCCTGTGATACATTATATGAAATGGAAGCTTTTCAGAACGTCTTTACTTGAAGACATCCTGTGATAAAACAATCACATCTACCAGTGTAAGATGAGTCAACTAACTTTATTAGTTGGTTGAATGACGCGGTGGCTCAGTGGTTAGCACTGCTGCCTCACCGCATCAGAGTCCTAGGTTCGATTCCAGCCTCACGTCTGCGTGGGTTTCCTCCAGGTACTCCAGTTTCCTCCCACAGTCAGGTCAGGTGAGATGAATTGCCCATGCTAAATTGCCCATAGTGTTAGGTACATTAGTCGGAGGGGAAGTGGGTCTGTGTGGGTTACTTTTCAGAGGGTCGGTGTGGACTGGTTGGGCTGAAGGGCCTGTTTCTACACTGTAGGGAATCTAATCTAAATCATGAAAATTAGCCAGTCAGTGATGCTGAAAGTGGCAAAATGAAAGGCTGGTTTTATTTGTTGCTTTGAGCTAAATTTAATTACAATGTTATTTTCAATATACTTAGTGTAACTTTTTTTTTAATTACAATATTTCAAGTTGTTTTACTTTACAATTGCTTCTCCACAATGCACTTTTTTCAGTGCATCCAGGTTGGTTTTGTATCACTTCCAAAATTACTTCAATTTGAGCTCACTTTTTGTGAAGAGGAGCATTGTTCTGTAAATATGTCACTTAACGCATTTGGTAAGCGATTACAAGTTGAGCACTGAGTTTAAAAAAATCATCTGCTTAAAATTATATCGTGAATTTTAGTTTGGAGTAGCCTTCCATGGTGAGTTTAAAAATATAGTCAACTCTCGTTTGGTGATGATGCAGTATTAGCAATTCTACAATCATCAGGTATCATTATATTTAAGTTTAACAAGGATTACACTGGTATTGAGCTTTGTGGCAGTGATTAATCCAGTTAAGGAAACTATCTGTCTTTTGATTTGATTGCCAAGCTGCAGGAATTGAAGAAACTCACCACCATTTATCAAATAGAACTAGGCTTTGGAATTAGGCCCTGGGTAGGGGAATCTTACCTGGCCAATAGCTCCTGCACTTACACTCCCCAATGCACACTACTTACCTTGCTCATACTGGCCGTCTCCATGGTACTGGGTAAGTTGGAATCAAGACTGGGATGGGATGCTGTCAACAAGCACACTGTCCATGCCGTCAATCAGGCACATAGTGCTCTTGAAAGACCCCACCGCACCCTGGTGCACATGCGCACACACACACACCCTTGCAAGCATGCACGCACACACCCTCTCGCATGCATGCAAGCAGGTGAACATCATGCATTACTTCTAAGAGCGCTGCTTGTCTTTACCACAACCACCAGACCAACCCCCCGGCCATTCCCAAGCTGGACTATCCTAAAAGTGGTATGAAGAGACTCTTGAGTGGTCATTAATTGATCATAAAAGGGTCTCAATTGGAGTAGATGAGGTAGTTTGGCCATGGATCTTTCCATACGGTACTTAATTCTGGTGGATGTGTTGGAGATCAATATGCCACTAACCTTGCTAATTAGTTACTCCCAACCATGTACCATCCTGATTCAGAGCAATGTTGCCGTTGCTTCACTTTTGGATCGAATTTTGGGATTCTTTCCTAGCGGCACCGTTGGTATCCTTACACCCTCAAACTATAGCCACTCAAGAACATAGAGAAGATGCTATGAAAACAAAGGATAGACAATAATTGCTGGCATTGACAATGACATCCATATCCCATGAGCAAAAATAAAACAAATGTAGTTCACACTAGCTTCCAGAGCACACAATTCTTTTCAAATGCCAGACATAGTAATATTTCTCAATCTCAGACCATTATGAACCTGTTGAGTCGAGTGTTTGATACTTTGCACAGCTTTCTTTCCTCCTCATCTGAAGCAGTGGTTCATTTTCAATTTTGCTGCAAAAGCAGTGACAGCCCTCATGTACCTTGCCTAAGCATCAAACTGACTTAGGAATTTAGCCAGTGCAATCTACCTAAAAAGAAAAACAAAGTCAGCATCGACTTAGTGTAAGTTGTTTATTGGTCGGCATAGACATGGTGGGCCAAAGGGACTGTTTCTGTGTCTTATAACCCATCAGTGCCCAGCTGCGAGAAGCATATATCAGGAATCCAACCTAGAAGTGTCCAAGGCTGTGAGTGACTGTTGTGTCATATGTCACGTTAAATTTGACAATGATATTAGAAGAGCCCTATTCATAACCCCAATAATTAATATTTTTAAATAATGTTTATCCTCTTTAAAGAATAAAAACTTGCATTAAAATACTACCTTGATCTGAGATGACTTGTTTTCGTGATCATCTTGGAAAAGCTACTAAAATTCAGTTTTGTCACTTATATATTACGTGTTCCTTCACTTTTCTGTTCCTTTATAGATGTACATCAACAGAGTTGCTTTAGAGGATGACCAGATTGCTCTCCAGCCACTGGCCAGGGCCAGGAACCAACTGAGAAAGATTAGGTAGAGTGGAAGGAGCAGATGCTCAGTTATTTGCATGGCAGATGTGATTGGACTATAAGCAGTGCTTAGGCAAGGACATGATGGCATGAATGTTGGGATGGGATGAAGAAACAACTGCCTGCATGCAGGATTACCGCTTAGCAAGCACCTGCTTTTGGGCTTTACTGCTTTCCTATTAAGTAGCAACATCAGCATGAATTAATATATGAAGAATAAAGCTAGTTTGAATAACCACTTAACACTTTTGTTATAATTAACGCACTTTTAAAAACCAAAAGTGATATTGATGCATTTGAAAATTGAATTGATTGATTGAAATCCAAATTATTGCACTTTTTAATTTTGTAATGTATATTGCAATTGGTAGATTTCTTAACTTTAATACATGTAGTTTTTGAGAAAGTATTACAACTAAATGCAGTTTGAATGACTAACTAGGGAATGATTTATGATTCTATCAGAGAATCTATATCTTCACAGATTAACAGTCCCAGATTGTTTTTAAATAAGTAGTTATACACGTTTTCTTGTTATTCAAAACTGTTTTCAATGAGAGTTTCTTTCAATTTTTAACCAGTAAAATTGAACAGACTTGTTCATATTCCATCCTCTTACTGTTTAGAACTATGTTGTTAGGCAAGCATTGTAGAATTTTATGTCATAGAATGAAACTACTTTGCCCACTGTATCTCTGCTGACTCTTCGAAAGAAACCATCAGTTCTATTTCTGTCTTTTTTTTTTCATAGCCCTGCCAACATTTATTTTTCAAATACTTATCCTAATCTTTTAGAATGATACTAATGACCCTTCTTCCACATTTACTCAATGAAGCCCTTCAGCCCTTTTGAACATCTCCATCAAATCTCTTTTTATTTTCCTTGGTCTAAGGAGCAGAATTTTTCAAATCTTCAGAACTGAGGTTACTCAAGTATAGTGCCATTCTAGTAAAAGCAAAAGCCACATGCTGGAAAATGGAAAATTAAAAACACAAAATTTTGGAAATACTCTGCATCTCAAGTAGCATCTGTGTTGGTAGAAAAACAATTACCCCTCATCAAAACAGTATCTGTTTTCCTCTCCCCAGATATTGCGTAACAATCTAGTACATTCCTTTGATTTCCACTCCAAAGTGTGATACCCAGAAATGGCCACGCAATTCCAGTTGAGCCTCATCTGTATTTTATTAATGTTTTGTATAACTATTCTATTTGGTCTTTTTTTAAAAAATAAAGTCAAGAATCATATTTTAACAGCTTAATCTATTAGTTTTGTCACATTTAAAGATTTTTTTGCATATATAATTAAACCTTTAGATTTTATTGTCTCCACTCATTATTTCTATCAAAAGGAATCACTTTGCACATCTGTGCTAAAGTTTGTCTGATCATTTCACAAATCTGATAACATCTTCCTGAAATTTTAGACCAGGTGCTCTCCCTGTTTTTCCACTATAACGGTAGTTCCAAAACTGACCACCAAGGAGAGACCACTGTAAAAGCAAATGTTAATCATTTGTTCTCTGCTTTCTGCCCTTAACAAAATTCATATTAGTGCTGTCCTTTTAATCCCATGAGTTTCAAATTTGCTAATGGGTCGTCTATGTGGTATTTTCTCCAAACTCATTTTCATTATCCATGTTCAAAATGATCATACCCGTTCAACTTGTCCAATCTGGTAATTGCTGGATTTATCCCCCCTTTTTTTGAACAGGAGTAAAGTATTTGCAATTCTGTAGTATTCTGACACTAACTTGTACCTAAGGAGGATTAGAGAATGTTGTCAAAGCCTCTGTATTTTCCATTCTTCTGTCCCTCAGCACCCAAGGGTGAATCCCCTCTGGATATTGTTTAAGATTTTTCAAAAATTCTCAGACTGAGTAATGTCTACACATTGATACAACTGAGAATGTAGTTTGTGCTAAGCACTGTACTGTAGCACACGTACTTAAATCATTGTTGAAAATGAAATTTATGTTCAAGTTGTAATGTTTCCTGTATGGCTTAGAAATGGAAAATCTAGAAAATAATCAGTTGTGTACTTGTGATTGCATCCAATAAGGGATGGGGTTCTGAGCATATTTTCTTTAATTGGCATACTTTTTATAGTGAACTAACATGATATAACTTTGAAATATGGTTTGAGAGAGACTTGGAGATCCATTTTAGCTATTTGAGGTGACTGTTTCCGATTATGAGGTTTGCATATGGTAGAATTGGCAAAGAAATAGGATGTTTGTGTGTATGCAGATTTATGTTTTGGAGGGGCATATACTTCTACTCTCTCTTATCTAATGTTTTAATAGTATTATCTTCTATTGTGTTTTAAATTTTTTCAAAGTCACAAAAATTCCATTCATATTCTAATAATAAAATGATTGGAAACCTTAATGCAATGTGCTCCTCTGCTTAGCATGTATTATACTAAATCTGTGCTTAAAATGTTAAAAATTAGTTATGGCGTATCTTTGTTTGCATTGCATGGATCTAGTGAATATTTCTGTTCATACCTGAATGTGGCTATTCTTTGAAATAGCTTGCAGAATTTATGAAAGCATAAAATGAAAGTGCTTGAACTGTTTTGAAAATTAGTGTAAATTTTTGTCTTGTCATTAAGTGCCTTGTAGTTATGTCTTGGAGTATGCGATGATGTTTTATAGAAAAGTTGTCTTATTTTGTATGTTCATCTGTAGAGTGTTTATTTTTAAAACTAAATCTGGAGAGACTTTTTGTCATGATTTTCATACTTTTTAAACTATTAGATCAATTTATTACAAGTACATTCTGTTGACACAGGAAAGTTCAAATGACTTTAAATAGAAATTGTACATGTGCTTTTAAAATCAGACTACAACTAATGTATGCTGATGCATTTGATATTTAAATAATTTAAGCATATAAGGAAGGAATTTATTCTGTTTCTACATGAAATATTCTAATCAACCCTGGGGATGGGGATAACAAACTCAACCAAGCTATATTGATTTTAAGAAATTTGCAACACATTGATTCTTGGAATTTATCAGAATTCTTTCTCCGTATTATCCAACAAAACACGTCATTTTGATTACAAATTGGCAGTATAAACTATCTCCTGTGACTTCTGGATTTAATCATGACGTGAAGAAACTTATCCTGTTTGTGGTAATTTTATATTTCTGTAGATTCTCATTGGTTGGAGGGTTCCTAGGTGGAAGATGAGGCGCTCTTCCTCCAGGCGTCGTGTGGTCAGGGTCTGGCGATGGAAGAGGCCAAGGACCTGCATGTCCTTGGCGGGGGGGGAAGGGGGAAGGAGTTAGTGTTCAGCCACGGGATGGTTGGTGCGGGAGTCCCAGAGGTGTTCCCTGAAACGTTCCGCAAGTAGGCGGCCTGTCTCACCAATTGGGCCGCCTACTTGCGGAACGTTTCAGGGAACACCTCTGGGATACCCACACCAACCAACCCAACCGCCCCATGGCTGAATACTTTAACTCCCCTCCCACTCCGCCAAGGACATGCAGGTCCTTGGCCTCTTCCATTGCCAGACTCTGACTACACGACACCTGGAGGAAGAGCACCTCATCTTCCGCCTAGGAACCCTCCAACTACACGGGATGAATGTAGATTTCTCCAGCTTCCTCATTTCCCCTTCCCCCACCTTATCTCAGTTCCAACCCCCGGATTCAGCACCGCCCTCTTGACCTGCAATCATCATCCCGTCATCTCCGCCCCCACCCTTCTCCGGCCTATCACCTTCACCCTCACCTCCTTCCACCTATCGTATTCCCAGCACCCCTGCCCCACCTTTTATCTCCGCCCGCTTGGAACACCCGCTTCATTCCTGAAGAAGGGCTTATGCCCGAAACATTGATTCTCTTGCTCCTTGGATGCTGCCTGGCCTGCTGTGTTTTTCCAGCACCACGTTTTTCAACTCTGTTCAATGGTTACACCTAATGTTGGAATTCTTTAGCTGACAAGTTGTGAACAGCTTCTGTCCAACCTGACTTTGGAAGGTTAGGTTTATACTGCCCCTCTATCTTGCAGTTGCAACTGTGACTCCTTCTATTCATATGTTGTCTGTAAGTGTGTTTTTAAACAAGAGTTTGCTTTTAAGATGAAATTTACTGTCTGTGTTAAATATTTCCACATTAATTCAAATCCCTAATTTATTGTTGTCACATGTACGAAGATACAGTGCAAAGTGCTGTTTTGCGTACTATATAGGCAGAGTATACCATAAAGTGCATCAGGGTAGCAGAACAGAATACAGTGTTATAGGTGCAGAGAGAGAGGTCAGAATTAGCATTTGAGAGGTCCATTCAAAAGTCTGAAAACAGCAGGTGAGAATCTGTTCGTACGTATATTTAAATTTTTATATCTTCTGCCCAATCGAAGTGTGTATAACTGGGATGGGCAGGGTCTTTGATTATATTGGTTGCTTTCCCAAGGCAGCAGGAAGTATAGACTGAAAAATGCATGGAAGGCTGATTTGTGTGATGGACTGGGCTGTGTTCACAACTCTGTAGTTTCTTGCAGTCTTTGGAAGATCGGTAGCTTTGCTACATTGCAGTGCACCCAAATATGTGGTGCATCTATAAAAATTGCTGAGAATCCTTGTGGACATGCCTCCTGAGGAAGTAGAGATGTTGTGCTTTCTTGACTATTACCTCAATGTGGGTGGGCCAGGACTGACTGACTGATCATCACTTTAAGGAACCTGATACTCTCGCCCATCTCCACCTCAGCAACATTGATGTTGATAGGGGTGTGCCCTCCACGCTCCTTCCTGAAGTCAGTGGCCAGCTCCTTTATTTTGCGGTAGTTGATGGGAGAGATTGTTGTCTTTGCACCATGCCTCTAAGCACTCTGTCTCTTTCCTATTTTGTCTTGTCATTGTTTGACTGGTTGACTGACTGGTGATGTCATCACCAAACTTGTAAACGGAATTTCAGTGGAATTTGGCCACAGTTATAAATCTATGAGTAGAGTAGGGGGCTGGGTACGCAGTCTTGTGGACACCGGTGTTGAGGATTATGGTGGAGGAGGTGTTGTTGTCTATTCTTATTGCAAGTCTATGGGTGTAAAAGCCAAGGATCCAGTTGCAGGGTGGGGAGTGGAGAACTAAGTCTCTGCGTTTAGAGATGAGTTTATTTGGAATTAGTGTTGAAGACGGAACTGCAGTCCATAAGTAGAAGCGTAATGTAGGTATCCTTGTTATCCAGATGTTCTGGGGAGGAGTGTAGGGCCAGGGAGATGACATCTGTTGTGGAGTTGTTGCGCCAGAAGGCAATTTTGTAGTGGTGAATTTGACGTGAGCCATGAGTAACATCTTGAATTACTTCCGAACTATGGAGGTCATAGCCACTGGACAATAGTCATTGAGGCACACTGTGATTTTTTTAAGCACCAGGATGATGGTGGTGGTCGTCTTGAAGCAAGTGGGGACTTCAGATAAGAGTAACGAGACGTTGAAGGCATTTGCAAATACCCCCACCTCTCCATCCCAGCTGGTTTGCACAGAACCTGAGTGCATGGCCAGGGACTCCCTCCAGTCCAGTCGCTTTCCATGGGCTCTCGCTCAAGAAGGCTAATGGCTGCAGCGGTGATTGTGGGTACAGGTGCATCTAAGGCTATTGGGATAGATATGTTTCACTGGCCTTCTGTTCAAAACAAGCGTAAAATGCATTGTGCTCGTTGGATAGGAATGTACTATTGTCCATGATTCTGTTCAACTTCACTTTTTAGTATATGTCGTGTAAGCCTTGCCACAAACAATGGGTGTCCATGTGGTTGTCGGGATCTCGACCTTAGTTTGCATTGCTTCTTGACATCTGTCCTTATGAAGATTGAACCTATATTTCTTGTACAGGTCAGAGTTGCCTGACTTGTATGCCTCCGACCTGAGCTTTGGTAGGGAGTGGATCTTGCGATTAATCCATGGTTTCTGGTTGGGGAATATTCGATTTAAATTCTTTGTCATGCATTCCTTGCGCAATTAATAATAAAATCTGTGATGGTAGTAGCATATTCATTTAGGTTGGCCACTGAGTTCTTGAATATGGACCAGTCCACCAACTCTTGAGCAGTCCTGTAGAAGCTCTACCATTTCCCTCCAGCTAACATTGCACTAATTTCTGTCCTGGGCCCTCACACTTCAATTTTTACTTGTAAGTCAAGAGGACGAGCACAGTTCATTATCATTTTTGAAAATGTGTGCAGAGGATAAAGTGATAGGCATCTTTGGTTGTATAGCAATGGTCAAGGATGTTTGGACCTCTAGTAGTATAGGAGACGTGCTGATGGTATTTTGGGAGCACAATCGTAAAGTTGGCCTGAGTGAAGTCACTGGCTATGGGGAGCAAGGCCTATAGGTGTTCTGTCTCAAGACTGTTTATTTGTAACGTACACCTCAAGTGCATGTGGGGTAGGATGTAGATCACTGTCAGGATAGTGGAGGTGACTATGGTTGGCAGATCTTAGGGATGGCACTTTATTGTAAGATATTTTGGGTCCGGGGAGCAGTAACTCACCAAGGTTGCTATATCTTGGCATCAAGGGTATTGAGTGGGATTAGACCCCATCATCCCCTACCTTTCCCAAGTAGGCCAAGCAGTCCATTCGTTAAACTAAGAAAACCACATGGTAAGGCACAGTCAAGTGGTAGCAGGAGTGAGCTTTGTCTCTCTAAAGCAGAGCATACCACAGTCTCTCAATTCCCTTGAAGGTGAGTGTGGCTTTATGTTCATCTATTTTGTTCTCAATGGCTTGAATGTCTGCCAGAAACATGCTGGGGAGGGGGTCTTGAAACCCTAGTCTCACTTGAAGTCCGTGCGCATCTCCCACATTTCCTGGGTAGGTGGCTGCTCTTAGTTGATCCTGGGTATTGATGAGGGAACTCTTCTGCTCCAAGAAGTTTGGTGTATAAAGAGAGATTGAACAGTTTAGGCTATACTCTGGAATTTAAAAGAATGAGATATCAAATTGAAGTATTCAAGATGAGAAAAGGGGTGGATAAAATATACCTGGTACAGCTGCTTCCTCTTGTGAGGCATTCTAGGAAAATAGGTTATAGTCTTGGGTAGCAAATTTAAAACCGTTGAGAAACTATTTCGCCCAAACGTGTGTGAATCTGTGAAATTTACTACCTCAAAGTGCGGTGGATGCAAGGACAGTGAGTAAATTTAAGGAGAGGTTAGACAGATTTTTCATTGGTAATGGGTTGAAGGGTTATGATGTAAAGAGCATATCAGCCATGATCAAATGGTGTAGAAGACTCTATGGGCTAATTCCGCTCCTGTATCTTATGAACCCATACGAGGTTAAGTGTGTGCTCTTAGTGGCATCCTGGGCATCAGGAATGCCTTGAGTGTTCTGGAGAGTCGTCTTGGTTCAGTCAGGCCTCCTTGATATTGGATCACGATGGTGTCAGGTCTTGTTGTCCTGCTGGTCAGACCTCTCTTCTGGGTTTCCAAGAGGTCGTGGAGATTGAGCCTGCAAGAGGCCAGAATGCTTCTGGGCTTGCGATTTCAGCATTGGTAAGGTAAGTAGTACATCCGATAACGTCCTGGGCACTAGTCAAATTCTAATAATAAGACAAACTCAGTTACTTTCACAGTTCAATAAGCTTACCTGAGCACTAAATATTTTACAAAATGTATTCTGTTTTCCTTTTACTTTATCATTTGTCTCTGTCCTTCCTCCCTCAAATCTTGGATGTACGAATTAATTTGAGCTGTCTCCATCATTATTATCTAGGTTTGTTTATTCAAGTTGCGAACCTGCAATTGTTTATTTTCTCAAAGTCAGGCTGGTGCCTTTGTATCTGTTTTCCCCATACGTTGTTCAGTCCCCTGCACTGATGGAATGAGGATTCCTTTCACTATCTATAGCCCTTTAAAGGAATTCAGCCAAATTTCTTAGGTGTAGATTTGATTTCTTAATTTCTCAATACTTAGTTACCTAAAGAGTGTTTATTAATGTATGATCATAACTTTCTTTTAATTCTTGCTAAACTACGAATTTTGGGTTGTCTGTTGCCAGGCATCATCATATCACAATGTCAGTTACAATCATCTGCAGCTGTAGGTTCGTACAGACATCCTTGTATTTTAATTTGTAAGATTTTTTTGTTCCACTAGACCTTGTTTCTTTGCGTTCATCTTATTCGCAGAGCTACCATTGTCTTAACTCTTGATCTCAGTCTAATGCTGAACTAAACAATCTGTTGCTGCTACTAAACATCTTCTGTCATTTTTATGCCAACTCCATGGGCAGTCACTTTGTGCCACCTCTGGCCATGAGCTGCCCCAACAGAGATTTATGAGTAGATGAAGCAAAGCAGAAGAGGGGTTTTAGGTAATTTAAATAATAAGAAAATTTTATCAAAGAAATCCTTTGTTTCAATGTGTGTACAGTCATTCTACTATAACATATTTTGTTAACACTAATTCGCTTGATGAATTTGGGACACTTTCTAAAGCGTGAACTATTAAAACATGTGTTGGCTGTAAAGCTATTACATCGTGAAGACTTTTTAAGCACTTTCTAATGTGTGATAATACTGGGTTGCACAAGATTGCAACTATCACGATATAGAAGAGCGATCACATTGGATTTTTTTAACTTCAAAGGATATGTGAAAGTTCAAATTAACTATACGGTGTGCTTTAATATAGAAAACACCATTCTGATATGTCCAGAATCATTGTTAGTGCCATATTGGTGAAAAATGTGTTTATATAAAGGGACTTGCTGACAGAGTTCCACATCATCCCGAGCACAGAATAACTTTATTTACTTAAATAAAACATGAACATTGCAGTAACTTTACATCCAAAAGCATTTTCAGGGAGCTCATTCCATACACATTAGATTCCCTACAGTGTGGAAGAAGGCCCTTCGGCCCAACCAGTCCACACTGACCCTCCAAAGAGTAACCCACCCAGACCCATTTCCCTCTGACTAATGCACCTAGCACTATGGGCAATTTAGCGTGGCCAATTCACCTGACCTGCACAGCTTGGGCTGTGGGAGGAAACCAGAGCACCCGGAGGAAACCCACGCAAACACGGGGAGAATGTGCAAACTCCACACAGACGTCCAAGGCTGGAATCGAATCCAGGACCCTGTTGCTGTGAGGCAGCAGTGCTAACCACTGAGCTACCATGCTGCCCCATGTACCACCCTCTGCGTGAAATATTTGCCCCTTAGTTTTCATTTCCGAAGTGAAACTGGTCACTGTCACAATTCCTTTCCTGGCCATTGTCTCGGTCTCTGAGCCAAACTGTTCAGAACTTTGGAGCCCTGCTCAGCTCACCTGAACTTGCAGCACTATTTTCACTCCTTCAGTTAAAAAAAAAAATCTAATTCCATCTCTGTAATATCACTCGGCCTACAATGATGCTCAAGCCTTCATTTCTCGCTTTTGTCACCTCCACACTCAGCTCTGCCTATGCTCCTTGACCAGGCTGCCGTTTCCCCCTCAAAATGTTTGAGTTCATGCAAAGTTCTGCTGCCTATATTCTAGCCTGGATCAAGTCAACCTATGTTAGAAATCTTTTGAGGCTTCGCCTTTCCCCTTCTCTGTAATGTCCTTCAGCTTACAACTATCTAAAAGTAACATTTGTACAACAGGGATTAACTATCTGCAATAAGAGACACTCCAACCAAGTACCTTTTACATGTCATGGTAATAACATCACTGAATGCTACACTGTCAACATCCTGTGGATTACCATTGAACAGTTAATGAACTGGACAAGTCATAAGTACTATGGCTACGGGTGCAGTTCAAAGGCTAGAAATTTGGTGAGAAACTTACCCTCTGAGTTCCTGAAGGTGTTCGCCAATGTTGAGTAGAAATCCAGGCTACAATAGAATATTCTTCACCTGCCTCGATGAGTGCAACTCCAACAACACTAGAAATTTGGCATCCCATCTTCCACCTTAAACATTTACCACTTCTTCTACTGACTTTCAGTAGCAGCAGTATGTGCAATCTGCAACATGCACTGTAGCAACTAAAGGCATCTTGAACAAACCTGTGACCTCTGTCTCATAGAGGGACGAGGGCAGTGAGAGAAATCCATTGGGTGTCACCTTATCGGGGGCAATGAAATGCTGGTGTAGCCAGAGAGAGACATCCCATGATTGAATAAATAAAATGTATGCCTAATTGACTGCTTGATAGGCGTCAACTATTCTTTCGAGTCTTTTGACCTTTTTCACTTCAGGTTAGTGGCAGATTGAGCTGAGTTCACTCAATCACCTAAATTTTCCATTCCAAATGATCAGACGCAGGTGTTGTTGTACTGGAACATTGTCCAGTTAATGTACCTAATCCTGCTGAGACCAGCTGAGGAGCAAACCTTTGAATTCTTCCTAGGCAAGATATTTAACATATCCATTTAGTATTTTTTAAATATGTAATTCTATCTGCTCAATTAGTAGTAATAGTCAATAATAGCTGCTCTGTTATTTGCCTTTTGTTTTGTGAAAGCAAATTGGAAGTATGTGGAAATTGATTTGATTTTTTTTATGTCACAATATGCATAAGTGGAGAAAAATGTATAAAAATGGGAATAGGATGTAATGCTAACTGTCCTTTTTTACAATCATGATTTTTATTTGAGTTATGGTTGATTCTGTTGTTTTGGATATGTTCAGAAGTTTCCCATCTGTGCTGACAGTACAGTTGAGAAGTCTTGTGGTTTAGCTTATAGCTATAACCAAAGTCATTGTATTGTATGAATATTTGCATACTGTCTTTATATAAACATAGCTGTGATATTTAGTTATGGTTGGTCAGATTTTACGATAATGCAGGAATCATTTAATTCTCTCAAACAGATATAACGATGCTAATTTGCTACTAAATCCATAAACAAGTTTCTGACAGTTAATATAGTGAACTTATCTACTGTGAATTAAACTGTGCTTTAGTTGCATGTAGTACAGAATGTGAGAAATTTCTTAATAGTAGGTTTTTAAACCCCCACTTTTATATCTCCTCATTTAAAAAGACTGATACTGAAGTTCTGTTCTTTGGACTACACTAGTAATACTTTAGCTAGGATCCAACACTGAATAACCAAGAGCTGCAGACAATTAGCTGTGAGGCTCAATACAGCCAACTCAATAATTAATTCTCACCTAAATTGCATAACTTGCATATGCTGCATAATTTTTCTGTTGAATTCACTTCCTATCCAGTGACAAAAAAAGCCTACTCTCAGTTGCCTCACCTGAGATTAGTGCACATAATTTAGTGTCTTTCAGCTCATGATTTAGAACCACAAAATAACTACTTCTATCCACAGCTGGAGAAACTTCTAAAGAGTATTGTTTCCTCATGTATGTTTGGTTTAGTTATGGATATTAGTTGCACTGAGCAGCAAAATATTTCCCTACTTTTTCAGGAATTAATTGAAACAAAGTGCATTTTTGGTTCATCAAGTTAAATTGATTTATAGATTATTTTCTCAACATAACCTTCAGTTGAATTGTATCATCTTCATCAAACAATTTAAGGTTGGTTAGAATCAGACTGTGATATACTTACTGCGGTTCTAAACCAGAAGCTTGAACTAATGATCTGTAGATTTGAACTCCATTCCCATCACTGCAGCTGGAGGATTTAAATGCCATTAATTCAAAAAAGTCTGCAGTAAATTTCTAATGTTGATAAATATGACAATGTAACTTCTGTACTTTTTCAAAAAATCTCTTCATGATTGTCCCGAAGGTGTTGAATCTGTCCTTATCTGCTCTGGCACGTATCACTCCAAGATGGCCGCCAATGCCATTTGCCCTCTGAAATGGCCCCTTGATTGCCAAAGAAACAGCTCACCACCACATTCTTGAGGACATTTGGGCACAGGCAATAAATGATGACCTGGCCAATATATAAAAACAAACTAACTTTCAACTTGTCTATATCAGTTTTATATCCTCATACAGAAGCAATGAGTTCATCAGTACAATTCCACACACTGTAGCATTAGCTTCATGTGCTAAGATAGCATTCTGCACTGTGCCATGTCCGGGATATCTTTAGTCCTGAGACTCATGGCTTTTCTATCCTTTAGAAGGAAGAGGACCAAAGTAAAATCAGCTCAGGATATGCTTCTGCTGAAAGCAGGAACAGAGGGAAGAAAAGTGGGTGACTGCTAGTTCATTTTTCCAGCTAGCAGGAAAGTTCTTAACTGTAGGTAGAATTTCTATTCCTAATGGTGTCAAGGCATTTGTGTTTTGTGCATTGTCTTGCTTCAAGTGGACTAGAAGTTTGTTGCAATTTATTTAGGTGAATGTTGGAACATATTGTTGACTCGCTTGGAACAGGGTGCATGCTCTTTATTTAATTGAAGTATTATGTTAAATGCCTATTAAATTCTATATTGAAATGTATTTGATCCTGTTTAACTAATCCATAGAATTCTTGACTAACTTTGTTTTGTTTACCTTTAAATGTGATAGCATATTAGATTTGTGCTTTTTGTGGTAAACCAACTTTTCACAATGCATGTGATGCATGAAAATAAAATCAAATAATCAGAGTTTGAACACGAGAAATTTGCCCAGCATCCAACAAAGGTCTTTGGTTTCTTCCTCTTTGTTACATCTGCATGGTTAGCTTTATCATGACTGTCACTTGCAATTTTTTAAAAATATATTTAAATATGAGTTTTGATACCTCCTATTTAAGGCAGTCATGGCTGGTTTCAATATAAATTAGAGTATCTGGATTTTTAAAGAATCTGGCCAACTGCTGGTCATCATTCATAATATATAAATTCTATGGGAAAATTTCAAGGAAGATATATTTTAAATAGGGAATTAAATCACCACTGGCTGAAATAAATATATAATTGCTCTAAGATAATCTGTAATTTTGAATGAACGGTCTATATCAAATCTACATGGTCCACACTCCAACATATTATAAATTACACATATTCCAGTTTGCCACTTTAATCAACAATGGTGTTTTCTCTGACTAAAATATTAGAAAAGTAGATGAGGAAATGACAATCATAAACAAATCCAAATCCAAGACTTACAATACTTGAACAGCTGTACCTCAACTGTACTTAAGGGGTTAAAAAGAACCTTTTTAAAAAAAAACACTTATTAGAATATTTCTGGGAATATTTGTACCGCTTTCGAAAATGGACATACCCCTTGCAGGAAAATGCTGTAAAGCATGCAGGTTCAATTTGTATCTGACTGATTTATTGCTGCACAGATCACTGCTGAGCACATGGTGTTGGTGACAGGTGAGTAATTGTCTACCTCTCCCACTACCTTCCAAGTCCTCTTTCTGTACTTCTGAGTTGTATCATTATATTGTGTACTCCTTTGCCTGGTTTGTAAGGCCAAATGTGTGATAATGAATTTCTCCAAATTGTATTCCATTTTCCACTTCCCTGCTATACTGATAATTGAGGCAATCTGCAGCCTCCAACCTCACAGTTAGCTACACAACCAATTTTTGTATTACCAGTCAGAAGTTTTCTAATAATTTGCCCACTGAAGTTAGGCTAAACTAACCTCTAATTATTTCTCTAAAAATAATGGTCTATGCCTCTGCTACTTCCTCCCTTTTATCTCTTGACAGTTTGAGATACATTTCATATGCAATTTCCCACTTTCAAAGATGTTGAACTTCTTTAATGTTGCCTCTTTCTACTGAGAGAACATCAGTAGTTCACCCATATTTAGGAACCTAATCACCCCTTTTTCTTAAATAGAGTAACCAAATCTGAATATCTTATTTTCAAATTTAGGGCTAAGAATTATCTATCATTGGCATTCTGTTTTCTTAATTAAACTCAATGGTACAATTTTATATTTACAGCAAAATATTCACAAAACTGCAACTTCTGAAAGAAAATCTAACCGTATTTAGCCTTCATATGTAAATAAGATTCTAATGTTTCATATGGAACTTCATTCCAGCTGCAGGAGTATCAATATTTAATTTTCCTTTGTACAAATGTACCTCTTTGATTCAGCCTCACACTCTACCTCCTGTATGGGCTCCATCCCATTCTCCCAATTTCTTTATCTTCTGGATTCCTATGAGAGAACCTTTGTGCTCCACAAAGAAGCCTGCCAGTATGCATTTCCTCTCCAGAGGAGAGGAGACCACACTGCAAGCACCGACTACTGTGGAGTAGATTGAGTGAAGTGCAGGTAAATCACTGCTTCCAGTTGCCTGCAAATTCAATGCACCACAGTGTTGCTATGCCAGCATTTCTGTCTTAGGCCTGGTACAGTGCTCTAGCAAGGCTTGCTGAAAGAATAACACCTTATCTTCTGCTTGGGGACCTTACATGTTTCTGGAATCAATATTGAATTCAACAATTTTAGAGCATAAGCAACATCTTCCATGTCTGCTACCTACCCTTACAATCCCAGGTCCTGTCATTAAATGGGTTGTTTTCAACATAGCCAACTATTTTTTCAACTACTCCTATTATGACCAATCTAGATTTTGCTCTTCAGCTTACTATTCCTGTGTTTTTTTTCCCTCTCTCTCTTGGTTCTATCAGTTCACTCTTTTTACCCCAAAATCCGAACAGTAACATAAATATCACCTTTTTATGGCTGCTATTGGATCTGAAGATGAGTCCCTGGGCTTGAAACTTTTCATAAATGCTGCCAAACCTGCTGAACTTTGCCAGCAATTTCTGATTTTTCTTTATTCATATTCAGAATCAGGGTGGCATGGTGGCTCGCACTGTTACCTCTCAGCACCAGGGTCACAGGTTCGATTCCAGCCTCGGGCAACTGTCAGTGTGGAGTTTGCACGTTCTCCCTGTGTCTGCGTGGCTTTCCTCTGGGTACTCCGGTTTCCTCCCACAGTCCAAAGATGTGCAGGTCAGGTGAATTGGCCATGCTGAATTGCCCATAGTGTTAGGGGCATTAGTCAGAGGGAAATGGGTCTGGGTAGGTTCCTCTTCCAGGGGTCGGTGTGGACTGGTTGGGCCGAAGGGCCTTTTTCCACACTGGAGGGAATCTAGACTAATCTCTTTAGTTCCAACTCTCACTATCTGAAGGCTGCTGTACTTTGCATTATCATTTCATACTTTTGTTTCATTTGATGCCTTACTACATTAGAATTTTAGATGTGAAACATCACAAGCTCCAACAGCTCATGACTATCAATGCCTCTCCAGATCTTTTTCCTTTTCACTTCCCTATGACTTACTTTGTGTTCATGATATCTTGTAGCCTTATCCCTCTAACCCTAAATGATCACTTCAATGAATTTCAAGTTTGACATGAGGCTGAACTCTTCTTTTGCTTTCTTGCAAATACCCAATTCTTCTTCTGGGCTACACAACCCTGCACAATGGAGCCTTCTTTCAGACTTCAGTATTCTACCTCCACCTGGATCCCACCTCCTACTCTTGTTGCATCCTTTGAGAACTGCTCACCATGTCAGTATTTCAATTTCTGCACCTGTCTCATCATTCTCATCTGTCTCCCTCTGACTTCACTGTAGTCCATTTTCTCAGATCATCATTTTGCCTTCTGACAAGGTTGGTGTGATATGTTATGTTGATTTTCTTCCTCTGTGGCTAAAAGGCCTTTTCCAAAACTTCCTCTTTCCTCCGTTTGGATCATGTGCCCCACTTAATGACATCAAGACTAGCATTCATGCTAATCTTATTTTCTTCTGGGTGGACCTCAGAGGAATGTAAGTGTCCAGAATCAGAGATCGTTGCAAACCGTGTTGGCATGCTGATTAATGTATGTGGACCCTTAGAGTGACAGCATCATACACACACGCATAACTTAAAGGGAGAATTGATCAAACCATATTTTCAGGATTGTTGTTTCCTGGAGATACTCTTCCATAACCTCGAACATCATAATCCTTGAATACTAAATAGTTCACTTTCCATCCCTCCCATAATTCATGATCTGGATTTGGATGTAAATTTAAGAGGCATGTTTGTAAATTTGTGGATAACACTGTGAAGAAGGTTATCTAAGATTACTAAGGGTTCTTGATCAGTTGGGCCAATGGACTGAGGTGTGGCATATGGAGTTCAATGTGGATAAGTGCGAGGTATTGCATTTTAATGAAACAAACAAAGGCAGGTCTTATACGGATAATGGTAGGACACTAGGTAGAGTTGTCAAACAGAATTCGGGTACATAGTTCCTTGAAAGTAGTCACAAGTAGGCAGCGTGGTTAAGAAGGAGTTTAGCATGCTTGCCTTCGTGGCTCAGACCATTAAGTATAGGAATTGGTATATTATGTTGAGGTTGTACCATGTGTTGGTGAGGCCACTTTTGGAATATTGTGTACAGTTTTGACTGCCCTGCTTTAAGGCAGATGATATAAAATTGGAGAGGATTCAGAAAAGATTTACCACGATGTTGCCAGGACAGGAGGGTTTCAGTTATGAGGATAGGCTTGGATTTTTTTCACTGGAGTGTAGGTAGTTGAGAGATTAACTTTATAGAGTCTTATAAAATCTGAGGGGCATAGATAAAGTGTATAGCAAAGGTCTTTTCCCTAGAGTGGGGGAGTTCAAAACTAGGGGGTATATTTTTAAGGCAGATAGAATTACAACATTTAAAAGATGCTTGGATGACGAGGAAAGATTTAGAGGGATATGGGCCAAGTGGGACTGCTTTAGTTTGGGAGACTTGATGCACATGGATGAGTTGGACTGAAAGTCCTGTTTCTGTACTGCATGACTGTCCTGGTGGGTAAGTCATTTCAGTCTGCTTCTTCCCCATTAAACTGATTGCTTCCTAACTTATACATTTTTTTTAAAAAAACTCTCAGACAATTCCTTCCCTATTTCGTCCAACTTCCATTCTGCTCCTATATCCTGAACAGTATGCTTTTTACCATGGGAACACATTCCACAATTCTACTGACTTCTCTCCATCCACCCCACAATCTCAGCAGATGATGACTTTGATAAGAGAAAGTCCAACTAATCACCCACCAGCTTCATACATCGCTTGAACTAATTCTCACATTTTATCAAATTCTTTTTAAACTCCTTTCTTCCAAATAAATGGTGTTGCTCTGGATACTGCCATGTGTCCTAGCTATGCTTGCCTTTTTATTTTGTGGGGTTCATCTATGCTGTCAATGCTTCCTTTTAACACAACCAACAGTTCTTGCATTGATGACAGAGCTCAGGACTGTGTCCATTCCATTTTCTGCATTTCTGCTCTCACCCTTTCCTTGCTTCCCAGGATAATTTTCCAACACTTCCAATGTAATACCTACACCAAAAACCTCTTTCCCCTCCTTTTACATTTGGCATTTTGGAAGGATTGTTCCTTCCATGGAACCCTAGACCAATCCTCAATCACACGATTCCTTTTCCTGTAGCATCTTTCCTTAAGTGCAGCAGGTTCAATTTTTCCCCACCCTCTTAAACTCTCAAGTGAATGAGTGATTTCTGAATGCTGCTCTCAGTTTTACATACATTATTTGGCAAGACAATGACAGTGACGACGTCACTGAAATAGTAAGCCGGAGGCCAAGCTGAATTTAATGAATTGGAAATACAAGTTCAAACCACACAATCACAGCTGGTGGAATTTAAATTAAATTAAAAGTCCAGAATTTAAAATCCTGTTTCAAAACTACTGTTATTAAAACTATGATCATTGTAAAAACCCATACAATTAATTATTGACATGTAAAGAAGGAAATCAACCATCTTACTTGCTCTGGCCCACTTGTACCTCCCAGCTTCTAACAACCCAATTGACTCCTAACTGCTGTGTCAAGGAATGGTTCAAGATGAGTAATCAACACAGCAAAAAGGTGATAGTCTACTCAGTATTTTTCAGGTCATATTAAATGCAGATTGTGCGACCACTTTGCAGAACACCTTCATTCATCCCGCAAGCATGACCCCAAATAACTAATCATTG
This sequence comes from Hemiscyllium ocellatum, assembly GCF_020745735.1. NCBI lineage: Eukaryota > Metazoa > Chordata > Chondrichthyes > Orectolobiformes > Hemiscylliidae > Hemiscyllium > Hemiscyllium ocellatum. The sequence goes on from NC_083413.1 coordinate 35,588,211, forward strand.
CCATTTTAATTCTTGACCTTCCTCTCTTTCTGCCGTCAACCTGAGGCAGGGTTCCAGTGAAGTTTAATGTCAGCTCGAGGATTTGTCTTTCAATTTGGCACATTAAACCTTGTGTACTCAACACTGAGCTTGCCAATTTCAGACCAAAATCTCTGCCCAAGTTTTGTATCCTGTTTCAGGTCATAACCAGATGCTGCATTTTTCTTTATTCTATAAAGTTCTTCCTCATATCCTCTTGAAATTTCTTATCCAAAACCTTCAGCCTATGTCCTCTAATATCATCAACTAATGGGGATTTTTTTTTTTGTGTACCTTTATCAGAATCTTGTACACCTCCACTAAATCCCCATTCAGTCTCTCTTTGAAACAAAGGAGAACTTCAGCTTCTCCAACTAGTCTTTGTCCAAAAATCTATTATCCCTGGAACTGTTCTCGTAAATCCCTTTTTCAACTTGTTAACTACCTATATATCCTTCACAAGGTATGGTGATCACATTTTGTGCAATATTCTGATTATGGCTTACTCAGGGTTTTATACAGGTTTAACATCACTTTTCTACTTTTGTACTTATTGCTTCTATTGCCCAATTTTCACTAAAATGTATCACCTTCTACTTCTCTATTAAATTTACTATATATCTGCCTATTCAGTCAGTGTGTGTATTGCAGGTGATTGGTATATTCTTCAGTCAGCCACACCTCCAGTTTTGGTATTACCAATAACTTATGAAGTTTGCTGTGTTCCAATATCATACACCCTTAATGGAAGCCATAGTTGATACTGCAGTCTAAAAAAAATTATATTAGCATGTTATTTTCTGTCACCAGGGCCACTTTTATCCAAGCTGACACTGATCCTACCATTCCACGAGCATTAATTTTGTTAGTTAGCATTGTCAAGTCTTCTCTTAAAATCCCTGGCTCAAAACCATTGCATGCTCTTCATCAATCTTCTCCTGTCATTGAAAAGTTAAATTACTTTAATCAAGCCCTATCTCCCATTTCCATATCCATGCTCGCTATCCCAAAGAACTCAAACTTCAAGTACCTGTTAATTTAATTCCTGATTTGTATTATCCGTAAAACCTAATCCGCCACCAACCAGACTGCCCTGTAGTTACTAGGAATATTCTTCCATCCTTTCTTGACTAAGGTTTTCACATTTGTCGCTCTCCAGACATATTCAACTTTTTCATCATCTCCTTTATCAATTTTCACTTATTGGCTTTCGGGTGTAGGTTTACTCGCTGAGCTGTAGATTTGATATCCAGATGTTTCATTACCTGGCTAGATAACATCATCAGTGGTGACCTCCAAGTGAAGCGAAGCTGTTGTCTCCTGCTTTCTATTTATATCTTTCTCTTGGATGGGGTTCGTGGTGATGTCATTTCCTGTTCGTTTTCTAAGGAGTTGATGGCATCTAGATCTATGTGTTTATTTATGGCGTTGTGGTTGGAATGCCAGGCCTCTAGGAATTCTCTGGCATGTCTTCACTTAGCCTGTCCCAGGATAGATGTGTTGTCCCAGTCGAAATGGTGTTTTTTTTCATCCGTATGTAGGGCTACGATGGAGAGAGGGTCGTGTCTTTTTGTAGCTAGCTGGTGTTTGTGTATCCTGGTGGCTAACTTTCTTCCTGTTTATCCTATATAGTGTTTGTGGCAGTCCTTGCATGGAATTTTGTAGATGACCTTGGTTTTGTTTATGGGTTGTAATGGGTCTTTTTAAGTTTTAGTTTTTGTTTGAGAGTGTTGGTGGGTTTGTGTGCTTTGGCTGGTACTATCTGCATTTTTACCAATGTATTGTCAGAATCTTCTTGGTTAACACTGCTACAGAATACTCATTAAACATTATATGTTTGCCCTGCACCTCACCTTCTTTATCCTCTTTACCTCTGTTTGTGCCATAACGTTTCTATGGTTTTTCTATACTGGTAGATGATTTTCAATTCCCTTTAGTTATAATTGGTAATCTTTTTTGTCTGTTTGTCATATAATTTTACTTCTCAATCTCTTTCTCTCCCCACCGTTCTCCTCCCCCAACCCCCTCACTGTTTTTGGTACAGTTCACACTTGAATACGTTAATGTGCATCATAACCTATTTTATTTTGTTTTCTTGATCTTTCAACATGCCCCCCCCCCCCCACCCCATTGTTCTGTTAACGATTGGTTATGTTACAGCTTTTCCTGTCAAATTTATTTCTGTTTTACCAGAGTAGATCCTTCTGATAATGTAATTTTTAAGTTCTACTTTAGACTATTTGTTGGTCTCCATTGTTAATCTAAATCTCAGAATAGAATAGCATATAGTGTCTGCATGGGTTTGCTCCAGTTTCCTCCCACAGTCTAAAGATATGCAGGTTAGGTGGATTAGCCATGGGAAATTCAGAGTTACAAGGATGGGATTGGGGGAAGGGGGTTGCAGTGGGATGCTCTTTTGGAGGGTTGGTGTGGACTCAATGGGCCAAATGGTAGGGATGCTGTGAATTTGGCAATCGGTCACTCTTCCCCAGTGTTCTCGCCTGCAAATTGTTCCATCCTTGGCACTACCCAAAACTGTTATCATTCAATTACTTATTGATCCAGCTAAATTCCAATGGTGACCTTTAATGTACAAAGCTCAGAACCAAAATAACAAAATCTGTGTACGTTTTCAGAACAAAGACTGCATATCAATTAAGAAGCTAACATTCCCTGAAGACACTTTCAACCAAAGTACCGACCCAAGCTGATTGTCCTGTTGTTTCTAAGGCTTATGAGCAGTTGTAATTTTGAAGGCTAATAAACATGAATGAATTTTCATTGACTAATTTCAATGCCATGCACCAGTAGGGAAAAAGCTCTAACTCAAAGAATTCCGCACCATTTAAAGGGCATTTCCTGGGATGCATCACGCCAATTATATTGGTTTAGTGCTTATACTTAGGTAAGTGTAATGACTTCATGCTGATCTAGGGTATCAGTGGGCAAGTCTAACAGAAAAGCACTTCCAGTAGCAACTTCTTGATTTACTCATTTTGCAAATACAAATTGCTGGAGATCATTAATAAAAGTGAGTAATTTAGCTTGCTATTTTTTCTATAGAATCTGGCCCAATATTGACACAATTTTGTCAACCTCTTCACAGCTGTTGACTTGATGTTTGTGAAAAAGCAACTAAAATCTGTATGCATTCTGTCTTGAACTGGGTCAGTCAGAATTATAATGAGGCAAATTTTACATTGACACAATGAGTTGCACTGTAGGTTTGTTATTACAGCTATTAGAATATTTTAATTCCTTCAGCTCATTTCAGAGGTGTAAATACTAAAAGATATTTTGAACAGGGAAAGAGACTAAATGAACAAGTAGAAAATTGATACGATACTGACGCTGGTTGAATGTTTGATCTTGCAACAACCAGCAACTGCCGAAAATTTCTGCAAAAGTTGCCTTGGCTTTTAATGAGTTTTCTAATACAATGTGTTTTGTTTACACCTGCCTGGAATGTCTTCCTTCATGTAATCTAATTGAATGAAACAATAGCAACAACATCTGTGCAGCTTATTTAATGTTACAAAATGCCCCAAATGCTGGACTGACGCAATTTAAGTGGAACCAAATGGCAGCACTAGATCAGGTGACTGAATGTTTAGAGGTGGACATAAAGAAATCACACTTTTTTTGAAAGCTTGTATTTTAAATCTGAGACAAACATAGCAATTGCTGAAAATGCGAGTGAGACAGTGCAGCTCAATATTTGGTCTTCCTCCTGTCAGATTTTGTTTTGTCTTCTATGAGATGTTGGTATCACTGATTTGACTATTGTTCACTACTCACCCCTTACGACTTTCAAAAAAGGTGATAGTGAACTGTCGTCTTGAACCACTGCAATCCATGCATTGTTAGTGCACCCAAAATGCTCTTAAGAAAGGAGTTCCAGAACTTTGATTCAGCGATGGTAAAAGAATGATGATATAGTTCAAAGTCAGAATGATTTGTAGCATGGAATGGAGCTTGCAGATGATGTTCCCATGTATCTGTTGCATTTCCTAACAGATCATGGAAATCTGGACACAGCTATTGAATGAGGCTTGACATGTTGCTGCAGTGCTCATTGTTGGCATTGTGTTCATGATTCAGGCTGTGACAATGGTGGTGGATGGAGTGCCAACCAACAACGACTTGAGTTGTGCATCATTGCATCCTATTCACGTGTGTGAAGGCCATTCCTGATATGTGCCTTTGTAAGCTGTGGGCATGCTTTGGGTAGTCGGGAGATGTGTTACATTCGTCGAAATTCACAACTTTTGACCTACTTTTGTGAACCACGGCAATCGTATGGCTGACCAGTTCAACTTCTTGTCAATACGCCCTCCACCCTCTAGATGCTGGCACTTGGGAGGTTCAGCAATGATAATGCAATTGAATCAAAGAAATGATCATTGCCTGGTGCTTGTGAGCTGTGAAGAGGAGGCAGTGGCCTGGTGGTATAGTCCCAAATTTAATCCAGAAACTTAGCTAATGCTCTAGGGACCTGGGTATGAATTCTACTACGCCAGATGGTAGAATTTGAATATAGGTTGTAGACTTAGAATCTGCTAATGACCATGAAGTCATTGTTGGTTGCCAGAAAAAAACCATTTGGCTCTGCCCTTCAGAGAAGGAAATCTACTATCCTCAATGGTCTGGCCCACATGTGAATCCAGACCCTATTTAGTTGGCTCTAAACTCTCTTCTGAAATGGCCTAGTAAGCAACTCAGGGTATGTGATAAATCTTAGTCAGCCATCAATGTCCACAATCCCATGGTTTGATTGTTTTTTAAATGTCTGAATGTTATCCATATCTTGGTATTTGGGCATGGACTGATTCAGTACCTGATGAGTCATTTTTAAAAATGTATTCATGGGATATGGGTGTTATTGGCAAGGCCAACATTTATTGCCCATCCCTAATTGCCCACAGTCAACCATAATGCTATGGGTCTGGAGTCACACGTAGGCTAGACCAGATAAGGGCAGCAGTTCTGATTTTATGAATATTGATTCAAAGGATTCTTTCATTCCTTAGCTTGATCACTAGGATCTAAAACAGTTGATGTGTTGAATCCTTTGTGTGTGAAGTTTGCTTTTTGATTCAAAACAAGTGTTCCAAATTATGTTACATGTTAGACATGGAACATCCAATGAAGTAGTGTCATACAATTCCAGTGACTACTTCCTGAAAGTAGACCATGTGAGAGAGAAAGCTTAACTGGCATCTGATGTTCCAAGATTAAATACCTTGTTAACCCTCACCTTCAAGGCTCCCAAATCAATAATGACAAAATGGTAAATATCCAATTGAGAAGTGGTACCAGTGTAGCAAAACTTGGAGTGCTTTATGGAAGAGGGAAGAATTTTTTTCAATATTTATTTGCTTCCATTGAAATCACATGATTGGGCAAATGTCAAATCTTTGCATATAATTGTTGCAGTTGCCTCAGGAAATTTACTTGCATGAGTTAGGTTTTTTTGTTGAAATTTGTTGGTTGAAACAAACAGGAATTTAGATTTGTGTTCATTACTTTTTTTAAAATAAGCAATTTTTTTCTCTTTTGGACATGATCGATAGAGAAATCATTAACTGGAGATTAGAAAAAGAAAGCGGTTATCTTCCTACCAGGTTTGGAGCCACTAAGTAACTCATTCTAACTAGTGACTGTTGGTGAATCAAATTGTAGAAACATATTATCCACCATCAAAACAAAACTAATAGGAATAGATTGTATGGCAGTTGAACTTGCTTTAACATACACTGTCATGACTGAATTTCTATATCAGCTCCACTTTTTCCTGCCATGTCCTCCTCTCTTGATTTTCTTAGTGTACAAAAATCTATCAATCTGTTTGGAATGTGCTCATTAACTGAGGAGACAGTTTCTAGATTAGAGTGGTGCTGGAAAAGCACAGCAGTTCAGGCAGCATCCGAGAAGCAGGAAAATGGGCTTTTGCTCAAAACGTCATTCATCAGGAATATTCCCGATGAAGGGCTTTTGCCCGAAACATCGATTTTCCTGCTTCTCGGATGCTGTCTGAACTGCTGTGCTTTTCCAGCACCACTCTAATCTAATCTAGAATCTGGTTTCCAGCATCTGCAGTCCTTGTTTTTAACCTAATTGAGGAAACAGTCTCTGGTGTGAAGAATTCCAAAAATTCTTACGCCCAGGAGAAACCCCCTCAGCTGCAACTGTGTCAAGCTCTCTCAGGGCAATATGCTTTTCACTGAGAACATTTCTTTCTTGCAACACCAGAGGATGTTTACCTGTTGTACTCTATTTATTCCCAGGACATTCTCTTCATTTGTGGAATCAATCTGTTAAGCCTTTGTTGCACCTCTCCTAAGTATGTATATCTTGCTTTAGCTGAGACCAAAACACACTGCAATGATCCAGCTGATGTCTCCCCTCAGCCCAATGATACTTTGAGCAAGACTTCCTTACTCTTGCACTGACCCACTTCCAAGAAAGACTAACATCTCATCTGCATTCCTAATTCCTTGCTGTACATTCAAGTTAACTCTGATTTGTATAGCAGGGCGCTTAAATCCCTCTGAATATCAACAATTATATCATTTTTTAAACACTTAATTTCATTAACAGACTGGGGCTCAAAAGTATAATTAAATGATGTCCTCCTGAAAAATAAGAGCATTGGTCTTTCAAGCTCCAAACCCCAATCCCTTGGATACTGCTGCGGTTTCTGTGTTAATTTGGATTTCTGTGTGAAGTTGAATTAATGAAAGTATATCAGATTGCTTGCAGTATAATGCTTCAAAACTAACAGGTTTTCTACATAAGTTACCTTGTGCATTTTCCTTCCTTGTAATCTCTCTTTCTGAGTCTATCTTTACTTTTGCTTTTGCAATGGGCTCCAAATGTGTGAAGGTATATTTTGGATTGTGTGGGATTCAAATTTCTTACTGGGACAATGTTCTTGGTTGCTTTCTGCAATGTATAAGAATGATCTAATTGCATATGATATATGGGGAGTGCCAGAGTTCAGTGGTTTAATAGCATTTTGTTGGCACCCATGCACCATAGAACATGGGTTTGTGTTAAGAGTGGTATTAAATTTCTTTTTGATAGAATTTTGTTGTAAATGCCTCCACTTCTGGAATAGTCTATACCCCTCACCTTTAGACTTAGTTAATTTCCTCACCTCCCCAATTAACAGCCAGTGTGGATTTCTTGGTAAAGGAGCAACCCAAATTTGCATGATTAGATGTTTGTTCATAAGATGTTAGTAGCTTATCTGCCATGTCCTTCAAGTTATCATCAGACTTAGCAATGTACTTGTTATTATATCTCATGATAGAGAGCTACACTTATTTTGTTAATGTTTCTGGTTGAATGGTTTTTGAACCGTATCTGACTTGAGCATAATGCATTGTGAATTGTTCAATACAAATATGTGCATTTCTAAATATTATAGAGAGCATACGTTTCATGTGTTATTGTTTAATTCAAATGGTTGTCTTCTCATTGTATCAGATTTCTTCTTCCTTCAAGATACTTTCCTTAACACACACACTGAGTCATTCTGAACAAAGTTCTTTGTTAATGAGTCTCCATTTGAAGTGCTCATTTATTGAGTGAGATGCTTGTTGGTGGTTCTGTATCACCAACCCTTTTGTTTCCATTCTTCCATCCATGATGAGATGTCTTATCATAAAGTCCAGCCCAGGACCTGAAGTAATCAACAGAGGTTGAATTGTCATTACAAATTAAATTTTGAGAGTCTATTCCAAAAAGGTTTCAACTGTTTGTTCATTTATTGCAACTTAAACATAATAAAAATTTAAATGATAATTCACAAACATAAATACACAAGAGTCCAAAGTAAATATATATAGCAAAATAATACCTTAATTTTTTCATTATATTTGTAAGTAATGGCTGAAGTGTATGTCATTGAACACCATGTTTCTTGCAAATAATTTTATTACTTCTGTCCTGTAGCTCATGGAACCCAATTCTGGCATCACCTGTATGGAATCGATCTGCTGTTACTCAAGAGGAGAAACAGTATGTTCACCTCTTAGAAGAATACTAGATCAAATAATGGGAAGGTGCAAACCCTTGCGAGTCAACAGGTGTGGTATTTCTCTAAGTAGATTGTGCTGCAAGCATTTCCCTTACAAACTTGAACATGAGGGCCCTGCTACTGTTGATGTATAGAACAGCTGTGGGTGTGCCTTGATAAAACAAAAGGCTGTTCCTGTTTCTAAAATATTTTAAAATGTTGGGAGAAACACTTAAATTTGCATCAGGACTGATGAGCACGATTAATTTCAGCATTAAGTTAACTGAAATTATTAGTTATCAAAATAGTTTATATTGTCTGCTGTTTGTGTTGAGTGTAAGTGAGAATTTCCTGTCATTCTTTAGTTTGTCTAAATGATCAGATTTTTTTCCAAATGGGGGCTTTCAAACTGTTGTGGTTATGTGGATCTTCAGGGTTTATGTTGAGGTTGCTTTCCTCCGCTAATTAATAATTGTTTCCAACTAATAACTTCAACTCTATATCTCCTAATTTTGAAATATTCTCAGTTTTATCTTAGTGGTAAATTTCTGTGGAGAATTTGCGTGGTGTCTTTGTACTAGTTCATTTTTATTTTGAGTTGCTGTTTACAAAGCACCTATATGCTTAACAAAGGCTCAATTACTTTGCATATGGTTATCCAACAAAGTGATAGAGCACAATCTAAGCACATATACCTTTTATAAAATGGCCAGCATTGAATGAGCTTTGGCGGAAAATTTTAATATAAATGAGTTACTGAGCTAAATCTACATTGGCGATTTATTTGTCCTGTCATTGTATGTAAAAGAATATCTTGCTATGCTTCACCAACTTTTCTAAAGCAGCCAGATATTCTTGCTGGTTAACTTGAGCAAATGAAAGAGCTTGGGTCTTGGAAGTGTGTGCTGGTACTGTAATTGTGTGCAGTATCACTATCTTTAATATCACAGGTTGAGCTTCAAATCTTATCATTTAATTAATGATTTTTTTAAAGCACTCATTCTATTCAAATGTTCATCCTAATTTCTTTTATCATTTTCTTCGCTAAGTCATGTTTGTGCTTAAAGGATAATTCTGTGCGCATTGGTTTGCAAAGTAAGCAGATTGTGTTTCTAATGCAAGTTTACTGATGTAAAGCATTAGATTTTTGACAGGAATTACTTTTTAAAGCAGTCGGTAGTCAACATTTTTAACTTTTTCTGGAATCAATTTTCCATTTTGTAAATTAGCTGTGGTTTGTCCCATTAAAATGTTTGGAGACTGAAAATACACAGCAAAAGGAAAATATTGGTTCTTTTAACTTTTTTGTTAATTTTATGATAGTAATTTGATTGTTTTCAGTGGAGGGACCAGTGAATATTCCATATTCTTTTAAAAATGTAAAGTATTTTTAATTTTTGTTGCTCTAAATGAATTCTCATAGCTTCTTTTAGAAATAGAGCTATTGGTGTACAAATAGAAATGATCAAATAAAGAAGCAAAGGTCTTGCTTTTTCACACATCTTCTTACATCAGTAAGAGGTGTTCCTAGCCGTTGAAGTTATTCTGAGACACCAATTCCCATTCAGCAAAATTGCACAAATCGTAATAAGATAACTTTTGATAAATTCCCTTTTCCTTTTCAAAAATCAAGGAATTTTTTGCACCCATCTGAATGGCAGGCAGGATTCACTGTTTTATAAAGGCATTTCAGACAATGTGATGACAAAGTTCTTCAATAGTGCACTGACACTATTTATGGGTTCAAGTCACTAATATCAAGCTTGCATCCACGAACATCTGACTGAAGAATGCTACAACTGAGCCCAGAATAACTTAGATATTTTTGTCCCTGTCTTGTTGGGGGTGATGGAACGCTTCAGTCTGGGACTGAATAGACCAGAGGATAAATATGGAGTTGTTTGTTTCTTTTGGAGATTGAGACTTTTATGCATAAAACTAATTCTGTAAATTGAAATTGTCAGCTAACAATTAGATTGTGTGCGTGAGTGTGTGTGTGTGTTGTTGGAATATGTGGACTTGTTGGACCAAACGGTGTTTTCTCAATGATGATTTATGGTATTATTTCTTACACTGCGGTTTTTCTATATTTCTCTCTCTCGTTCTTCCCAAGCATTCTTATATAGTTCCTTTCCATATTGAAATTGAATTGTCCGAACATCCTGTAATATAATTCACTCTTTCTCTGTACCTCGCAACTTTGGAAGACCTCCATTGATTTGGCTTTCTTTGGCATCTGCAAGTTTTAAATCCTTACTTTAGCATCACCTGACTTGTCTTATCTCCTGTTCTTTCCTCTTTTCAACTTTGGTGTTCTGACCTTTGGGCCTTCGTTGAGGTTTCTCCATTTTAAAACAGGTTAGCCTACACAATTAATTCAGTTATCTATTTAAAAGTCTGAATAACAAATTGAGTTACGCAGGTTATATTCATGTTTTGCATACTTTGATACTTTATTAATACGTTGAGTTTTAAAAACATTTATATAGAAATTGAAACATTTTTAAGAAAGTTTCAACCCTCTTCAAAGTGAATGCCTGCTGATTGTTTTAATCCAGTGTTGTATTTGTAATCAATTAATTTTGTGAGAATTGTTTTCCTTTCCAAAGAGTTAGAATAAATTGGGTAACCAGTCAGAGGTAGCATATCAACACTGTCTCAAAATTTTATGAGCTAATAGGAATTTCCTAAGTTTTAATTCAAAAGTGCAATTTGTATTTTATCAAGAAAGTTCATGCTAAAATTGTTAATTTCTTTCTTTTGACTAATTTTAAATGCTTTTGGTTCATTAGTGTTTGGCGTAAAATATGTAGTATTGACTGGTGCAATTATTAACTCATTTGCATAATTTCCACATTAGTGTACATACCAAATTGTCAATTTTTTTCTTTAGATGTTGGAGCGACCTTGATCCTTGCTACACTAATGACAGAAGCATCTTAACACTCTCATCAATGGATGGTTCCTCAAATGCTTCAGTGGTTTAACAGTTGAGTGTAGACATGGCAGTTATTGTGTCTTTATCTTCTGTTATTGTTTCAATTCCCAATTTAATTCTGAGTCATGGGGATGGATGAAAATATTTATCAAGGTCTGTCTGTGACCATCTGTTTTATTTTGCATGTATATCTAATTGCAGCCCAAAGATGATAGTAAATTGTATAAGAAAAAGGGGCAGAAAGTGACAATTAAATTTGTATTTATTTGTAAATAGTTGTAACCTCATTTTCCTCTTTTTACAAGATGTCCTATTTCTGGAGCTATATTTTTCTAATTTTTGTTTTTTGGATAGGAATGGTTAGGGATTGGAATGGTGGAAACATCCCTTTGGTACATTTCTGGGCTGAATCTGCACTGTGGCCGAGTCCAGTTTTTTTTTTATATTTTGAAGTAGCTGTTCTGTCCAAAAGTGGCATGCGATTTGTTCTTGTAAACCTCAAGTGATAATATCCTTATCATTCTAATTGCTCTTGTGGCTGGATGGCTGGTGGGTAGAAGCAGTCTGAACTTGATGGAAATGCATTGCAAGCTAGTGTAACAAGGGACACTCCAAGTTAACACCTTTAAAATGTCTGCTTTTTTGAAATGAAAATGTTGATCAATTTCTTGTATTTAGTGTACAGAATCTATCTTGATCAGAAACTGGTTTTGTTGTGTTTCCAAAATTGGTTACACAGGATCTTTGAATTTGAGTTTGTTATCCTGTAAATTTTCTGTAAATTAAACTGAATTGAAAATTAGCTTTGTGAATGCAGAAGTGACAAACCAGGAATAATATTTTTACAATTTACTTGAACTTCCAGCACCTGCCAACTATTTAGCAGAGTTGGAAATGCCAGGTGCTTATCAGGATTCCAAGACTAGATTCTGATTTATTTTAACAAATTGCTTAAGTTGGGTGATGAAGTAAGGGATAAGACCATTGCTGGACATCATACTGGCGTATACCTTTTGAGACTGATTTGTACATCTTCTTTCAACCTGAAAAATCTAGATAATAATACTTGCATCTGATATCCACTAAAATTGGTTCTAGATGTTGGTTTCTGAGATATCTGCAAAGGAAAATACTGTATTGTCAACAAATTAATGCTGGCAAATAACTAGTAAGTGCAACTACTGGTCAAAAGTGGAAGTTGCACTGATACTAATTTGCTTCCCATCTATATCCAAATTTTGCAGAATATATTCAGTATTACTGATCTGAATTATGTCAACCTTTCCCATATACTGATTATTTAACAGTAGTTAAATAGTACGCAAAGAGCAGCAAAATGTTATAATGTGGATTTATTTTCAAAGAAGGGGTAAATGTCAAAATGAGATTATTTTTAAATTTCATTTCTTTCATGGAATTGAAAGAGTTCCTCAGCAAAGGTTCAATGTTTATCCCATTGACTAGTGGAAAAAAATTTCTGAACTTCCTATTTATGAATTTCTTACATGTTTTCTTGAAATTGGTCTTTTAGAAGTGCAGCTCAATATTAGTAAGGTTTTTATGTACTGTCCCCAAATATACAGACACTATTATCTAACCAATTATCAGTGCAGTGTTTAAAAAAAAATTCCCCAGCACAATTGTTTTTATTTTTCAACTAGCCAATCTCCAAAGCCATGATTTTATTTTTTTCATATGTCTATAGTAACAGATTTTCCAGTCAAAATGGTTTAAATTACAAATTAGAAGGGTGTAAGGTACAATTGGTCAGGAATGTATATTACATTCAGTTTGACACAGTTTTCAATGGGAAGATCTGCGAATACAGGAGGCAAGTATAAAAGGAGAAAAATCTCACTAGCTGTTAATGACTGGTTGCGGTATTTGAGTGCAAGGACACAGCACAGTCAACCCTGCCTTTTACGTCAGCTTTTGAAATTTCACTTATAGCCACACTCCTAATTAAGGTAACATTAGGAGATTTGTAAGGTGGCAATTGTACTCCAGCAGCTAGTGGAGTAGTAAGTCCAAAGTTCTATCATCGGGCAAAACGCATCTTTTATAAATACAATAAGCTCATTTATTCATATTTCAGTTCAAAATCATGGACACCTACCCAATGCAGAAAAAGGAAAAGTTGCAGATCCACTTTAAAGGTGTTAGATTTGTAACAGTTGCTGACTTTGCATGGATCTCTCTTAAAATTAAACTTTGAATTTAATAATTGTCTTGCAAATTTTGAAATGTTTACCAAAACGTTTTTAATGCGAGTTGAGATTTAATTTGGATTGAATCTGAACAAAATGTGCCTTGTAAATTTGGTTTGAGAAGAAATTATATATTAGAATGTAACATTTCAAAGCTTGAGCAACTTTATAAATCTGATCCAGTATTTGTGTGATGTAATCTTGACCTGTTTCAGCATGTTTCTATAGTCCCTTTCAGTGATGGAATGGGAGTGGTTCAATTTGGCTTGACAGCTGGTCATTTTCTTTTCATGTGGCAAATAATGAGGCAGATGCTTAAGCTGTGAGGATCCCCAAAGCCTTGTTTGTGTCCAGTGATACTTTAGTCTGAAAGGTACATTGATGCAAATGCTTTTGATATGTTTTACATGAGCAATAAAAAAACTGAAAATTTTAGATCTCTGACACCAGTTCTCATTCTGTGTTTGCATTATGTCTTTATTGAAATTGTTCCTCTGTTGATTTTTCTCATTCCTAAACCACTCTGGTATCACTTTTCCAATAAAAAATTATATTCATATTCACTAATAAACAAAGGGAAAAATTAAAGTTAAAATTTTGTGTTTTGTATTCATGTAATCCCATCTGTTACAATCACACACAACTTCAGGACTACAAAGAAAACTTGCCCAAAATTATAGCTGTAAGTAAATAGAATAAAGTTATTTTGATTTAATCTAGTCTTTTGTTACAAATAAAGGACAGACAAGGGTGAGTACAGTACAACAAAATATATGGAGCTTTATTTGAAATCCTTTCAGTCAGGAGCATGTACTTGATCAGTTTAAAGGACTGAAGGCTAAAAAATCTTCTGGGCCAGATGATATGTTGTAGGGCAGTAAAGGACAATGGCTGTACTGGTAAAATAATCGACTAATATTGGTGAGGCACTATGGAACGGGAATCTACTTGCACCATGGAGAATGTGCACAGCTACTGGATTAACATTTAGCATGGAGAACATATAGGAAGTGACATACATTTCAAAGAAAATCATCCATGACCAGTCATTTTGCAAAAGTTAATTTTAAAAAAATAGTATTTTTGTGGTTTCGTTGTAATGGTTAAGCCCCTGGTGACTGCTGACATCTTTTAATATGTCTCTTTTTTTTCAAACAATTATTTAACTTCGTTTTAAAAAGAATCTAGAGGTTTTGTTTCAAGATTGTGTGGTAGAGAATTCTGTATTCTAAATGTAAAGGCTTGTTTATATAGCTTTAAGTTCTTTTTGTATTCACTATTACAGCAAATACAAGTACTGTATTCTTCCACTTGTTGCCATCTAGTGGTTGAACTCATTCTACTGATAATGGGCATCCAATTTTAAAGCTCACCACGCTTTCATTGGCAATGTTTTGTCAGCTGATCAGACGTGTCTTACACTGCATATCTTCCATAATTCAGCTCGTCATACCTACATTAGATACTCAGGACAGCTCATGAATTGCTGATCTAAGAATGTTGAACCAAGGAAGAAGAAAAGTGAAACTTTGTCATTCTTTTTAAAAAGGTAATGCGAACTGTTTGCTGTTCCTCCTAATAAACTCATTTTTATATGCACGAAGCCTTTTATTAAAGCTATTTTATGCCAAATAGGAGTCTTGCTAATGGAGAGTAAATGTTACACAAATCTTCGCTTCAGGATCGTGACTAAGCATAGCCTGGTCGTGCATATGATTGAATACGTGCACAGCTCTATACAAAATAAGCAGTCTCCTCCGGTCTAGTGCCCTCATGTTTTGAAATGTTTTTAAAAAAATCTTGTTTGGTGTGCAGTGGCATGTAATTTATAGTTAGTTGTTTCAGAATGCCTCGAATTCCAGGAGCAGCAATTACTGTTTTATATACTGTTGCATTGTTTTGGAACTTTGGGGGAGAAAAAAGTCAAAACAACAGCAGTTTTAAAAGGGAGAAGAACAGACAAAGGAAGCACATAGTGAGGTCAGTGCAGGAGATTTGAGAAAAATAAACTGACACCACAGTGTACCTGCACAGTTACTGCCTTTGCTATTTAAATTCATGTATCACTGGACATCGGAGTGCGTCTGGGAAAATTAAACAGTGAAATTCACAACTGATCTTGGAGGAACTATTGGGTGAAGTTCACAGCACAGAATCTGATACGTGAATTGTTGTTTTAAGTGTGGCCTACAGAAAGTCTGCAATAGTGAGTAGAGTGGGTTCTTTCTTGATTGTGTTTTTGGAGATATGTCTCTTGATTAAACTTAAAATATAAGCCGTAACTAATAATTTAACCTGGGGCAGTGTTTTGTAGAGGAATAAGGCGGTGTTATTTTCTGCATCTATAGATTGTGAAGGAACAAAATGACCTTTAGTAGAGTGGTATGTGCTTCTTGTCAGATGTGGCAGTTTAAAGAGAGTTCAAGGATTACTGCGGATTATATCTGCAATGAATGTTGTTGGTTGCGAATCTTATAAGTCCAAATGGATCGGTTGGAGAGACAGAAGCAATGAGGAGCTTGCAACAGTAAGTGGTGGATGGCAGTTATAGGAAGGGGGGAAAGTCTCAGATATAGTCACACAGATGGGTTAACTCCAAGAGTGCAGGAGTCTTCTGTGGCTGTACCCTTTTCAAGCAAGTATGCTATTTTGGAAAATGTAAAGGGTGATGGATTCTCAGGGGCACATAGCACGAACAGCCAGGTTTCTGGTGTTGAGACTGGCTCTAATCCAACGAGGGGTATGTCGGGTTCCAAGAGATCAATTGTGTTAGGGGATTTTCTAGTCAGAGGTACAGACAGACGTTTCTGTGACCAGCAATGTAAAATCAGAATGGTGTGTTGCTTCCTTGGTGCCAGGATCAAGGATGTTCTCAGAGAGGGTGCAGAGTGTTCTCACAGGGGAGAGGGGCTGACAAGAGGTCATTGGTTCCAATGTGTACAATGACAAAGGAAGAGGAAAGGTTGAGAATCTGAAGGGAGATTACAGAGTTAGGCAGGAATTTAAAAAGGAGGTCCTCAAGAGTAGTAATATCTGGATTACTCCTGGTGCTACAAGCTAGTGAGGGCAGGAAAATGACAATAGAGCAGATGAATGCATGCTGAGGAGCTAGTGTATGGGAGAAGGATTCACATTTTTGGATCATTAGGATCTCTTTTGGTGTAGAAGTGACTTGTACAAGAAGGACGGATTGCACCTAAATTGGAAGGGGACTAATATACTGGCAGGGAGATTTGCTAGAGCTGCTCGGGAAGCTTTAAAATGGTAAGGTGGAGTGGAGTGACCCAAGGAGATAGTGAGGAAAGAGATCAATCTGAGACTGGTGCAGTTGAGAACAGAAGCAAGTCAAACAGTCAGGGCAGGCAGGGACAAGGTAGGACTAATTAATTAAATTGTATTTATTTCAATGCAAGGGGCCTAACAGGAAAGGCAGATGAACTCAGGGCATGGTTAGGAACATGGGACTGGGATATCATAGCAGTTACAGAAATTTGGCTCAGGGATGGGCAGGACTAGCAGCTTAATGTTCCAGATACAAATGCTACAGGAAGGATAGAAAGGGAGACAACAGAGGAGGGGGAGTGGCATTTTTGATAAGGGATAGCATTACAGCAGTGCTGAGGGAGGATATTCCTGGAAATACATCCAGGGAAGTTATTTGGGTGGAGCTGAGAAACAAGAAAGAGATGATCATCTTATTGGCATTGTGTTACAGACCCCATAATAGGGAAATTGAGAAACAAACTTGTAAGGAGATCTTCGCTATTTGTAAGAATAATAGGGTGATTATGGTAAGGGATTTTAACTTTCCAAACATAGACTGGGACTGCCATAGTGTTAAGGATTTAAATGGAGAGGAATGTACAAGAAATTTTTCTGGTTCAGTATGTGGATATACCTACTAGAGAAGATGCAAAACTTTACCTACTCTTGGGGAAATAAGGCAGGGCAGGTGACTGAGGTGCCAGTGGGGGAGCACTTTAGGTCCATCGACCATAATTCTATTCGTTTTAAAATAGGGATGGAAAAGGATAGACCAGATCTAAAAGTTGAAGTTCTAAATTGGAGAAAGACCAATTTTGACGGTATTAGTCAAGAACGTTCAAAAGCTGATTGGGGGCAGATGTTTGCAGGTAAAGGGACGGCTGGAAAGTAGGAAGCCTTCAGAAATGAGATAATAAGAATCCAGAGAAAGTATATTCCTGTCAGCGTGAAAGAAAAGGCTGGTAGGTATAGGGAATGCTGGATGACTAAAGAAATTGAGGGTTTGGTTAAGAAAAAGAAGGAAGCATATGTAAGACATAGACAGGCTAGATCAAGTGAATCCTTAGAGTATAAAGGCAGTAGGAGTATACTTAAGCGGGATATCAGGAGGGCAAAAAGGGGACATTAGATAGCTTTGGCAAATAGAATTAAGGAGAATCCAAAGGGTTTTTACAAATACATTAACGGCAACAGGGTAAGTAGGGAGAGAATAGGGCGCCTCAAAGATCAGCAAGATGGCCTTTGTGTGGAGCCGCAGAAAATGTGGGAGATACTAAATGTGTATTTTGCATCAGTATTTACTGTGGAAAAGGATATGGAAGATATAGAAGATATAGACTGTAGGGCAATAGATGGTGACACCTTGCAAAATGTCCAGCTTACAGAGGAGGAAGCGCTGGATGTCTTGAAAGGCATAAAGCTGGATAAATCCCCAGGACCTGATCAGGTGTACCCTAGAACTCTGTGGGAAGCTAGAGAAGTGATGCTGGGCCTCTTGCTGAGATATTTGTATCATCGATAGTCATAGGTGAGGTGCTGGAAGACTGGAGGTTGGCTAACGTGGTGCCACTGTTTAAGAAGGGTGGTAAGGACAAGCCAGGGAACTATAGACCAGTGAGCTTGACGGTGGTGGGCACGTTGTTGGAGGGAATCCTGAGGGACAGGATGTACATGTATTTGGAAAGGCAAAGACTGATTAGGGGTAGTCTACATGGTTTTGTGTGTGGGAATTCATGTCTCACAAACTTGGAGTTTGTAGAAGAAGTAACAAAGAGGATTGATGAGGCCTGAGCAGTAGGTGTGATCTATATGGACTTCAGTAAGGCGTTCGACGAGGGTCCCCTTGGGAGATTGATTAGCAAGGTTAGATCTCGCGGGATACAGGGAGAACTAGCCACTTGGATACAGAACTGGCTCAAAGGTAGAAGACAGGGTTGTGGTGGAGGGTTATTTTTTAGACTGGAGGCCTGTGACCAGTGGGGTGCCACAAGGATCGGTGCTAGGTCCTCTACTTTTTGTCATTTACATAAATGATTTGGATGCGAGCAGAAAATGTACAATTAGTAAGTTTGCAGATGACACCAAAACTGGAGGTGTAGTGGACAGCAAAGAAGGTTACCTTGAATTACAACAGGATCTTGACCAGATGAGGCAATGGGCTGAGAAGTGGCAGATGGAGTTTAATTCCGATAAATGTGAGGTGCTGCATTTTGGGAAAGCAAATCTTAGCAGGACTTGTACACTTAATGGTAAGGTCCTAGGGAATGTTGCTGAACGAAGAGACCTTGGAGTGCAGGTTCATACCTTCTTGAACGTGGAGTTGCAGGTAGATAGGATAGTGAAGAAGGTGTTTTATATGCTTGTTTTTATTGGTCAGAGTATTGTGTACAGGAGTTGGGAGGTCATGTTGCGGCTGTACAGGACATTGGTTAGCCCACTGTTGGAATATTGCATGCAGTTCTGATCTCCTTCCTGTTGGAAAGATTTGTGAAAGGGATCAGAAAAGATTTACAAGGATGTTGCCAGGGTTGGAGGATTTCAGCTATAGGGAAAGGCTGAACAGGCTGGGGCTGTTTTCCCTGCAGCGTCGGAGGTTGAGGGGTGACCTTACAGAGGTTGACAAAATTGAGGTGAGCGGTTAGGGAGGCCAGAACTAGAGGGCATAGGTTTAGGATGAGAGGAGAAAGATATTAAAGGGACCTAAGGTGCAAATTTTTCATGCAGAGGGTGGTATGTGTATGGAATGAGCTGCCGGAGGAAGTGGTGTAGGCTGCTACAATTGCCACTTTTAAAAGTCATTTGGATGGGTATATAAATAGTAAGGGTTTGGAGAGGTATGGGCCGGGTGCTGGCAGGTGGGATTAGATTGGGTTGGGATAGCTGGTCGCCGTGGACAGTTGGACCGAAGGGTCTGTTTCCATGCTGTACATCTCTGACTCTGTGACGGGCAGGGAGTCTTCTCACTCGCACCCTCAACTGACTACTGGAATATCACAGTAGACTGTGCTACTTGAGAAAAAATTGATTCAGCTGAATCTACTTGATATTTCATATGGGCATTCAATTAAGTAACATATTTGTTTACATTGAGGCATATAAATTAAAACTATAATTGAACAGAATAAGACAATAAACATTGGTATTTGAGGTATTTAATTTTTGCCAGTTTATCGAGAGTGCGGGTTCATAAGATGGCAATTAAATCAAAGTTTGCTGTATATCATTTGCCTGGCAGTGTGCTGCTTCAACGTCACTCAAAGCTTGACACATCCTGGACAAAACAACTCCTTGATTTGGCACTGTTATGTTTTCAGATGCCACTGCTGCTGTCAGCGCTAGTCCTGTCAACCTATTAGTGGTAGAGGATACACCAATGAATCTAAACAGTAGAGGTACTTGTCTTGGGTAATTAAGGTAGCTTATTGTATGATATCAACAAGTTCATAAAGTATAGGAGCAGAATTAGGCCATTCAGCCCATTGAATCTGCTGCATCATTTGATCATGGCTGATATGCTCCTCACCCCCATTTTCCTGCCTTCTCCCCATATCCCTTCAACCCATTACCAATTAAATATCTGTCTAACTCTTCCTCAAATGTACTCACTGTCCCAGCATCCACTGCACTTTGGGGTGGTGCTTCCATAGATTCACAGCCTTTTGGAAGAAGTAGTTTCTCCTCAACTCTGTTTTAAATTTGCTACCTCTCATCCTAGAATGCACCATAAAAGGAAGTATCCACTCCATGTCTTTTTAATCCATACCTTTTATCATCTAGAATACCTCAATTTGATCTCCCCTCATTCTTAATGCCAGAGAATATCGGCCTAAACTCTTCAATCTCTCTTCATACATCAAACCCTTCATCTCTGGGATCAATTCGTATATACAGTTTACATTGGACTCTGGAGAACTTTACAGAGCACATCTGCTCCCTTCAGATACTGATTGCAGAATTCTGCTGAGTCCACCCCAAACAACAAAACATTAGAGTTCAATATAACATGAACTCCTTCAGAACAATTATCTTGTAAGCAACTCCCTGCAAGCTTTCTCCCCAGAGTCAGCCTAAACCATATTATATTTGCCACCATCCCATCTCTTCTACACCCCATCCCCAACTACATGTTTCTGATTTCAATTATAATATGAACAGATCACAGTCTTCCCAAAATGCACACTCATCAGACTTTGAGGAATGGCAGGTCTTTTGCTTGGGCTTGATAGCAATCAATAATTTCTCTGCTGAAGGATTGTTATGCCTTATATACTGTCTTTGGAAGATATTGTTCGTAGTAGACAGAATCTTGAAGACCTTTAATCTCCTGAATTCTGTTCTGCAGAAGAACTCTTTAAGTCAAGCACTGTCTCATAATATCCAGGGAATGTTTAATTTTACAAATGTCCATTATGGAAGACAAATGCTCTGTTAAAACAAATACAGGTCATTCTGCAATAATGCAACAGTTGTGTTCCTCTGCAACCTCATGCCATGAAAAACTGCTATAGAAAACCATGTTATAGAAGTTTGCTAATAAATCACTATATCTGTTCAGCAGACAGTGAAGTGTTGCTAAATGAAGAGACCGTGGAGTGCAGGTTCATAACTTCTTGCAAGTGCCGTTGCAGGTAGATAGGATAGTGAACAAGGCATTTGGTAAGCTTTCCTTTTATTGGTCAGAGTATTGAGTACAGGAGTTGGGAGGTCATGTTGTGGCTGTACAGGACATTGGTTAGGCAACTTTTGGAATATTGCATGCAATTCTAGTCGTCTTCGTATCAGAAGGATATTGTGAAACATAAGGTTCAGAAAAGATTTACAAGGATGTTGCCAGGGCTGGAGGATTTGAGCTATAGGGAGAGGTTGGGGCTGTTTTCCCTAGACTATCAGATGCTGAGAGGTGACCTTATAGAGATTTATAAAATCATGAGGGGCACTTCTCCAGCTTCCACCCGAAACATTAAAACAGCCATCCTTATGGACAAGCCCTGTGCTTACACAGCATCTGTTCCGATGAGGAGGAACATGGCACGCACTTATGAGGGCATCTTTGAGTACTTCTAAGAACTGGGTATGATGCTCAACTCATCGACTGCCAGTTCTGACGTGTGTCAGCGAGGAACCATAATGACCTCCTCAGGAGACCGACACAAGCCGTAACCGACAGGGTACCCTTCGTTGTCCAGTGTTTCCCAGGAGCCGAAAAGCTACGCCATGTTCTTCGCAGCCAGCAACACTATCAATAAGGATGAGCACCTCGCCAAGATCTTCTCCACACTTCCATTGCTTGCCTTTAAACAACCACCTAACCTCAAACAGATCATTGGTATAGAAAACTGCCTGGTTTTCAGGACAGCACCATACAGCCCTGTCTCAGTAGGAACTGCAAGACTTGTTAGAGTGTCGACATGGATACCACCATGTATGTAACAAGTAGTCAATGACTCAGCCAACATGGTCTGTCTTTTATGCTGCAGGCATGGTATGTTGGCAAGACCAAGCAGAGGCTATGGCACAACAATCAACAGACAGGAATTTTCCCTTTCATTCAGAGAACACTTCAGCGGTCCAGGACATTCAACGTCAGACCTTCGGGTGACCGTCCTCCAAGGCGGACTTTGGGGCAGGCAACAACAAAGAGTGGCCGAGTAGAGGCTGAGCCAAGTTTGGTACCCATGGGGATGGCCTCAACTGGGACCCTGGATTCATGTCACACTACAGGTGACCCCATTGCACTATATACAGACACATTTTCTCGCGCTCCCTTTTTTTCGCTCGCTCTCGTTTGTGGGGTGAATTTGTACTTGTGGAATTAGATTTTACGTTGCTCAAAAACTGCATGAATCCTTGGAAGATTCTGTAAATGTATTTTCTACATTAGAATTAGTCTAACCATTTATGGCACAGTCTCACACAGGGTAGCTCACATCTTAAATGCATTATCTGGGCTGACATGACACCAATTGTTAAAGTTCATTTGCAAATGTTACTTTAAATGTTCTGTGATTTACATATGGAAGAACTGAAACCAAGATGAGACTGAACAATCCAGGTCTTTACATAATGTGATGTAGCTGAAATTATATATTATAAACTTGTGCTATAACTTCTATGTCTTCAGATCTTATACTCCACAACCACCTGATGAAGGAGCAGTGCTCTGAAAGCTAATGCTTCCAAATAAACCTGTTGCTCTATAACCTGGTTGTGAGATTTTTTAACTTTGTGCAGCCCAGTCCAACACTGCACCTCTAAATCATGTGGGACAGGGATAGGATAAATAGACAAAGTCTCTTCCCTGGGGTGGGGGGAGTCCAGAACTAGAGGGCATAGGTTTAGGGTGCGAGGGGAAAAGATATAAAAGAGACCTCAGGGGCAACTTTTTCACACAGCATGTGGTATGTGTATGGAATAAGCTGCCAGAGGAAGGGTTGGCTCGTACAATTGCAACATCTAAAAGGCATCTGGATGGGTATATGAATAGGAAGTGTTTGGAGGGATATGAGCCGGGTGCTGGCAGGTGGGTCTAGATTAGGTTGGGATATCTGGTTGGCATGGACAAATTAGACCAAAGGGTTCATTTCCATGCTGTACATCTCTATGACTGTATCTAAACAACGTCCACAAAAGTATGTCGTCCGCATAGAATGTGATTTTTGTGTTCAACTCCCACTTCCGGTGCCATTATTTCAGGGTTGTTTTGGATAGCCTCCACCAGTGTTTCAAGTACCAAGGTGAATGGTAGCAGCCACCCCTCTCTAAATCAAAATTGCTCGAGTTAGCCCCATTTGTAATAATTGCTGCCTTAGTGTCTTTGAATAACACTGCCACGCACTTGGGGAAAATGATCGAGAACAGCGAAAGAGACATAGCCATTCCACTCGATCAAAAGCCTTTTCTGCAGCCAGGGAGACCACCAGCCCGACATCGCGCTCTGTTGACTTATTTGCACTCTATTCGACACTCGTCTAATGTTATTGGAGAAGTTGCAGCCCTTGATAAAACCTGTCTGGTCCTCCTTTATAATAACAGCTAGTACCTTCAATAAAATTTTAAAATACACATTCAACAATAAGATGGGTTTATATAATGTGCAAGCCTCAGGGTCTCTCCTTTTCTTTAAGATGAGGGAGATATTAGCCTCCCTAAGAAAAGACAATCCTAGTTATATGAGTGATTACACATCCCCAGTAGTGGATCAGCCAACATGTATGAACACCTTGTAAAATTCACTCGGGAATCCGTCTGGACCGAGTATCTTACCACTTTGGAGTTGCCTTACCACTTCCAGCACTGTTAGAGGTACATTTAAAAGGGAGACTTGATCTGCATTTATAACAGGGAGATCCAAGTTTCCCAAAAAGGATTTCATGCTCGCATTTCCATCCCCACATCCCTCCGATTGGTATATTTCTATATAAAACTCCCAGAATCTGGCATTGATCTTCCTCAGTTCACAAGGACATTGAAAGTTCTCTCCTTGATAGACACAATGGATTGTGGAGCACTTTTCTTCCCAGTCAGGTAAGCCAGGTATCTTCCTGGCTTATCCATATATTCAAACAGCCTTTGCTTTGCAAAGGAGACCCCTCTCTCCACCCCGTGAGCAAGTCCGGAGCAGCCCAGAGAGCTGTGACCCATTGCAATTTGACCACAGATGATCTGGTTTAATATGCTAATTTTGCTGCCTTCAACTGCTGCTGCTCTCCTCTCTGTTGCCGAATATGAAACAATCATACCCCTTAAGAATGCTTTAGTGGTCTCCCAGAGCACTAATGGATTGCTGGCTATATCCCAATCGATGTCCTAAAAAAACATCCGTGCACAACTGCCCCATGGTCTTAACATCTAAATATATATCTTAACATGGTCTGAAATAGTTATGCTCCCAATTCTGCAGGCTAATGGCAAGTCCAAACAAAGCAATGGATTAAAGAACATATCAATTCTTGTGTGGCACTTGGGCAATTTGGAGTAGAAGGTAAAGTCCCTCCCATTCGGGTGGAGGCACGTCCACACATCCACTAGCCCCAGTTCTTCACAAGTCCACTAACTGTCTAGACTGCTGTGGTGTACCCAATAGCCCTCTTGACATCCTGTCTACCCCAGGGTCCATGAGACAATTAAAGTCTCTTCCTATAATTGTATAGAACACCCCAAGAGCTAGTAAGTTACAGACTGCATCAAGTAAAAATTTGAGGGGGTGCGCCAGGGGACAGTAAACATTCAGGATGTCATACTCTTCTCTGTATCTTAGTGCTTTGAGAATGATGAACCATCCATACTCACCCTTGATTTGATCTGTCACCTGAAATGGGAGATTCTTTCATACCAGTATGGCCACCCCTTTCCTTTTGGAGATAAGGGAGAAAAAGAAAACCCTATCACATTCCCCCGCTGTAACTTCTGGTCTTCCCTATCAGTCAAATGTGTGTCTTGCTACAGTGTAATGTCGACCCTTTCCTTAAGATTTGAGAGCACATTTTTCTTTCTAATGGTGGAGTGTGTCCCCTTTATATTCCAGGTGCACCACTTCAACATGACCGCATACTACAGCTCGCAGTCCCCCGCGAAGGTCAAGCCCAAACAATATGCAATGAGTGGAGAAAAAACAGACTTTATCAAATCTGAAGACTATTCCTACAAACATACCAGAACTACCAAAGCTAAAAAACTAATCTCTACCCATAACTTAAACAAATTAACACAAATTTCCAAGATCTCCCCCCAACTGCCTAGCTCACCGGGGACATTCACTCCCAATCTCATAACCATCCTAGCACCTTCCAGTTAAGGTTGTGCCCCAAACCCAAGGAAGAAAAAAAATATTATTCTGGATGTCAGTTTGCTCATTGAGCTGGAAGGCTCATTTTCAGCTGTTTCATCACCAAACTAGGTAACACCTTCAGTGAGCCTCCAGACGAAGCACTGCTGATGATTGCTGCTTTCTGATTATATGTTTGGGTTTCTTTGGGTTGGTGATGTCATTTCCTATGCCAATGTCATTTCCTGATCTTTTTCTCAGAGAGTGGTAAATGGGGTCCAGGTCAATGTGTTTGTTGAGTGTTCCAGTTGGAATGCCATGCTTCTAGGAATTCTCGTGTCTCTCTGGCTTGTCCTAAGGTGGATGTGTTGTCCCAGTCGAAGTGGTGCCCTTCCTTATCTGTATGTAAGGATACTCGTGAGAGAGGGTCATGTTGGTTTGTGGCTAGTTGATGTTCATGTATCCTGGTGGCAAGTTTTCTGCCTGTTTGTCCAATGTAGCATTTGTTACATTGCTAAAACTTGCTAAAAACATTATTATTTACACTCCCACCAGTTAACAATGGATGCCCATCCCTCCCCCCAGTCGTCCTCATCTCAGCCCCATACATCTTCACATCAAAGGAGTAACCACCCCTCACCCAACAAAACAGAGCAATAGAATAACTAATAACCTCAAAACAGATTTAATATAAAACATACCGGACTTTACACCTGAGTAAACTCAAGCCTATAAAGCCCAAAACCCCAAAGGGAAAAGAGTAAAGAGAAAGAAGATACACCTCTTTTCTTTCTTCCTTCTTAGCCAAAGTCTATCATTTCAGTGAATCGAAAAATTCTTTTACTTTTTCTGTCGAGTCTAAGTTGTAGACAGTTCCCCCAGAACTGAAACGTAGTACTGCCTGGGTACCTCAGTATCAATGTTTAGATCTCTCATATTTTTCTTTACACCAAAGGCCTTCTTTTTCTTAATTATACCCCCAGAAAAGTAATGGAAAAACATTATTTTGAGCGGTTATAATTCCAAAGCCTGTGGATCTTTTCCCAGGCTTCTGTCTGTTTCTATTATAAAGTGCTTTTCCTTAGATTCAATGGAGTCACACTGGGCCCAGGCGGGGATGCTGCGCCCGGCCTGCGCATTGCGATCCAGTAGGCCCACTCCACACTCACCCGCCCTGACTTGATCTCCAGACCTACCAACTCCAGAAGCCATCCCTCCAAGTCAGTGAGGTTCTCACCTTCTTCACACTCAGGTAAGCCCAAGATCAGTAGATTTTTTTTTCTCTGAACTTGATTTTTGGAGTCGTCTACTTGGTCCTGCAGGGCCGAAACTGACCTTTCAAGGTTCGGACCCACCCTGTGGAGCTCTCGTCCTCCAAGGCCACGGTCCTCTGTACCAGGTCTGGGTGGGTTGCGCTTCGGCAGATCGGTGTGGACTTGTTGGGCCGAAGGGCATGTTTCCACACTAAGTAAACTAATCTAATATACAGCTTCCACATGCTGATCCAAGGTCTGGATTTCCTGCTCATGCTTTGCCAGCATGGCAGTGATTGGTTCCAGTGCTCCCTTGATCTTTTCACGGCATTTTGTAAACTCCGTTAGTAACTGCATCTGCTCCATTGAGCTCGAGTGCCACCATAGGTGGTGTACCCGACATAGTAGGGGAGTGCCCTGCCTGCTGCACTCCTCTAGCTCCTTTTCCCTTTGATGTCTTCATATCAGCTCCAGATCTTCTAAATCCTGATCTAAAGGGGCTCTAGGTATTCAATTTATTTTAAACTACAAGACTTTCCTCAGCCTGACTAATGGGTGGGGTGGGGGGGCGTGGTGTGGAGGGGTTGAAAGGAGACAACCTTTTCTGGCATATGGCACAGAGCCCAACTCAGCAGACCGTTCAGACTGCCGCCATCTTGAATCTCCCCTCCTTTATACTCTTAAGGATTCACTCAATCTATTGTGTCTACACCTGATATGTGCTTTATTTTTCTTAACCAAACCCTCAATTTCTCTAATCATCCAGCATTCCCTACGTCTACCAGCCTCTCCTTTCACCTTAACATGACTATACTGTCTCTGGATTCTTGTTATCTCATTTCTGAAGGCACCCATTTTTCAGCCATCCCTTTACAAAATGTCTCCAATCAGCTTTTGAATTCTTATTAAAAAGCTGTCTTAATTCTAGCATTTCAATACTGCTTGCAATCTGCTATTCTATAAGTTTAATACTATTTTAAATTTTGCTGGACTCTACTTTGGCAATGTTGGAGCAAGTTCCTTGTTTGTCAGTTTGTCTAAGCTCTATTGCAAAAGTGCAGTATTACAGGTTTCAGTAAGGCTTTAAATTCTGTTGAGTGGTGGTTCTGGCATGCCTTTTAAATCTGTTCCATTTCAAAATAGTCTCTTGATGCTGTTTACTGGGCAAATTCAAACAGATCTTGCCTCTGCTTAAAATTAGATGTTGCCTATTTACACCACAGATGATGCAAAATATTCCTTGAGAGTTGTGGATGGTATTTCCAATTTAGATTTTCACCCAGGTGCTATCTTCAAATATTAGGAACCAAGGTTGACCTTTCAGCCTTTGCTGTTCTCAAACCATGTTCTTTCTGTGCTCAACTGCTGAAAATTTAGCTGTTGAAATAGAGTTTCTTTTTATATTCATTCATGGGATGTGGGCATTGCTGGCTGGCATTTATTGCCCATCCCTAGTTGCTCTTGAAGTGGCAGAGGTGAGCTGCCTTCTTGAACCGCTGCAGTCCACCTGCTATAAGTTGACCACAATGCCATTAGGGAAGGAATTCCAGAATTTGACCCAGTGACAACAAAGGAACGGCAATATATTTCCAAGTCAAGATGGTGAGTGACTTAGAGGGAGAACTTGAAGGTGGTGGTGTTCTCATGTATCTACGCCCTTCTTCTAGATGGAAGTGGCTGTGAATTTAGAAGGTGTTGTTTAAAAATCTTTGATGCATTTCTACGGTGCATCTTTGCAAAGTAGCAGCAGGGTGCACTACTACATCGGTGGTGGAGGGGAGTGGATGTGGTGCCAACCAAGTGGGCTGCTTTGTCCTGAATGATGTCAAGTGTTCTTTGAACCACCCTCACCAGGCAAGTGGGGAGTATTCTGTCACATTCCTGACTTGCGTTTTGCAGAAGTCTAGCAGATAGTGGGCAGGCTTTAGGGAGTGAGAGGAGTTACTCGCTGCAGTACTCATAGTCTCTGCTGTTCTTCTGTAAATTTTGCTTATGTGGCAAGCCCAATTGAGTTTCTGATTAATGGTAACACCATTGAATATCAAGGGGTGGTGGTTAGATTGCCTTTTATTGAAAGTGGTCATTACTCGACATTTGTGCGGCACAAGCAGCACTTTTCAAATGCAACAAGATCTGGAAAATATCCAGGCTTGGGTTGACATTTGTTCAGATATCCGCGGAGTTGCAGATTGCGCAATGTTCAGCACCATCATCAGAAGAAGTCCCCTTTTCTGACTTTTATGATAGAGGAAAGGTCATTCATTGATGAAGCAGCTGAAGATGGTTGGGCTTGGGACACTATCCTGAGGACCTCCTGCAGCCGTGTCTTGGAGTTTGGGTTACTGACTAACTCAGCAGAGTTTGGCCCCGATACCTATTGATTTCCAGGTTTGTTAGTGCTCCTTAATGCCACAATCAGTTGAATGCAGCCTTGATGTCAAGGGCTGTCATTTTCACCTCATGTCTGGCATTCAGCTCTTCTGTCCATGTTTAAACCAAGGTTGGGGTGGTAATTGGCTGAGTTAGATTTGTCTTGCTTCTTTGTGTAAGGATATCTAGGACAACTTTACACATTCAGGTAGACACCAGTATTGTAACTGTATTGGAACAGCTTGGCTAGGGGTGGCAAGTTCTGGAGCAGTCTTCAGTATTATTGTTAGAACATTGTCAGAATGTTGAATTCTGATCACTTCCTGCCATGTACAGTCTTGTGATAGCAAACACTGTCAGCTTCTAGAAAAAACAATTTAACTTGGTGCGAGTGGCAAGTCAGTTTCTTGCTACAATAACCAACACTTATTTAGGCAATGACTTTCAACTGATTAGTCTTGCTACTTACTTTCAGGCAAGTTGTATAATTTGCCATTTCTTTTGCTGATTGAGTTCAATATTTAGAACTTGACTCAATCACAGCATGAGAACTACTTACTGGAATGGTTCTACTGGCACCAAATTCCCAAGTTTTCAGCACCCAGTTTAGTACTGTGTTCACTGATAAGTATTTCACAATCTCCTCAGTAGCAAAAGGGCAGAGATGCTACTTTATTTCTCTGTCCCTCCTACTTCTAATCATTTCTTCCATTCCCATAAGCCTTGGAGATACATGTGGTTATCTAACACTGATCATTAAAATGTGATTTTAATGTCTTCAAATAGATTTTCCTGCTCCTCAGAAGCTGCCTGATCAGCTGTGCTTTTCCAGTACCATTCTAATCTTGACTCTAAACTCCAGCATCTGCAGTACCCATGTCTGCCATAATGTTACCTCTGCTTTCTCTTCGCAGATGCTGCCAGTCCTTCTGAGAATTTCCAGCAACTTTGTTTTTGATTTACAGTAGCTGCAGTTCTTTCAATTTTTTTTTAGATTTAAGCTCATTGTTACTCAGCTGAATGAAAATGAGGTTGCAGTGTGGGCAGACAAACTGAAGATGGCACTGGAAGCAATTCAAGTGAGAAGAATGGAAGGGAATATGATCAAGAAAGGTAGCTACACAATACTTTCTCCAGTGCCAACCAGAAGTTCTGAAGATTGCAACACTAGACAAGCAGCACAATGAAGGGGGGTGTGTGGAACTGGATAGATGTTCTGCTGAGAGAATTTGTGGAGTTACGGTCTACAATAATATGCAGAGCCACAAAAGATTATATTCTCTTGCTTGTATGCAGAACAATGTGCAAACTAGCATAAGCCCAGTAGATTAGGGAATTAAATGTAAAGTTTGCATCAAAATGCCTTCCCACATTACTACTCAGTGAACTCATTCCCTAGTAGTAATGGGATGAGTCCTAATGAAAGGTTCTGGCCTGAAACATCGACTCCCCTTCTTTGTTTGACCTACTTTTCTTTTTCCAGCTCCACTTTATACACGGGTGGACTTCATATAAACTAGGCTAAGATCAGTGAATAACAACTTCAGGCTGTGGATATGACTTTAAACTTAAAAAGCAAGGTTTGGGGAGTGGGAGAGAATTTAGTGGATCAGGTGAGGGGAAAATTTAGAAATCTTAAAAAATCAAAACAATAAAGATAGCATTAAGATTTAAGATGAGTAGGATAATATGCATTAGAGTTTAATGATCTTATGATAGAGCCTTTGGAAGTAGATTCAGGTAGAGGTTAAGAATATCAAGGATCATAAAGTTCAGAGTTTATAAACTCTCCCCTCCAACAACACCCCTTCAACACATTGGTATACCCTTGTACTAAACAATAAATATATGTAGGATTTTAAGTGGACAAGCATGGGATGAGATAAAGATTTCATTTACATACATAGACTGAAAACTTTCAAAAGCAAATCTAGTCCAGAAGATGAGATCGTAGAGTACTTTATGATTTGGGGAATAGTACAAAGCTCAGCTGCAAGTTGTTGCAGCAATTTTTGATTATAGGTTGTTCTTCTATAACACAATGGTCATGTCCTTGTGCAACCCTGCCTTATAGAAAAATAGTGTTTCAGAATCAGTGCTTAGTCCTGGTGATCTAATCACATTACAGCCAATGCACGTTTTAGAAGTTTGCACTTTAGAAAGTATCTGCAATTCATCAATCATGTTCCAGCAAATCAGCGTTAACAAAATGCACGTTATAGTAGAACAACTTGTACTTATTGAGCAACAGCAAGATTAATTAGTGACCTTGTCACAAAAGATCCTGAGAGAAAATGTGATCATAAAATAACGATTCTGTCATGTTTAATTGAAACATTCTCTAGTCCTAGACAAGAATTATAAACTTAAAGCTAATTACATATTTATGAAGGAACCTGGCTAAATTTAAATAGACTTAAAAGGCATGAGGGTAAATAAACCATGGGAGACATTTAAAGAAATGTTTCAGAATGTTCAACAGAAATACATTTAAAAGATTAAGCCTATACATCCATTGGAATTAAATTGCATAAAATAGCAATAATATTAAGCCTTAGGACTGGACAAATTTTTAAAAACAGCAAAGGAGGACAAAACAGAGTGAACGAGCCAAAAAAACCTTGTATCAAAAACACCTTATAAAAACTGTTCCAATGGTTATAAAAAGTGAGAGTAGCTGAAATATAAAAAATTAGTCCCATACACACAGGAGAAATATTAATAGGGAGTAAGCAAAAAGATATGTGAAACAATTATTGATCTTCAGATTATTTCTGATAACGTAAATCATCTCTTTTAGAATAAAGCCAGGGGCTACTAAGGTAAGTGACTTAAAGCAATTAATATTTGCAGAGAGTATTAGTAATAATAGCAATTAATCAGGAAAGGTCTGCATGGATTCACAACAGGTCATACCTGAAAAACCTCTTTTTCTAAAAAGGTGACTAAGGTTGTGGACAGGGGAGTGCAATGGATGTTGTTTATTGGATTAGATTAGATTACTTAGTATGGAAACAGACCCTTCGGCCTAACAAGGCCACACCCACTCTCCAAAGAGCGACCCACCCAGACCCATTCCTCTAGATTTACCCCTTCAGCTAACACTATGGGCAATTTAGCATAGCTAATTCACCTAACCTGCACATTTTTAGACTGTGGGAGGAAACCCACACAGTCATGGGGATAATGTGCAAACTCCATACAGCTGCCTGAGGTGGGAATTGAACCCAGGTCTCTGATGCTGTGAGGCAGCAGTGCTAACCACTGTGCCACCATGCAGATGCCTTCTGGGAATCCATATAAAGTTCCACATAAGGGCAAATTACTGACAAGGCTAGGAAATTCCTTAATTCCATGGGGTTCTACCTTGGTGAGAGTCCCTTGAGTGTCAAGTGATGGAGAGTAGGGATGATGGACTCAAATTGGCAGGATGTGACCAGTGATGTCCCACTGATCTGTGTTAGGGCCTCAGTTATTCACATCAACAATGACTTAGATAATGTCATTGTCATCAGCAAATTTGGATGTAGGACTAAGTTGGGCAGCATATAGACTACGTAGGTGATAGCTTAAAATTTCAAAGGATGAATTGGTAAAACTGGCAGATTGGTTTCAATGTAAGCAAGTGTAAGGTTATCTGTTTTGGACCCAAAAAAAGTCAGATCAGGGTACTTTCAGATCATCCCAGATGGTAGAGTTTAAGAACAGTGGACGTCCAAAGAGGTTTCAACCACATAGATCTTTAAAATGCCACTAATAGATGCAGAAAATAGTCAAGAGGTCTAATGGAATGCTGGCCTTTATATCTAGAGGACTGGAGTATAAGGACAGGGAAATTATGCTGCAGTTATTACAAAACCCGGGTTCAACCTCACTTGGAATACTGAGAGTTGATCTGGATACCATAACTGATGAAGGATATCCTGGCCTTAGAGGAAGTACAATGCAAGTGTTATAAAGGTTAGACCTGGACTTCCTTAATTCCATGGGTTAAGTCTGAGGATAGATTATACAAATTATGCCTATTTTCTCTAGAATTTAGAAGGTTAAGGGTGAGTCAAAGTGGGGTGCTGGAAAAGCAAAGCAGGTCAGGCTGAAATGTTAGGACACTCGTCGACATACAAAATATGGTAAAAGTTTGGAATGTTCTTCCAGAAACAGCAGTTAAAACTAAATCAATTACCATTTACCACTCCCTGAGAAAAAGAACAGGAAATGACATCACCAACCTAAGGAAACCTAAATACATGAATAGACAGCGGGCCATGCCACCACCGCTTCACCCGGATGGTGATGAAATGTTTGAAAACTAACCTTGCCGCTCAGCGAGCAAACCTACATCCAGAACCTCCTCTGGAGCTACACATCTTCTCAAAATTCACTAACTTGATCAATTGTTATTTTTCAAATCTGTGACAGATGGTATCTTCTCAATAACAAAACAATTGAGGGGTATGGGCCAAAGGTAAGAATATGAAGTTAGGGCACAGATCAGCATTAGATCATTGAATGGTGGAACAGACTTGAGAGCTGAATGGCCAATTCCTGTTGCTAAAAGAAAAAGCTCAAGAGCTTACAGTTGACAAATCTTCAGCATCGTGTTCGAGGATTATGAAAGAAATGGCTGTAGAGAAATTGGATGTATAGTATATAATTTTCCAAAGTTTCCCAGATTGTGAAATGATTTATGTGGACTAGAAGTTAGAAAACATAACAGCTCCATTCTATCAAGGGAGAGAGAAGATCAGTTATCTGATGAAGGATCCCAACCTGTAACATAGACTTTCCTGATCCTCAGATGCTGCCTGATCTGCTGTGCCTTTCCATCTCCACTTTTTATCAACTCTGACTTCCAGCATCTGCAGTTCTTACTACTTCCAAGAAGAAAACAGATCAGGTACAATAAGCAATCAGGAAGGCAAATAGCTTTTGGGCTTTATTGCAAGGTGGTTAGAGTACAAGAAAGAATATGATTTGGAGATGCCAGTGTTGGACTGGGGTGTACAGTTAAAAATCACACACCAGGTTATAGTCCAACAGGTTTATTCGGAAGCACTAGCTTTCAGAACTTTGCTCCTTCATCAGGTGGTTGTCAACTTATTTTGGAGAAGATATTGTAAATGTTCATTAAATGTGTTTCTGGGAGGAATGTGTTGGCCAAAGCTGAGTAAATTGAACCTTCACTTCCAGTTTCGAAAATAGATGTGATATTGGTAAAATATACAAGATTGTGAAGACTGTTGGGTAGAGTAGACAACCTCGTAGGATAATTTCACTATAGGGTTGTAAATCTTTGAAAGTGTCCAGCCACGAAGTTTATGGGTGTTTTATATTTTAAAAGTTAGTTAAGATATGCTTTTGGTCTCTTTTAAAATAAATCCTGGATTATGCAGAGTTGTTTGGAAAGTGAATAGAAGCAGAAGAGCAACCATGATTCTATTAGATGTCAAGCAGGCTGCTAGATTATGACCTCTACTTTTGTTTTAGGTTCTGTACAAGCTACTTAATTGAACCTGTCTTGATCGTGTCCCAACATTTTTTTGACTTGGTGTGAATTTATTAAATCAGATTGTGCCATGTGAAGGGGCATGGTACTTTTAAGCTTGCAGTGCTGAGGGTTGTCAGCATGTATCAAATACTCAAACAGAGTCAAGCTTTAGGCAAGAAATTATATGGTTAAAATAAGGTACTCATGGGCCAGACTGTTGTAGGAATGCAACTTTGTGGCATGTTGAAAACCTAGCCACAAAGCTAACCCATCAGAACAACACCATTAAAGTTTTTTTGAGGGGGAGCAGTATTTCAAGGTTAAGGATTTATCAGAAAAGAGTTCTGAAGGGTAGGTAAGTAAAGTTTGGGAGAAAAGTATGTTAGTATGGGGAATCGTATCAGAGGGCAATGTCTGAAAGAGATCACTAAATTAAAGGCATAGTGAGATCTGAAAATGAGGATGAGGTTATAAGTCAATTTTAAGACATGAGAAATGTGAGCATGTGGGTTCTTGACTTTCAGAAAATCATCTGTGGAGGGAGGGAGAGAACAATTTTTGAAAACTCAGTTAGGATTCCAGCAGGGATCAAACAGTAATTAATATGAGATAGGAAAGTTAATCATCTTGACATTGGCTTCTGTAACATTTTTGGGGCATGGACAAGAAATGAATCTTTGGTTTTGCTCAGATCAAGCTGCATTTTTGGCTCATCTACATCTTGGTATTGGCCAGACAGCTGCAAAGGACACGAATCATTTTCCAAACAATGAAAACGTAAATGTACATCGGGAAGCTAATCAACAAGCTTCCCAGTTATATTCCTGAGGTGTTATATTGCGACATGGCAACGGACAGCAGTGATATTTCGAAAATTGATTAAATGATCAACAAATTTTATATCTTGAGCACGTTAGGTTTCTGCAATCTTAATTTGGTTTAAATATTAGCCCTGTCCACAAAATTGGCTTTATGTCAAACAAAAAAGCAAACAGTTGATGCCAAATTGGACTCCTCAAATTGGGTAAGTTTACTTTTAAAGCTCAATTAGTCAAATATTTAAGAATTGACACACCAATGAAACATGTACATCCTTTCCAGATCAATTTCAATTATTTAAAAACAGATTAGCTAAAAGTGGAGAAATAGACTATTCTTTTGAAAATATTTCAGATAAGCCCATCTTCATATTAATAAAATCAATTATTTTAATGCAATGAAAAATATTTATTTACACTCAGAAAATTTTTACATGATAATGAAAATGAATAAAAAATTGACTCATTCACAAAGCTAGCACACAGGATCAAGACAGGAGAGGCAGTGTGTTTGTTTTTGAAGTAGGAAATATCTGTGACATTCCATTGTAGCAAAGGAAATACTGGAGGTGGAAATGAAAGGTAATTCAGATTATTAAAAATTGACTACACTAAATGAAAGTTTTTGTTTGGTATTAAAATAACATTCCAGTGAATACTAGACAATGGTGGTACATGGAAAATTATATGAATAATGAGCTAAACATTAGTGTTTCATATAGTACTACAAAAGACATCTGTGGGCTACAGCTAGACAAAACAAATTAAGTATAGCATTTAATCAGCTGAAGTAGTAAAATGCAATGCCACTGTCTAAATTTTAGTTAGATACCCTTGTGTGGCCTGGTCAGCAATTTCTTTTGAGATATTGTAAGCAATATCTTTTGAGATATTGTAAGCAAAAAAAAACTCAACTTTGGTGAAAAGTTGCTATGGAGTTTGCTTTTTTTTGATTAAGGTGATTTAACTGAACTTGAAGGGTTACAGAGAAAATAAACCAAACTGTTTCAAGTACATTTCCTATAGTGAGCAATTTATATGTTAGTACGATGAATTGTAAATTAGAAATTCAAATATTCAGGCAACAGGGTCAGTCAACTGAAACACTTTCCCTTGAGGGTAAATGAGCAAGCTGGAACGAGTTACTATAGAAAGTTATTAAGGGCAGTGTTCAAGATCAAAACAAATTTGTTGAAATGTTAAGGGCTGCAATGAGATCTGTTCATGAGAATTGTTCCTTTTAAATCAGAAGCAGGATTGAGTTTAATTCTCTTCATATTCCTGCAAGTTTTGGAAAGGAACTTACAACTAATTTTTATTTTTTAAAAAAAACATATCCAAGACTAAGAAAACCTGCACATAATTAATTCAGGAAGTGATTAGGTAAAAGAGTCAAATCAACACTTGCGCTCTTGAAAAAAGGCAGTTACCCACACATTTATTTTGGACATTTAACACGAGCGTCCGACTTTTGATCCACAGGATTTATTACACCTCAATTTCAGAACATGTTTCTTGATTTGTTCAATGCTTAGCAAACAGGCAATGAGATTCTTATAAATTGATATTTTTACAACCCTTTTATTGGCATTTCTCAGTGGACCCTGTAGATTTTCATTGTGTCAATTTACAATACATTTGCCCATAATGAGATAAAAATTTTACATAATTTACAAGACATCCATTTAAACAAGCTCTTTCTAAATAAGCTTTCAATACTCTAAAATGTACTACCTACAAGTGTACAGAATTGCAATACGTACAAAGCACTATATTAGGCCTGAATTACAATACTGTTTCCCTGTCCCATACCAGAGGATGAAGACTTCACAGTTAACAATTGTTCAGTTTGAACAAATGCTCGATTCTCCATTATCCTTAAAATACCACCAAAGGAACAGAAGTACCCTTTTCAAGTCATATTCAAGGATGTGGCCAAACAGGACAAAAATACACTGAAACATGTTGGTTTATTCTATGACAAGCGAAGACAGACCATGGTTTTGGCACACTACATAAAAATTGCAGATGAATCTGTAATGGGTCAACAGATGTGTGTCTATATTGCCCTTGAAAACAAGATCTCCGCTTTTCATGTAGCTGTTTAAAGAAAGTTTGAGCATTCATTAAGGAAATTTTAAAAGGGAGTTGCAAGTTGCTGTTTTTTTTAAAACAAAGGATAATTTACCATTCTAAATGCCCCACATTCCCATTTTTTATGATTAGCATTCCTTAATCCAATGGCTATTTTAAAGAAACCACTCATCCCTTCAAGTGACTAAGCACCTTTAATAAGTATGGTAGTTGTGTTACTTAAGTCAGCTTTGATATTAAAATGTGCATCATGCCATAACTGCAATCATATTTTTGTTTAAATGTGCAGAAAAAATGTGCACACAAAATTTATAACTGCAGTAGACAACAAGAAGGTTCAAGCTTCTGAAGGGGACATTAAAAGTTTGTGTCTGTCTGGTACAAAATCTCTTCAGTGAACAGTTTTGATGCAATCTGAAATCGCTATGAGTAGCTCAGTGCAATAGTTAGTTACACCAGCATTGTTCATGAATACAGAAACACTAACTTTCATGAAAACATTTCCAATTAATGAGCATTTTGGGAACACAACATGACTAAATTACAAGATGCAAGCTCCAATGTATAACTGTAGCAGGTATGTTGAGTTTGGGTTCTAAATACAAGCAGTTTCTTCATGAGAAAAGCTGTTAGGCTGACTTAACAAACTAATGGTAAGCTTAAAAATTGATAAAAAGCTTTGAAAGTAGTTCTTTGTCTATCCAAAGTTAGAAACTGCTGTGGCATGGAAGAACTAAATGATGGGTAAACCAAATAGAAATACAAAGACTACTAATTGGATATCAAATTTCCCAAGACCATCAACAATTTTTTTAAAAATTGATAATGCTGCATTCAATTCTTTTAAGTCTATAAATATTTCCAAGGATCAAAATCAAATATTCTGATGTTTTTCTTAAAACACACCAAAAAAGAGTAAGTGCATTTTCTACAACAAACAGGCCTGGCATGCACAAACATATGGCTAAGTACCTTTCTCATTTGAAATACATTCCCACCAATCAAGAAAACAGAATTATCCCACAAGGGACAAGTGAGAACATTCAGTCAACAAAGATTTTCCATCATGTTTGAAAGCTGGAGAATAATCCAAAGATATAGCAAGGTAATGTTCAGGCCATTCCTATGGAAAGCATGGAATAAGACAGCAGCCTCATTTTGAAGGTGGAACTTAAATCCTGCTCAAAACTGCATGATTAGTTACTCACCAACAATTCGCCATCTTGCTTGCTCCTCTCTGTGCATGTTGATGTATTTTCAAGTTAACACAAACTAAAAAAAACTGTGATATTTCTCCTTCATACACATTTGATTACTCAAGAGGGGTGAAGATTTCATCGTGATGAAATTCCAGCTGTGTGCTTAGACACAAAAACGCTCACAATCCATTAAAGGTTTGCATGTCCAACTGAAAAGCATTTGCATTAGAATCTTGCTTAATAAATGGCTTGGTGAAGGAGAAATTTTTCACTGCAACTGTGATTTTATAAAAACAAAGGAAAGAAGCTTCATGACCAATATAAAAGGACACAACAAAAATAATGTGCAGACATTAACAGACCTGGTGAGGTCCATTTCCAGCTCTGCTCAGTCCATAAAAAGACTTGTGCATTGAGTTCTTGCATATTTTATATAAAATTATTTACCGCATTAGTAAACTGAATTTCTACAGAAGCAGGCAAAGAGATTGCAGTGGTGAGCAACAAATCAATCTACCATTTTAAATAGATGTATCTTTCATATCTTGATTTAAAAATCTATATTGGCATCAGAAGTACCTAAATTCAAGCCATATCCAAAAATCACTGTTTAATGTTCGCTTTAAATTTTTTTGTTTATAATGTTCATGTAACCTTATTTTAACAGCTAAGCCTTCTTCGGAATCTTCTAATCTCATGTGCAAATGATAGTGGAGTCCTAGCTGACTCCATAGTTCATACAGTACTCGAGTACATCATGTTTGCACAGTATAAAATGCAATTTAGAGAAAATCTGCACAAAGCTGTATTTTCCATTTACTTATTTTAATTAGGGTTGACTCAAGTCTGCAACTTAGTGTCACCAAAATAAAAACAGTAGAACTGCACTTTAAAATGTACCATGCATCTTCAAAAAAAATACAAACAAGTATAATTCCCAAATTAAAATTAGGAAGCAGATTTTCTACAACGGGGTCAGCCTTCTATGATCATTTGAACGGCTGTCATGGATGATTTGGACCAAAGGGTCTGTTTCCATGTTGTATGACTTGATAAATGTCTTTGTTTTTTTATGACATAGTGGAATTAGAAACCAGAACATAATTGAAACATTTTAAATTATCCAATAATATTGAATTAAAGTATACCAGAAACTCTTCAGTTTCAAAACAGTGGCAAAGCTCAAATTACCAGGCCATTAACTTTTGACAAAAACAGCATTCTGCTCAAATAAGGTCTGCATTTTGAATTCCAGTATTCTAAGCAAGATGAGCAGGCTTGTTTTACTCTTTAGGTGTATTTGCTTCATTAATATTGATTAACTCATTAATATTGATTAACAAGTTTCACTTGAATTAATAAAATGGTTGAAAACAAAATATTAATGGAGTATGTAACAAACTGTGGAACCTAATTGACATGCCTCTGCACGGGCTGTATATCACAAATAAATGAAAGGAACCATGTAACAGTTTCAGCATTCAAAACATAGATAAGTGAAAACTGATTGAAAGTCAACTGCATTCGATGGCAGTGTAACATCAAAACACCTATAAATTAAAGTTTATTAAA
Source organism: Hemiscyllium ocellatum (assembly GCF_020745735.1). Classification (NCBI taxonomy): domain Eukaryota; kingdom Metazoa; phylum Chordata; class Chondrichthyes; order Orectolobiformes; family Hemiscylliidae; genus Hemiscyllium; species Hemiscyllium ocellatum. The sequence goes on from NC_083413.1 coordinate 35,628,219, forward strand.
CAATTTTAAAATGCATTTGAAATTAGCACAGGGCATAACATACAGGCTGTTTTTACTGAAGACCAGGGTATGAAATCCAGATCAAGGATATGTAATAAAAAAACCAAAACATCCTGATAACTACAGTCACTTTCAGCTGTACCTGAAAAATGCATCATTAGACCAACATGGGAGGCATTTACAGCAAGAATATGATTTGAAAACTACTTAAGTGATTTTCTGCATATTTTAAACTTCTGTCTCTATGTTAAAAAAGGCTCATCTTAAAACTCAATGGAACACTGACCTGAGAAATTAGTTTTTGAAACTTCATTATCCTCTACAAACGTATTGATATGTATAGAGGAAATGATCAATAGACATGGCAACCTGTGAGAAAGTTATTAGGGAAACTACAGGTAAAGCTGCTGAGCACAGAAGTGTGAAAATTTATCTCTCACAAATACAAATGTTCAACTCTTTTTCCCAACCCCAATGTCAGCGATGGTTGCCAAGTCAACTTAAGCATTCAATTTTGCACATAAATGAATTATCAGCCAGGGTGCAAGATCAAAACAGGTGTAAAATATTTGCCTTTAGTACTTTCTTTAGCGGACAGACTATTTTAAACTCATCAAAATGAATGACTATGAACCCCATTGAAAAGACAGAGGTATTTCTAGTCCACTTACCATAAATTTTCTTGGATATATTAACAAAAAGGAAAGTCTGTTTTATGTTAAGCATGGCCAAGTTGAACAAGTGAAGGAATTTCAGTTACTCTGAGTCAACAGCATAAAACCTAATTCAGTACTCTTAGCTACTGCAGTTAGAAAGGAAACCTGAAATACCTTCCAAGGTGCTGCATATTGCAAATATCCAAGACTAAGATGCAAAATCCAGGATCAGAATGGTGACAAGGTGCCTCTTATATTATACCAGACCTAAATATGTTTAGTAATATTTTAATATCAGATGGTGATTGGGTGGGGAAACTTTATTCTTGTCAAAAAGAAAAACAAACAGTAAATACCACAGATCTCAATTGTAGAATTTCACCATTCTATCGCCACTTTCATTATGGAGCGGGACTGAATTTCGTGCATAGGCATGGTATGATCCAGTCTTCATAGTAAAGTAAGACTTAATGTCAAGTAATCTGCCATAGAACAAGAAACAGCTGAAATATTAGCTAAAGTAAGATTCTGTGATGGTCTAACTGCCTGTTTACATAATTTAAAAAGTACTTTGATCAAATCGAGGTTTCCATTTCAAACACAGATTTCCGGAGTCCAAGAATGCTGTTCAGCTCCTAACTGAAGGCAGCAATGTGCTTGATGTCAAAAAGCACTATAAAATTATCCTTTCAGAAAAGTCCTCCAAACGGGATTCCAAAGAATATACAGATGGAACTCGCATTCAGTGTTGATGAAATTACATAAAGAGGTCCTGACTAAGACAGAAGCCCAAACCACCATTAAATGAATACGATATGATTGAAGAAAAGTCCTTTTTGGTGTTAACAACCCTCTGGATAGAATAAAAGGATTGATCTTCACTTCAATCCATTGATCTGAATTTTATTAACTAATTGTGAAATGACTGTGCATTATTTGCTGTATTTTTCATTCTGTACACACCATGTACATTTTGCGACAAAGCTTCCCAAATGCTACACTGTTGTGCTTTTTGTCCCAGTGATTTGCGGTCGTGCAAATTCCACAAAGTCATCAATAAGCACTGGCCATGCTCCTAAAAAACATTAAAGTTGCACAGGTAAACTTTTTTTAAAAATTTAATTCCAGACCTTCTTTCTTTATTATTTAATATTATTCAGAAGAGTATAAAACTGAAAAACTGAACTTTAACCAATCCTCAACAAAAAGCACTCCCAGATCAAATACTGCAAAGATTAAATACAAATTAAAACTCTAAATATTTTGCACCTCAACTTTAGCCTTAAATAAGTAGTTCTCTACTCTTGCATAAATGTAGTATTTATATTTTTGAGTGAGTATTGATTTTGAGGGCAATTCAGGACAGTTCCAATGCTTCAGTTTTTTTGATTCATCCCCAGCAAGACTAAATTCAGGTTACCAAAATGCATTTTCCTTAGACTGAGATGTAGTGTCATGGTTAATCCATTCCAATTCAATCCAGATGAGACGAGCAATATCCCCACTTAATGTAACAGTAATCTTTAATGTGCCTACAGTAACTGATATGCCTTTTATTACAAATGAAATTATTGAACATCAAATTGATTTCCTGTCACCTACATTTTTCTGATGTATTCACCAGTCTATTTGCCCCATTTTAACTGTCTCACTTTGATATCTAAAGTCATAGAACTCAAAGTGACGTTTGGTAAAGTGCAGATTTACCTCTAAAGTTACTCTCACTGCTAAATCATTAAGCAAAAATCTCAAGACTGATTCCAAAGTAATTAAAACAGTTTAGCAACTGAATAATAATTATGGAAGCTAAAGCAACTTCAGAGTAATCTTTGGGCAGTTACTTTAGATAACATACCTTCTTCATCATAATTGGACATGTCATCAGCAATCATACAGCTGAAGTCTAATAAAAGATTCCAGGTGTCTTTAGGTATTGATCTTTTATGATGTTCCTAAAGGCAAATATACAACTTAAGAAATCACAATTATAAATTGCAACTTGAATGTACTGAGAAATAATGAAGTAAGCTTTACTGCACAGAACCTAAAACTTGTTTCTGAAATTACTCTCATACCCACATCCAGTTGTAATCTAATACCTGACCTGAAGTAAAACTAAAAGTCCAAACAAGATCAAGGAGGTCAGCTGTATTTACCCTAAATCCATTGAAAATGCATGACTACGTCCTCAATAAAATTAAGTGAATGTAACATCTTAGGCAGCACTTGTCGGGATATCAAATGTTTTATAAACGTTGACTTTTGGAAGTTAAAGAAGTTCAATTAATAACAAAAGATGAGATTTGTTTTTCAATCTACTTACTCCTAATCAATGTTCTTAGTATACACCTGATCTAAAGCAAAACACAACAGTTGGCCAGATTTTCTGAAGAGAGATTGCCACTCCACAACTCCTTTTCTCATCAAATGAAAGAACTCATTTTTGACGGAAGATTCCGTCAGGGGTCCTTCAGAAACCCAGAGTCATGCTTCCATTTGGATAGGTTATTCAGTGCAAAACATACTCTCACAGCAGTCCAATGTCTTATTCTGAAAATTACAGACAGTCACAATGACAGCTCCTGTGACAGGTTAAGTACATAAGGGGACTGAGGTTAGATTCTAGGGGATGTTGGGGGAGTGTAGTTTCGCATGAGAGTTAACTTGGGGGGGGATTAGTTGTATAGCTACTCAGGAGTTAGACTATGCATTGAATAATCTAACTTCGCCTGAATAACTATTTTAATTAACTGCAGTGGAATTCGCTAAATGTTCCAATTATACTTCCAGAGGATTCCAGAAATGGGGAACTGCCCAGCAGAACTTTCCATCTTCCAGGCAGCTCCTCCGGACTTTGCTACAAAGGGGATTCTCTGCAGCTCTCATCTATGCTTCAGAAAGGATTATATTTCTGCAACAATAACATTGACTATTAATAAATTTCCTTTCTCTGCCAGCCAGCAATTTATTGCACTTTGGTATAAGGCAGGTCCTAAGCGACATTGACATTCTAGCAATCTGCCAAGTCCCACATGGCAGATTGGTACAAAAACTAAAATCACATGGGATGCAGGATGAGCTGGCTAGATGGATACAAAACTGGCTTGGTCATAGAAGACAGAGGGTTGTGGCGGAAAGGTGTTTTTCAGAATGGAGATCAGTAACTAATGGCATCAGTCTTAGGTCCTCTGTTGCTTGTAGTATATATAAATGATCTGGAGGAAAATGTGGATGGCCTTTTTAGTAAGTTTGCAAATGACAGGAAGATTGGTGGAGTTACTGATAGTGCTGATGATTGTGAAAGGATAGAACAGGATATTGATGTGGGCACAGAAATGGCAGGTGGAGTTTAATCAGATAAGTATGACGTGATGCATTTGGAGAATCAAATTTAGGTTTGAAGTTTGCTGTATGTGGCAGAATCCTGGGAATATTAACATACAGACAGATCTGGGCGTACAGGTCTACAGTTCCCAGAAGTGGTAACGTAGGCGGCCAAGGTGATTAAGGCATATGGCACACTTGCCTTGATCAGCTTGGACATGGATTACAAGAGTTGGCAAACTATGATGCAGCTTTATAAAACCCTTGTTAGGCTGCATTTGGAGTATTTTGTGCAGTTTTGGTCGGCACACTATCAAAAGGATGTGGAAGCTTTGGAGCATGTGCGCAGAGAAGCCTCACCAGGATCTCAAGGGCATCGGCTATGAGGAAAGTTTAAAAAGACTAGGATTGTTTTCACTCAAAAGATGGCAGCTTGGAGGAAACCCAACAGAGGTCTACAAAATAGGAGAGGCATAGAGAGAATGGATGGTTAGAGGCCTTTTCGCAGGGTTGAAGTTTCAATTACAAGGGGGCAGAGGCTCAAGGTGGAAGGGAGAAAGTTTAAGGGAGATATGCAAGGCAAGGTTTTCACGCAGAGTGTGGTAGGAGCCTGGAATGCACTGCCAGAAGATGTGGTGGAAGCAGGCATATTGGCAACACTTAAGATTCATTGGATGGTTATGTGACTAGGGGGGGGAATAGAGGAATACAGATTGAATAAGGACAGAAGGTTTTTTTTAGTTTAGCTAGGACATGATAATCGGCACAGGCTTGGAGGATTGAAGGGCTGTTCCTGTGCTGTACTCCTTTCTGTTCTTTGTTCGTTGTCAGTCTCAACCAGAAAACCAAACTCCAATTCTTGCCTTGTTTGAAGTTTTCCAGACTTTTCAGTTGGGCGAGTTTTATGATTTTCTCGGTTAGCCTGACCAGAGAGCATAAAGTGATAAAATACTGATATTGGGTTCCATTATAGTTAGCATACCTATGGGAAGAAAAGTCTATCGATGAACGAAACTATGACTTACACACAAGTTTACTCCAAAAATTTGCCTTTGCCCTATATCCCTCAATACTCTTGGCGAACAAAGATTTTCTGACCTGTTATCCATCAGGGTTTGCAGAACTATCTACCAAATACCTACGTTCCTAAGTGTTTAGAAATATTTCCAAATTTCTGTCCTGACAGGTCTGGGTTTAATTTTTTTTTAAACACTACGGCCCTTGCCCTACAAACAATTTCTACTGCTGGGGATTCAATCTAACCTGTCTCTTCCTTTTACTATCTTGAGCAAACTGTCCTATAATGTTCTAAATTTCAGGAAATACAATTCTAAATTGTGTAACCTCTTCTGTATTGGAAGTCAAGGTATAATTCTGATAAATCTACAGTTCCACTCCCACAAAAGTCAGTATATCCTTCCTAAATTGTAGTGCCCAGGACTATCCTCAATACTCAAGTTGTGACCTAACTAGAATTTTGTATAGCTGCTATCTCACTTCTACCACCTAATATTCAGACCTCTTGGTAAAAAGGCCAAAATCTTCCAGACTTCCCTAGAAAGTTCCATTAGATTGTAAGATATTAAATATATTATTCAAAATGGAAAACAGAAAATTACTGGCCAGTTAGCTGAAATCTGGCGTGGGGAAATGCTAGAAGCAGTTATGAGACACTATACTTTGAAAAGTTCAAAGTGACCTGGCACAGTCAACATGGTCTTGTGAAAGGAAATCATGTTTAACCAATTTACTGAGTGCTGTCGTTAAAAGGAGAATCAGTGGATGTACTGAACTTAGATTTCCTGAAGGTATCACATAAGATTCCACAAAGGTTATTGCAGAAAATAAAGGAGGTAACATTTTGGCATGGATTGAAGATTGGAAAGCAAAGAGGAATCGGTAGGCAGCAATCGGCTTTTTGAAGTTGGCAAAGGTGTAACATGTGGTATGTCACAAAGATAAATGCTGCTGCCTTAACAGTTTGCAATTTAAATAAATGACACAGCTGAAGAGGCTAATGGTATGATTACTAAATTTGCTGATTACACAAAGATACAAGGAAAGTATGTCGTAATCAGGAAAAACAATGATCTTGATAGAAGAGGAAATCCTAAAATTCACTCGACTGAAAAGTTGATCTAAGTGATCCAGATAGGTGATAGTGGGCAAAAACTTGTCAATTGAAGTATTATGTGCAGAAAGATTAAAGTTTTAATTTTGGCAGAATAGAGAAGCATATTACGTACATGGTAAGAGACTCAACAGTTTGAGATGGAGAGAGGACTGGATGGGTCAAGTAAGGACTGCAGATGCTGGAGATCAGAGTCAAAAAGCACAGCAGGTCAGGCAGCATTTGAGGAGCAGAAGAATCGATGTTTCGGGCATAAGCTCCCGAAAGGCTTATATCTGAAACGTCGATTCTCCTGCTCCTCGGATGCTGCCTAACCTGTGTTTTCCAGTACCACACTCTCACTTCTGGATGAGTCATGAGAGTTGTAGAGATGTACAGCATGGAAACAGACCCTTCAGTCCAACTTGTTCATGCCGACCAGATATCTCAACCTAATCTAGTCCCATTTGCCAGCACTTGGCCCATATCCTTCTAAATCCTTCCTATTCATATAGGAAGATGCCTTTTAAATGTTGTAATTGTACCAACCTCCATCACTTCCTCTGGCAGCTCAGTCCATACACACACCAATCCTTGCTGGTAAATTGCAAAACCATAGTATGCAGGAATAGTAAGTAACTAAGAAAGCTAATTGGCAACAATGTTATAGTATATTGCAATGAGCTTTGAATGCAAAGGTGGGAGGTTCTGCTTCAGTTATTCAGGGCACTGGTGGAATATTTGGAGGCAGGCTAAATGGGCAAAAGGGCATTCATCTGCTCTTAACTTGTACGTTTGTATATTCCATCAGCTTTTAGAAAACCATTTTCTGTCTCGGTTAATCATATTTCATCAAGCTTTGCACCTGGATCCTCAAGTCTCTTCAGACTTGCAAATTTTTCACCATTTAGCTTAGAGTCTCACAGTCTTAGAAATATATAGTGTGGAAAGAGACTGTTTGGTCCAAATTGTCTATGCCAATACGATATCTTAATCTAATCTCATTTGCCAGCACCTGGCCCTTATCCATCTAAACTGTTCTTATTCATATACCCATTCAGATGCCTTTTAAATGTTGGAATTGTACTAGCCTCCATCACTTCCTCTGGCAACTCATTCCATACACGCACCACCCGCTGTGTGAACAAACAGACCTTGGAGTGCAGGTTCATAGTTCCGTGAAAGTGGAGTCACAGGTAGATATGATAGTGAAAAAGGCGTTTGGTATGTTTTTCTTTATTGGTCAGAGCATCAGGTATAGGAGTTGGGAGGTCATGTTGCTGCTGTACAGGATATTGGTTAACCCACTTTTGGAATATTGTGAAAGGATTTTGTGAAACTTGAAAGGGTTCAGAAAAGATTTACAAGGATGTTGCCAGGATTGGAGCTATAGGGAAAGACTGAATAAGCTGGGGCTGTTTTCCCTGGAGCATTGGAGGCTGAGTGCTGAACCTTATAGAGGTTTATAAGATCATAAAGGGCATGGATAGGATGTGGATTCTGGGATGGGATAGTCTAGACAGCATAGGTTTAGGGTGAGAGGGAAACATTTAAAGGGACCTAAGGGCAACTTTTTCACACAGAGGGTGGTGCGTGTATGGAATGAGTTGCCAGAGGAAGTGGTGGAGGCTGGTACAATTACAACATTTAGAAAGCGTCTGGATGGATAAAATGAATAGGAATGGTTTAGAGGGATATGGGCCAAGTGCTGTCAAATGGGACTAGATTAGGTTGGGATATCTGGTCGGCATGGACAAGTTGGATCGAAGGGTTTGTTTCCATGCTGAATACCTCTGACTCTCTAAGTTATGTCTCTTACAATAGATGATTAAGCCTCTAAATAAGGTGGCTTTTAAAACTGAGACATTTTGCTGAGAAAAATTGTTTGCACTGGTTACAGCTGAAGGAAATAAACAGAAGAGCATGTCCAAAAAAAGGGGAGGGCTATGAGAAATATATACAAGTTTTTTTTTAAAGGACAGAGAATATGTAATTAGAAATCATGGCGAAGCAGATTTTATTAAAACAAAGTGGATAAATATCTGAAACAAAAAGCCAAAAAGAGTTGAACTGGAAATAATTGCTGGCTCTAGAAGAGCTACCCAAAGGTGTAATGAGCCAAATGATCTGTAACACAAAGTCCTGATTACAACTTGATGCCTGCATTAAACAAAAATAACTTCTTTACAGAATACCCAATGGAAACATTTAATTTTGAAACAAGGAAAAAATTAGATTAATTGGAAATGTTCAAATTTATACTCACCAATAAAAACTTATTCCATATATCTAAGAATTTGAATCGCCCAGCAAGTACTAAATTCCAGTATGCAATTGCCATTTCTAAATCTGCAAAATAAAAAAATTTGTACATCTTCAAGAAAAATGTCTACAGCATGCATTAAGAATAGTGCTATATATATCAAATAATTCTAAGCATTAACTTTACACACAGTTTCCGCTATTTTGCATGGTTGCTGCAACAAATGCTTAACCAAAGAAAAAAAAATATGTAAAATTATTAAATAATTTAAAACCCCTCTGTCAGCACCTGATCAATAGGAAATGCCTAGAGATTAAGTTTGCTATAAATACATCAGTAGGCAGCTTATAAAATTACGGTAAATGTTCAAACCCCAATAGCCAAATATATTCCTATTCTCATAAAATAGTTGACTGAACTATGTGTTAACAGCTGAACTGTACCTTAATTAATAGCTCAGTTAATTGCTATGCCATAAAAGGGGAATGCTGCTATATTTACCAGCTTCAAATACCCTTCACAATAAAGATAGAGGACAATTCAGTATAATCTAAATTTTAAGATTCTAAAACTTTGACTATACACAACATGCCCAGCTACAGCAAGCATACATGAGCAAGGGCAAATTAGCCAAGTATCAACTGATCTGTCCTCTTAAAATCAAACGAGAATGGCTGATGTAAAGAATGGGTTTTTCACAAACGAACGCATGAGTCATAGAAGCAACATGTTTCTAATATTAGCAAATGGAGATTTTGAATTCAGTACACATTTTAATTTTCATTTGTAGGCAACTTCTCCTCAACATCGAAGTGGGTTTCACTTGGAAGCATCAGCAATGATTGAAGCACATCCCTGGTGCTATTGACATCAATTTCGTGGTAAAAACGCATTTTAATACAGATTTCTAACTTTTGCACCAAATAGCTTTCTCAGCTTAGGTACAATATTTAGTGTAGAATCTAGCTACAGCTGCCACTATTACAATACTGTGCCAAATTGGATATTTCATATAGAAAAACAGAAAATATTGGAGAAACTCAGGTCTGGCACCAGAGTTAATGTTCGAGTTAATGTTCAAGTCCAATAAGATTCTCCTTCGGAACTCAAGAGACATCAGATGATAGCCATTCACAGGCTATCTGAGCACCAATTTGCAGTTTATTTTGCACTTCAGCACAGATGCCAAGAGCTGGATTTTGTTCACCAGAAATTAAATAGCCAATTATTTTTCATTGAACAGGTCATTAAATTTGGTCTAAAAGTATGGGTGAACTTTAACTCTTCTTTACGATTTTGCCAGCTGCCATTAATTGACCTGATTTCAAAACCTTGAAAATGACATCATGTTTTAGAACCAGCTTAACAGAATAGTAAAGTGAAACAACCAACATTCAAAAGTCCTTTTTATCTTCCACAAAATGCCAACCAAGTTAAATGGAATGCTTTGAAGCATATAAAGATAGCATAAGGCTTTTCACTTCCACTTTTTCAAATTTACATGTAAATTTGCATGAATAAAAAGGGCCATAATACATAAGCATCTTTGTAAACCACTGCAATAAAAATGCATTGATATTTCACTCAAAAGGGCTTGACCACATTGCAGAGGTGAGATAGAAACTTTCAGAAAATTATCAGATTGCTAAGTGCATTAGAGGCATGAAATGGATTTTAAAAACACAAGCTGTATAAACATTGGCATTTCCATTCACTATCAAGTTAATTTTACAGGCAAAATAACTTTCAGCAAGAAAAGGTGAGGTTCAAATGTAGAAAGACAAAGTGAGAGATTCACAAAGATTAAGACAGATTTACAAAGTCCCCGTCAAGTAAACCTTCCATGAGTATCAAAACCTGCAACCCCATTCCAAAAGATGAAAAACTTAACAGCAATCTATGTTTGTTCAATATATTGCTTTAATTGCATGACACCGTGATCTTTTGCTATAAATTCTGTGTCTTATGATCCTGCCCCACCTGATGAAGGAGTAGCACTCTGAAAGTTAGTACTTCCAAATAAGCCTGTTGGACTATAACCTGGTGTTGTGATTTTTAACTTCTTCCATGAGTAGGTCAACAAAACCATACTCCACATCTTGCTTGACTTTTGAGGGAAAAAAAACTTTATTATTTATTTGCATTGTGGGATGTGGGTGTCATTTACTGCCCAACCCTAATTGCCCTTGAGACACTGGTAGTGAGCTGCCTTCTTGAACTGCTGTGGTCCACTGATCCACAATGCCATTAGGGAGGGAATTCCAAGATTTTTGACCCAGCGATAGTGAAGGAGCATTGATGTATTTCCAAGTCAGGATGGCGAGTGACTTGGAGGGGAACTTGAAGAGGGTAGTGTTCCCACGTAACTGCTGCTTTTGTCCTTCTAGATGGAAATGGTCTCGTGTTTGCGAAGTGCTGTCTGAGGATCTTGGGTGAATTTCTGAAGTGCATCTTATAGATGGTACAGAATGTTGCTACTGAGTGTCAGTGGTGGAAGGAGTGGATGCTTGTGGATGCAGTGCCAATCAAGGAGCTGCATTTTCCTGGATGGTATCAATCTTGAGTGTTGTTGGGGCTACACTCACCCAGGCAAGTCGGGAAGATTCCATCACACTCCTGACTTGTGCCTTGTAGATGGTGGAAAGACTTTGAGGAGTCAGGAGGTGAGTTGCTCGCCACAGTATTCCTAGCTTCTGATCTGCTCTTGTAGCCACTGTTTATGTGGTGAGACCAGTTGAGTTTCTGGTCAATGAATACCCCCCAGGATGTTGATAGTGGGGGATTCAGTGATAGTAACACTGTTGAATGTCAAGGGGCAGTGGTTAAATTGTCTCTTATTCGATATAGTCATAGCCTGGCATTTGTGTGGCCCAAATATTACTGGCCATTTGTCAGCCCAAGCCTGGACATTGTCCAGATCTTGTTGCATTTGAGCATGGACTGCTTCAGTATCTGAGCAGTTACAAATGGTGCTGAACATTGGCGATCATCCCCACTTCTAATCTTATGATGGAGGGAAGGTCATTGACGAAGAATCTTATGATGATTAGGCTGAGGACACTACCCTGAGAAATTCCTGCAGAGATGTCCTGGAGCTGAGATGACTGACCTCCAACAATCACGACCATCTTCCGATGTGTCAGCTCTGACTCCAACCAGTGGAAAGTTTGCTCTGATATCCACTGATTCTAGTTTTGCTAGGGCTCCTTGATACCACACTCAGTCGAATGCAGCCTTGATGAAAAGAGCTGTTACTCTCACCTCACCTCTGAAATTCAGCTCTTTTGGCCATGTTTAGACCAAGGCTGTAATGAGGTCTGGAATTTGGATACAATCATCTTATTTTTCTCTTTCTGATCCCACAATACAAAGCATACTGCTTCAGGAATGAAAATCATCATTATTTGTGCGTCTGGATATCGGTTGTGGTTACCTTAAAGAACTCTCCTTTTCAACCTCTCCTCTTGCCGGTGGTGTGGTAATTATTAAGTTAAACCACAATCAGTTGCCTCTCTCTAATGAGAACAAGCCCTATGGTCTTCAGGGATTATGCCAACTTGACCTCTACCTGTACCATTTTTAAGGTGATATTTCCTAAATTTGGGTTTTCATAAATAAGTTAAATTTTTCCATTCATACTTAGCTACCAGTTCATTAAATCTGTGAGACTCACACCTCCAAAGACTTAAATGTTAAATAATCAAAATAAATTGTTCAAACTATGAACTTTTATTTTCACGTATTTGTACTGGAGCAATAAGATTAGCCAGTATACCTGGAGATAAAAATATTTATTTTGCCAGAAATCATGACGATTGCATTTAAACATGGCAAAATCACAACCAGACCAAAAAGATCAAGAATCTTCATTTGCTAACCATCTGCAGACATGCACCAGAGAACAACAACATATGGTAACATCCATCATCTACAGAATTAGCATTTTGAGTGGAAGAAACAAATCAATTCTAAAGCAGTTTTCATTTGAAAATTCACATATGTATTTCAATTAGTTCTGACACAGGACCTCTATATGCAAAGTTTTGGCTTGCTGTTTCTTTTTCCAGATGAACAATCTTCTGAGTGTTTCCAACATTATAACTTATTAGTGCTGTCTGATTAACTTTGCATTTTAATATGTAAAGACCACAAATGATTTTAATTATTTTGTGGCAATATTGTAAAGCCATGAATGGCAATCATTATATCTTTTAAACATTTTGCTAACATTAATCTATGTTTATACCTTTGAAAAATTAGTTCTGCCCCTCTTGTATTCTGTTGCATGTGAAGGTCCTGCAGGTCTGCCTCCACACTTCTCCCTATTCCTCGTTATCTGGCAGCCTAGGTCTTGTTCCCAAGCCTCCTTTAGATTTTCTGTGTTGTCTGCAGACATGGAGATAAATATGGCGCAGATATATTTGTGGAGATTTTCCAGAATGTGGGAAAATAGTTCAGATGGGTTGATTTGCGCTGGAGTCAATTACTTGATGTCAGAAGAATTGAAACTGCTAGCTACTGCTAAGTCCTGTCTGAGATATCTAACTCTAAAACAGCCTTTTGTCAATTTTTTGACTCTACTTGCTGACAACTTCATGCAGCATAACAACGAGCAGCATGGAAAGAAAACTATATATGTAAGATCATGTTTTTTGAAGCATCTCTTCTGGAAGAAGGGTACTAAGGATAATGAAATTCCTGATTGGAAAATAGGAAGAGAATATTGAACTTCTGGGTTCACAGGAGTGTTTTTGTGATTGCAGCATAACCACACATTCTGTTGGAAGGCGATATCCTGAATGTGTCTCCAACTGCAGCACCACTTGGAAAGCCGATTCCTCCTCCCCATAGCGAGTTAAGTGGTTCAGATAAACTGTGTTTATGTTTATCATTTGCTGTTTAAGAATTCAATTTTTATTAAATAATACACCAAGTATTAACAAAAAAATGTATTAACGTGCAACAATGATAGGGAAAACTTTTTTTTATAACTCCATGGACCTACATATATATTAATCCGCATTTCTGATTAGACACACATGCAATGTGATCCAAACTTATTATGCACAGACAAAAAAAAACATTGGTAATGTCTTGGAAAAATGATGGCCTAAAATGCGAAAGCAAGAGACTAGGGCCAAAAACAAGTTTAAAATGTTTTGATATACTATTTCAATTGGAATGGTACATACAGTAAAAGTTTTAAAAAGTAAACAAAATCTACAAATTAAATCACTTTACTTTTCCTTAATTCTATCTAGGGTCAATCGGAACTAACACACCAACTCTAATTGGGGTGAAACAATGAGCAGCCAGTCACAGACATGGCATTTTCTACTCTATTAAACAGCCCCCACTAAAACCAATTTTAAAAGATTATGACAAACAAAAAGACTAGGACATATTAAAACTTTTGTACTCTTCTGCTCTGCATTTTCTCAATACATTTAATGAAAAATCTATTCTTTACAGGTTGCATTAGTCTGAAACAACTCCACTACATAAAATTCATCAGAATACTGTTCTTTGTAGTTATGCTCTGAAGTATTCTGAAAATCAACAGATCTTTTTCTGCACTTACCTAAACCCTTCTGGCCTGGATTCTTTGCGAAGTTGAATGTAAATTGGTAAAAGTCTTTAAACTTTGCTTGGTCTTTTAATTCTAGTTCCAACTTTGGCAGAAGGATTTTCAGTTTTTCTATGCTGTCACACCTTGGGTAACAAGAAAAATATTTTGTCAAAGAAATGCCAACATATCACATATTTTTATAATCACATCCTTTTTTCTCATAAAATCATTAAAATTTCTTCATCCTCCCCCTCCTTCCAATTGCAAAGTTGTTTTCTTTTTAAACTAGGTCTCAATAAGACCTAATTTAAACAAGGGCATCAATTTACAAGTTAAGCAAGTTGTTTTCAAGTTTTGCAAGCTTAGCAATCACGCATTTAAAGGATGATTCAAATTCAGTGATTCAAAAATGCCAACATATTTGTATGAAAGGTACAAATAAGACAGATTGATTATAAAACTGGCAAGCTTTGGAACTCTTCTGGATGCCACAATAAGACCCTATTCAATTACTAACTTCTCTATGGTTTCATTCCTATTCCTGGTTTATACATTTCAGGGCAAACGATTGGGCTATTTAATTTTTTTAAAGAATTTGATTGGGTCAAAGGGAAGAGATATTTCTTATGGTTGAATCACTGAAGGAAAGGGGACATGACCGTAAGATATAGGAGCAAAATTCAGCCATCAAGTCTGCTCCACCATTCATCATGGTTGACATGTTTCTCCACCCCATTCTCCTGACTTCTTCCCGAAACCCTTGATCGATAAGAACCTCAGTCTTAAGTACGCTCAATGACTTGGCCTCCAGAATCTTCTGTAGGAATGGGTACCATAGATTCACCACCTTCTGCTGAAGAAACTTTTCATCTCAATTATCAAGAGTCATCCCTTCATTAAGGCTCTGCACTCAGGTCCTAGTCTCACCGACTAGTTGAAACATCATCTCCATTTTATCCAGTATTCTGTAAGTTTCAATCAGATCCCCAACATCATTCTAAACTCCATCAAGCACACACCCCTAGTCCTCAACTGCCATTCATTTGACAAGCCCTTCATCCCCAGGATCATTCTTGTAAATCTCCTATGGTCCCCCTCCAATGCCTTCCTTCGATAAGGGCCCAAAAC
Source organism: Hemiscyllium ocellatum (assembly GCF_020745735.1). Taxonomy (NCBI): domain Eukaryota; kingdom Metazoa; phylum Chordata; class Chondrichthyes; order Orectolobiformes; family Hemiscylliidae; genus Hemiscyllium; species Hemiscyllium ocellatum. Next base: position 35,643,269 of record NC_083413.1, read on the forward strand.
AGCTCTTAATATTCCAAATTCTAGAATTATATACAGCCTCAGGAGTACGTCACTGCTCTTTTATTTCCACCATCTTGAAATGAATGCTAACATTCCATTTGCCTTTCTAACTGCCAACTGAACATGCACATTAATCATAGGAGCCCTAGTTCAGGATTGTCTTAAGTCACTTTGTGTTCAGATTTCCAAAGGCTTTGCCCATTTCGAGAACAGTCTATACCTCTATTCTTCCAACCAAAGTGCATAACCTCACATTTTCCCACATTGCATTCCATCTGCCACTACTTTGCCGACTTTCCTAGCTTGTCCAAGTCCTTCAGCAGCCTCCCTACTCCTCCAACACCATCTGCTACTCCACTTGGTTTTGTGTCATCTGCAAATTTAACAACAATGTCCACAGTTTCTTCATCCGGATTGTTTACATATAATGTGAATAGTTGTGGTACCAACATTGACCCCTGCAGAACTCCACTAGTCACCAGCTACCATTACGAAAATGACCTATTTACTCTCTGCCATCTGCCAGACAATCCTTTATCTGTGCCACTGCCTTGCCCTCGACACCATGGACTGTTATAATAAGTAGCAGATTCCTGTGTGGCACCTTGTCCAAAGCCTTCTGAAGACCTGAACAGATCATGGTCACTGACTCTCCTTTAGGAACCCTCCAACCACAAGGATGAACTCAGATTTCTCCAGTTTCCTCATTTCTCCTCCCCCCAACTTGTCTCAGTCCCAACCCTCGAACTCAGCACCACCTTCCTAACCTGCAATCTTCTTCCTGACCTCTCCGCCCCCACCCCCACTCCAGCCTATCACCCTCACCTGAACCTCCTTCCACCTATCGCTCCCCTGGCATCTCCTTAATGATGGCCACTGCATTTACCCCTGCGCCCAGATTCTCTTGAAGTTCTAGTATGCTGCCAATATCTTCCACCATGGAGACTGACGCAAAGTACCTATTCAGTTCCTCCATTTCTGTGTTCCCCATTACTACTGGTCCAACCTCATTTTCTAGCATCCAATGTCCACTCTTGCCTCTCTCTTACATGTATCTAAAAAACTGCTCACAATCATCTTTTCTATTACTAACTAACTTACACTCATATTTCATCTTCTACCCCTCTTACTGCCTTTGTAATTATCCTCTGTTGGTTTTTAAAGGCTTCCCAATCCTCTGGCTTCCCACTAATCTTCACATTTTATGCTTTTACTTTTATACTGTCCATGGCTTCCCTTGTCAGCCATGGTTGCCTTGTCCTCTCTTTAGTATAGTCCTTCTTGAGCTTAAAAAAAATCAAGACCATTGAATTGAAAAGTCAGGAAGCACTTTTTTTGTCAAAGGTTAGTGCAAATTTCAAAGACTAGGAATTTCAAGACTGAAACACTACTTTTATTATGTAAGGATATCAAGGGATACATATGGAGTAAAGGTGGAAATGTCCAGGAGAGGAACTGAGCGACCATGATCTAGTCGAATAATGCAGCAAGTGCAAATGGTGTCTGGTCATCTCTTGTCATGAGCAAAATATTACAGATGCTGGAAATCTGGAATAAAAATACAATCCTTGAAATATTTGCATGTTACGCAGCAACTGTGGAAAGAAAAACAATTAACAATCCAAGTGGATGCCTTTTATTTGAACTGATGAAAGGTCAATCTGAAACATTAATTTTGTTTCTTTACAGGTGGTAGTCAAACAAGGTTTCTTCATATTTTCAGCTTTCACCAGTTCTTTAGGTTTCAAAGTCACAGTCAGCCAACATGGAAAAAGACTCTCCATGCCAACTATGTTCCCAAATTAAACTAGTCCCATCTTTTTGTTTTTGGTTCATATCCCTCCAAATTGTTTCTATTCATGAACTTCTGCAAATGTCTTTTAAACCTTGTAACTGTATCCGCATCCACCATTTTTGCTGACAGTTCATTCCACACAGGAATTATTCTATATAAAAATAAGTTGCCCCACTTGTCCTTTTTAAATCGTTTCTCTTCTCACCTTAAAAATATGGCCCCTAGTTTTGAACTGCCTCACCCTAGGGAAAATACCCTTGATAATCACCTTATCTATGTCCTTCATGATTTTATAAACCTCAGTAAGGTCACCACTCAACCTCCCATGTTCCAGTGAAAAAGGTCCCAGTTGTCCAGTCTATTTTTATATCTCAAACCTTCCATGCCTGACAACATTTTGGTAAATATTCTCTGAACCCTCTCTTGTTTAATTAAATTTAAATAAATAGAAGGTTTTCTTTAGTAGTTAACCAATAAGAGTAGCTGACTGAAGTGCAGAATGCCCAAATGGCAATTGTAAGTGATTGTGAAGGTTAACTAGTACTCAAGATTGATGGGAAGAGGAGAATGCTATTGGTCATAGAACATTTGGATACACAAATTTGCCTAGTTTGGAAGACTATATTTATTTTCAACTCATCCACTTCTGTTATGGCTTATTGCATACCTCTACTAACATTTTGTTTACTGTAATCATAGAACATTGAAAACATACAAGGGCCCAGTCCAAAAAATTAGATTTTGTGGTAATGTGTGCATATAAGGGATATTGGCCAAGGGCTCAACAAATGAAAATTCATACAGGGTAGAGGAATTTAGAGCCCATTGCATGATGCATGACAAAACACAAAGAAACATGTCAATGCTGTTGAAAACTTGAGTGGTTATTTCCTTAATGAAAGGATTTTTATGATTCCTGCAGAGATCAACAACTTAGCAAGTTTTGAGAATATTTGTAGCTGAGGTTGAGGTTCCAGATGTAGATTTGCTCGCTGAGCCGGAAGGTTCATTTCCAGACGTTTCGTCATCCTAAGTAACATCTTCAGTGGGCCTCAGGCGAATCACATTATTCCTGTTTTCTATTTATGAGTTTGGGTTTCTTTGGGCTGGTGATGTCATTTCCTGTTCTTTTTCTCAGGGGGTGGTAAATAGGGTCTAACTTGATATGTTTGTTGATAGAGTTCCAGTTGGAATGCCATGCTTCTAGGAATTTTCGTGCACGTCTCTGTTTGGCTTGTCCTAGGATGGATGTGTTATCCCAGTTGAAGTGGTGTCCTTCATTATCTGTATGTAAGGACACGAGTGATAGAGGGGGTCATGTCGTTTTGTGTTTAGTTGGTGTTCATGTATCCTGGTGGCTAGTTTTCTGTCTGTCCAATAGCAAAAAAATACTGCGTACAAACTGTAACAAACACTACATTGAACAAACAGGCATCAGGATACATGAACACCAACTAGCCACAAAGCGACATGACCCTCTCTCACTAGTATCTCACTAAAAAGAACAGGAAATGACATCATCAACCCAAAGAAACCCAAACATATAAATAGAAAGTAGGAATCAAGTACAGTGCTTCGCTTGAGGCCCACTGAAGATGTTACCTAGTAGGGTGACAAAATGCCTGGAAATGAACCTTCCAGCTCAGCAAGCAAACCTACATCCAAGACCAACAACTTTTAAAAGAAATTTGAACTTCAGGTTACTGACTAAAAGGAATATATCACAAGATTTAGGTTTTAAAGCAGTTACTGTAACAACAGCAATATTAACTAAACATCGTTTTTTGTAATGACAAACTGCAGAAATTAACTTCCCCCATTTAACTCTTCACATGTTCAAAAATCTCACATAGCATCAGTATTTTGCAATGTCTCGTAAGTGGACACATCATTCTCTAGGAACCAATCCAAATAATTCTTAACTCCTGCAGGCCTGCTTTTCCTTTTGCAGAAATGATTTTCACTGGGAGGAGATAAATGCCTTCCACCTTCATGTATTTTGAGCCCTGATATCTTGAATGTCTGTTTTCTTCTCCAGAATGTGAAGGTGCTGGCGTTGGACTGGGGTGGACAAAGGCAAAAATCACATGACATCAGGTTACAGTCCAATCACAAGCTTTTGAAACATCACTCCTTTGTCAGATGCAGTGAGACAGGGCACACTTACACAGAGTTTATAGGCATTGAGATCAAAGGATCATACAATTGGTCTAAGTGGAGTGAACAAACCTAAAATGGTGATGGAGAACCATTAGAAAGGAGATGCAAGTTTTGATTGATTAAGATGCAAATTCAGAATCTATTTCAAGTCACTGACCCGAGATAATTAAAGGCTTCACCAGTGTCTGCCTAATTTTCCCAATTTCAATCAGGCAGAGATACAAAAGGTGACATCTCATGTCAGGCAGTGAATTGTAGGTGTAAAGCCTCATTTCAGAATCTGTCTCTGAGTTTTAAATCAGGTTGGTCTTGTTCTGGAAACAGGAATTTATAAAATGTCACACTGACTGTGACTGCAAGTGGTGTGTTTTTTGAACAGAATAGAATGTATCTGCAAATAAACAAACATCTTGGATGAAATGGTCACTGTGCTCACCTCTCCCCAGTTTCTCTTGAAGTTCTGGTTTGCTCCTGGTGTCTTCAACCATGAGACTGATGCAAAGTACCCATTCAGCTCCTCCACCATTTATTTGTTCCCCAATACTACTACTTCAGCCTCATTTTCCAATGTTCTAATGCCTCTTTTGCCTCTATCTTATCTTTTAGATTGCTAAAAAAAAACTTATTCTTCTTTTATATTACTAGATAGCCTACACTCATATTTCTTCTCCACCCTTTTTCATTTTTTTTTTAAGTTATCCTCTACTGGTTTTTAAAGGCTTCCCAATCATCTTCATCACATTGTATGCTTTTTCCTTTTGCTTTATGTTGCCCCTTACTGCCCTTGGTCAGCCACTGTTGCCTCATCGTTCCCTTAGTATGCTGCTTCTTCCTTGGGATGGATTTCTGCTCTGCCTCCTGAATTACTGCAGAAGCTCCTGCTGCTCCATTATCTTCCCTGCTAGGGTCACTTTCCAGTTAACTCTGGCTATTCCTCCTTTGTGTCTTTGTAATTACCTTTATCCAATTGTGACACCATTACATCTGACTCCAGCATCTCTCTCTCTCAAACTACATGTTGAATTCTATCATATTAGGATACTGTCCCCTGGGGGTTCCTCCACCTTAAGCATCCTAATCAAACCTGCCTCATTACACATTACCAAGTCTAGGATTGCCTGCTCCATAGTGAACTCCATCACAAGCTGCTCTAAATAACAAATCGCAGACATTCCACAAATTCATTTTCTTAAGGTCTGCTGACAACCTGACTTTCCAAAATTCACCTGCATATGGAAGTCCTTCATGAATATTGTAATAGTCCCTTTCTTACATGGCTCTGTTTCTTGATTTATTTTCTTGCCCAAATCTAAAGACATTTCTAAATTGACAAAACTTTTGGCCACCTGAGGTGCTGCATTTTGGAAAGGCAAATCAGAGAAGGATTTATACACTTCATGTTAAGGTTCTGGGGAGTGTTGCTGAACAAAGAGACCTTGGAGTTGCAGGTAGATAGGATAGTAAAGGAGACATTTAGTATGCTTTCTTTTATTGGACAGAGCAATGAGTATAGGAGTTGGGAGATCATGTTGCAACTATACAGGACATTGGTTAGGCCACTTTTGGAATATTGTTTGAAATTCTGATCTCCCTCCTATTGGACATTGTGAAACTTGAAAGGGTTCAGAAAAGATTCACTAGGATGTTGCCAGGGTTGGAGTATTTGAGCTACAGAGAGAGGCTGAACAGGCTGGGGCTATTTTCTCTGGAGCATTGGAGACTGAGCAGTGACCTTATAGAGGTTTATAAAGTCATGGGAGGAATGGATAGGGTAAATAGACAAGGTCTTTTCCTGGGGTGGGGGAGTCCAGAACTAGAGGATATAGGTTTAGGGTAAGTGGGAAAAGATTTAAAAGGGACCCATAGGATAGAACGTGGTGAGTGTACGGAATGAGTTGCCAAAGGAAGCGGTGGAGGCTGGCACAATTGCAACATTTAAAAGGCATCTGGATGGGTATATGAATAGAAAGGGTTTGGAGGGATATAAGCCATGTGCTGGCAAATGAACTAGATTAGATCTGAATATCTGGTAGGCATGGACGAGTTGGACCAAAGGGTCTGTTTCCATGCTGTACATCTCAATGACTCTAAGACTATTACTGATTAAATGTCTGATGTGGCTGGGTATTACATTTTGTGGTATAATGCTCCTGCGATGTACTTTGGAACAATTTATAAATTTAAATATTCAGTGCTGGTTTTGGAGCCAAAGATAATGACTGGTGTGTTGCAAGTTGGCTCCATGTCTTCAGCTGATATAGCAAAAGGGAAGAGGAGACAGCAGGGATAGATCTTGGAAGCTGAGGATGCAACAATGCAAAAATAACCCACTGACAGAATGCTATGGCTACAATAATTAATTACAACAGTGTTACAACTGGGTGAAGAGGCAGGAATCAGCTTTCCTCTTTTTGCTGTCAGTTGTAACAAGTGTTTTTATTTCTTTTCAGCATGTAGTTATCACACAAAGATATAGGGTCATATTTTCCATTGGCCAGACAGTCGTTATGCCAGCGGAGAATTGCACATGATGAACCTGCAGAACCCCAAATGATCACATACCCTAAAGGAACTGTTAAGGATTTTGAATTTTTATCTGGACAATTTCTATACTCCTGGAATTCTGGAACAGTTAGACTATTGAATACATAGTCTAATTCCTGATTAAATTGACCTCATACTTACCTCACACTCAAGCAAACAACACACCCTCCCCCAGATGCAGCATGTCCTGCTCCATCAGACCTGACCTGACCCAGTCCTAACCTCCAACTACCATGCATACCTCCCATGCGCCCCCAACCCCTGCCAAAAATAACACTGTCTGACCCAACCCAACAAATGAAAAAGAAATGATGGATTATATTAATTTATGGATCAGTGATGCTGGAAGAGCATAGCAGTTCAGGCAGCATGCGAGGAGCAGTAAAATCGACATTTCGGGCAAAAGGGCTTTTGCCTGAAACGTGTATTTTACTGCTCCTCGGATGCTGCCTGCTCTTCCAGCATCACTAATCCAGAATCTGTTTTCCAGCATCACAGTCATTGTTTTTACCTATATTAATTTACGGTCAACCACAAGGTTGAGAAATATCAGAAGGAAAAGTGGACTCCTGTTTGAGATTATTTGAGACTTTTACTGAAAGATTTAAAGCAACACTGAAGGCAGTAAGTGTTTAAATAAACAGTATTGTTTATTACAGTTTTAAAATCTGCCTGCTAAAACAGGTTCCAAAATTCTAAATGAAAAATTCAAGACAATCACTACAGGACCTGGTGAGTGATATCGCAAAGACAGTTTGAAAAGCATCAACTTGAAGTGTTGACATCAACAAGAAACTTTCCACATTAGCAAAACAAAATAATTTTAAAGACAACAGGTACACAACCGACCTATTTTCCAAAAAGAGATGATCAGAATTCTGTATTCACAATAAACAGAAACCTTGCTAAAATCAAAGACAGAGGTCATAAAACAGGAACTAATACACGTGCCTGAAATAACTCCATACCAAACAGGATATAAGCAATTTTACCAGTCGTTCACTCTACAGCCCTTCCTCAACAACTGCAATAAGAGTACGAGTGTAAAATGTTAAATCCTGTCTAAAACAAGATGGCAATATGAGTGACTACCGCTTGACTATATACTTTCAATTTTGTGTTTTTAAGATTTGGATGTGTAGAATTAATTCTTTAAAACTAGTACTATGAAATAGTTACTAAAATCCAAAATGCTGGAACAAAAAATTTCACAGTGAAAAATCATCAGAAGCTTATCAAACATGAATTTCTAGTTTCGGACACGTACACCTACATTTTACTTACCCTAATTCTGTCATACCATCTACGAATTCTTGTTTTGAGAATTCACACTGTGTGGCTGCTCGAAATTTCCATGCAACGACCAGTACACTGATACTGGCTGGATCCAATCCTAAATCATCGCAGAACTGTTGAATACCGTCTATCCCTATTTTGTTTTCATCTTGTGGATCTAAAAATGAAGAAAAGTAAAAAATTAACTCAGAATATGCTAAAGCTTCAAGAACATGCCCAACTGTTAACTGGACACTGACAGGTGAGACTGAAGTTTGAGAATTTAAGCTACACTTCGAACTTAATGTAGGCTGGCATATTGGTGACATCAGGGATGCTCAAATTTTGCAAGTTAAAAATCACACAACACCAGGTTGTAGCCCAACAGGTTTATTTGGAAGCACTAGTTTTCGGAGTGCTGCTCCTTTGCTCTGAAAGCTAGTGCTTCCAAATAAACCTGCTAGACTATAACCTGGTGTTGCTTGATTTTCAACTTTGGCCACCCCTATCCAACACCACTTCCTCCACATCATGGCTATCAAATTTCGAAACACCATCCTTCAAGTGAGATGTCAAATTAGCGACCTGTTGACCTGTCATGGGATTAAAGTGAACTTTAAAATTGAATTGCTTTGCTGGCATACAAGAAGAAATTTGTCTCCCAGCATCCTAGCCAACATTTTTACCCTCAAGCTACTATTGCCAACACAAATGACTTGCACTTACAGGAGTTCTATTTATATCGTGCCTTAAAGTAATACAATGATAACAACTGCTCTGTAGGCTTCAAGATGGTGCTGACACAGGATGACTCTTTGCAAGCTCCATACAGCAGATTTTATTCTCAAATTTCTTACAATTGTTCTGTACTTTTAAACCTCAATTCTAAATCTGTTCGCCTTCCTTGCAGCCGTAACTTTGCATTCCTTGCTCTATTCAAGCACAAGATTTTTGTATGTTATGTTCTGCCCTTGCTGTATGCAAAACAAAACTTTTTACTGTACATAGGTACATGTGACAATAATAAATCAAATCAAATCAAGATTAAACAAAATGGGACAGCCAGTCACAAGGGGAGATATTAAATTAGATCACCAAAAGATTGTGGAAAGAAGTAGGTTTAATGAGATCAAGAAAGATTGAGTCTGAGATAAGAGAAGGAAATACAGAGGTAAGGGCAAAGGCTACAAAAGGCATTGTCACCAATTGTGCAGTGATTCAAACAGTATGTGCTGGAGGCCAAAAACAAATGCATAGATATGAGTGTTGTAAGGCGGGAGGAGATTACAGCTAGGAAGGGGTGATGCCATGGAATGACATAAAAACAAGGACAAGGAATTCAAAATCAAGACGTTGATCAATAGTGGTTCATTGCGAACATTACTCGGAATGCAACAGGGTTTTAGACAATGTCATGTTTAGAGGGGGTAGAATGTGGGAGACCAACCATGAGTAAAATTTATATTCTTATTTATTCGTGGAACTTGGGAATCCTAAATGATTAACCCACTATTTACTGCCCATCCCCAGTTGTCCTTGAGAAGGTTATGGTGTACTGCCCTCTTGGAAGACAGCTGTCCATACAGTGTAGGAATGGAAAATTCCTGTCCAAGGTTAATAAAGACAAGGTGATGGGGTTTCAGCAGCAAATGAACGAAGATGGAATGAACTCAGTGATGTTACTGAAGTATGAAAGGAAATTCTACATGATGGCACATATATGTGTGCGCAAGTTACGGATGACACCAAGGTTATGTGCTGACAGGTTCAGCCTCAACCTGCTGCCAAAAGGAAAGGGATGGGTCATGGATTAGTCCAATAGTTTATCTCTAACACCTTAAAAAATACTTCACTTCTTTTCCAAATGCATTCAATAATACCTTCTTCTACCCAGATACTAAACTCTCTAACCATGTCCTAAAACTGATTTCCTCTCCTTTTACTTGAAGGCATTGCTTAAACTCCCTTAGATTGAGCATGTGGTTAACTGTTCTAATAGCGTCTTCTGGATGAACATAAATTTGCGCCAATTAAGTATTTTTAAGTTTAAAGACATTATTTTCAGTTGTAATGCAAACTTATTTCCCTAGTTCCTGAATTGGCATGGTGGCTCAGTGGCCAGCACTGCTGCCTTGCAGTGCCAGGGACCCAGGTTCAATTCCCACTTCAGGCGACTGTGCGGACTTTCTCCTCATGTCTGCGTGGGTTTCCTCTGGGTGCTCCGGTTTCCTCCCACTATCCAAAGATGTGCAGGTCAGGTTAACTAGCGAAGCGGAATTGCCCATAGTGTTAGGTGCATTAGTCAGGGGTAAATATAGGGTAGGGGAATGTACAGCATGGAAACAGACCCTTCGGTCCAACCCATCCATGCCGTCCAAGTATCCCAACCCAATCTAGTCCCACCTGCCAGCACCCGGCCCATATCCCTCCAAACCCTTCCTATTCACATCCATGGCTGACAAAGGAAGTCAGGAAATGTATTAAAGAAAAAGAGAGATCTTATAAAGTGGCCAAGATCAGTGGGAAATCAGAAGATTGGGAAGGCTACAAAAACAAACAGAGGATAACAAAGAGAGAAATAAGGAAGGAGAGGATCAAATATGAAGGAAGGTAGACTAGCCAGTAATATTAGAAATGATAGTAAAAGTTTCTTTCAATACATAAGAAACAAACATTGGGCCACTTCAAACCGATGCTGGAAGCCTAGTGATGGGGATAAGGAAATAGCAGGAGAGCTTAGCAAGTACTTTGCGTCAGTCTTCACAGTGGAAGACATGAGTAATATCCCAACAATTAAAGGGAGTCAGGGGGCTGAGTTGAGTATGTTTGCCATTACAAAAAGAGAAAGTACTAGAAAAGCTAAAAGGTCTTAAAATTGGCAAATCTCCTGGCCCCGATGGGATACATCCTAGAGTTCTGAGAGGGGTGGCTGAGGAAATAGTGGAGGCATTGGTTGAGATCATTCAAAAGTCACTCGAGTCAGGGAAAGTCCCAGATGATTGGAAGATCCCTTGTTCAAGAAAGGATCAAGACAAAAAATGGAAAATTATAGGCCAATTAGCCTAACCTTGGTTGCTGGTAAAATTCTAGAATCCATCATTAAGGATGAGGTTTCTAAATTCTTGGAAGAGCAGAGTCTGATTAGAACAAGTCAACATGGATTTAGTAATGGGAGGTCATGTCTAACAAACCTGTTAGAATTCTTTGAAGAGGTAACAAGTAGGTTAGACCATGGAAACCCAGTGGATGTGATCTATCTAGACTTCCAAAAGGCCTTTGATAAGGTGCCACATGGGAGGCTGCTGAGCAAGGTGAGGGCCCATGGTGTTCGAGGTGAGCTACTGGGATGGATTGAGGATTGGCTGTCTGACAGAAGGCAGAGAGTTGGGATAAAAGGTTCTTTTTTGGAATGGCAGCTGGTGACAAGCGGTGTCCCATAGGGTTCAGTGTTGAGGCCACAGCTGTTCACATTATATATTAATGATCTGGATGAAGGGACTGGGGGCATTCTTGCGAAATTTGCCGATGATACGAAGTTAGGTGGACGGGCAGGTAGTACTGAGGAAGTGGGGAGGCTGCAGAAGGATCTAGACAGTTTGGGAGAGTGGTCCAGGAAATGGCTGATGGAATTCAACGTGAGCAAATGCGAGGTCTTGCACTTTGGCAAAAAGAATAAAAGCATAGACTACTTTCTAAACGGTGAGAAAATTCGTAAAGCCAAAGTACAAAGGGATCTGGGAGTGCTAGTCGAGGATTCTCTAAAGGTAAACATGCAGGTTGAGTCCGTGATTAAGAAAGCAAATGCAATGTTGTCATTTATCTCAAGAGGATTGGAATATAAAAGCACCGTTGTGCTACTGAGACTTTATAAAGCTCTGGTTAGGTCCCATTTGGAGTACTGTGTCCAGTTTTGGTCCCCACACCTCAGGAAGGACATATTGGCACTGGAGTGTGTTCAGCGGAGATTCACGCGAATGATCCCTGGAATGGTTGGTCTAACATACGAAGAACGGCTGAGGACCCTGAGATTATATTCATTGGAGTTTAGAAGATTAAGGGGAGACTTAATAGAAACTTACAAAATAATACATGGCTTGGAAAGGGTGGACGGTAGGAAATTGTTTCCGTTAGGTGAGGAGACTAGGACCCGTGGACACAGCCTTAGAATTATAGGGGGTCAATTCAGAACAGAAATGCAGAGACATTTCTTCAGCCAGAGAGTGGTGGGCCTGTGGAATTCATTGCCGCAGAGTGCAGTGGAGGCCGGGACACTAAATGTCTTCAAGGCAGAAATTGATAAGATTCTTGACGTCACAAGGAATTAAGGGCTATGGGGAGAATGCTGGTAAGTGGAGTTGAAATGCCCATCAGATGGCGGAGTGGACTCGATGGGCCGAATGGCCTTACTTCCAACTCCTATGTCTTATGGTCTTATACCCATCCAAATGCCTCTTAAATGTTGCAATTGTACCAGCCTCCACCACATCCTCTGGCAGCTCATTCCATCCACATACCACCCTCCATGAAAAAGTTGCCCCTTAGGTCTCTTTTATATCTTTCCCCTCTCACCCTAAACCTATGCCCTCTAGTTCTGGACTCCCGACCCCAAGGAAAAAACTTTGTCTATTTATTCTATCCATGTCCCTCATAATTTTGTAAACCTCTAGAAGGTCACCCTTCAGCCTCCGACACTCCAGGGAAAACAGCCCCAGCCTGTTCAGTCTCCCCCTATAGCTCAGATCCTCCAACCCTGGCAACATCCTTGTAAATCTTTTCTGAACCCTTTCAAGTTTCACAACATCTTTCCAATAGGAAGGAGACCACAAGTGCACGCAATATTCCAACAGTGGCCGAACCAATGTCCTGTACAACCGCAACATGATCTCCCAACTCCTGTACTCAATACTCTGACCAATAAAGGAAAGCATACCAAACACCTTCTTCACTATCCTATCTACCTGCGACTCCACTCTCAAGGAGCTATGAACCTGCATTCCAAGATCTCTTTGTTCAGAAACACTCCCTAGGACCTTATCATTAAGTGTATAAATCCTGCTAAGATTTGCTTTCCCAAAATGCAACACCTCGCATTTATCTGAATTAAACTCCATCTGCCCCTTCTCAGCCCATTGGCCCATCTGGTCCAGATCCTATTGTAATCGGATTTGACTCCAATTTTGGTGTCATCTGCAAACTTACTAATTGTACCTCTTATGCTCACATATGTAAATGACAAAAAGTAGAGGACCCAGCATCAATCCTTGTGGCACTCCACTGGTCACAGGCCTCCAGTCTGAAAAACAACCCTCCTCCACACCCTCTGTCTTTTACCTTTGAACCAATTCTGTATCCAAATGGCTAGTTCTCCCTGTATTCCATGAGATCTAATCTTGATAATCAGTCTCCCATGCGGAACTTTGTCGAGTGCCTTACTGAAGTCCATACAGATCACATCTACTGCTCTGCCCGCATCAATCTTCTTTGTTACTTCTTCAAAAAACTCCATCAAGTTTGTAAGACATGATTTCCCATGCACAAAGCCATGTTGACTATCGCTAATCAGTCCTCGTCTTTCCAAATGCATGTACATCCTGTCCCTCAGGATTCCCTCCAACAACTTGCCCACCACCGAGGTCAGGCTCACCGGTCTATAGTTCCCTGTCTTGTCTTTACCGCCCTTCTTAAACAGTGGAACCACGTTTGCCAACCTCCAGTCTTCCAGCACCTCACCTGTGACTATCGATGATACAAATGTCTCAGCAAGAGGCCCAGCAATCACTTCTCTAGCTTCCCACAGAGTTCTCGGGTACACCTGATCAGGTCCTGGGGATTTATCCACCTTTAACCATTTCAAGACATCCAGCACTTCCTCCTCTGTAATCTGGATATTTTGCAAGATGTCACCATCTATTTCCCTACAGTCTATATCTTCCATATCCTTTTCCACAGTAAATACTGATGCAAAATATTCATTTAGTATCTCCCCCATTTTCTGTGGCTCCACACAAAGGCCACCTTGCTGATCTTTAAGGGGCCCTATTCTCTCCCTAGTTACCCTTTTGTCCTTAACATATTTGTAAAAACCCTTTGTATTCTTCTTAATTCTATTTGCCAAAGCTATCTCATGTCCCCGTTTTGCCCTCCTGATTTCCCTCTTAAGTATACTCCTACTTTCTTTATACTCTTCTAAGGATTCACTCAATCTATCCTGACTATACCTGACAAATGCTTCCTTCTTTTTAACCAAACCCTCCATTTCTTTAGTCATCCAGCGGTCCCTATACCTACTAGCCTTCCCTTTCATCTTGACAGGAATGCATTTGCAGACATGCTAACAGGTTCCTTGGAAATTATCTTAGAACGGATTTCCATTGTGGGGTTCAATTTAGCAGGGTGCTATGATCCCACCTGCTGTCATGACTGAACAAGTCAAATCTTAAGACTGAAATCTAACTTTTTTTTTTAAAAATGAGATAGTCTTTCATTGAAATGCAAACCCACAATGCTGCAGATTTGATTTTAGCAACAAAATAGAAGTTTATTGCCCAGAAGAAATGAAGATGAAATAGAAAAGCCAAACTATCTGCATGCCACACAAACAGAGCTGGAGAAACACTACAAAATACAATATAATGAACATCCTAAAAGCATGCCTTCAGAGTATTAAAACACCAGAAAGAATTCCTTTCTCTATCATGTCTATAGGTTTGACCTAATTATTGCTTTTGATTCCTGAGCTTGAAAGTCTGCTAGCCTCTTCCTTGAATATTTACACAACCAATTTTGGCTTTCTCAGCTTAAAATTAGCCTTTCAGAGATCTCACCAAATACTTTTTATCTGGAACTTTCAAACTCAACTTTTCTGAACTAACTCTTTGTTCCAGAAGTGTGTTCTTGCTTGTAACTTCCACCTGGACTTCTATGAACTTCAAACCATGGACTTCTCCCCCAAGCAAGAAAAAAGTCAATTGCTGACTCTAAACTGAAAACAAGTCTTTTAACATCACCTTCTGGATGCTCATAAATTTCCTCCAATAAAGTTTTATGAAGTTTGAAACCATTATCCTCAGTTCCAGGTCTAAACTACTTTCCCTAGTAATCACTGTCTTTCAGAATGGAGGGAGACTCATGTTTTTCATTACTTACTTTGTCAGATTACAAAATTCTCCCAATGCAAACAAATTCCCATTGGCACACCAGGAAATCTCTCGTTTTCATACTGGTTCCACTAAAGTCCATGGTTCCAGAAACACTAACAGGTTAATCACTAACCTCCCTCAGAGACAAAGCCAACAGCAAAACCCACATGCCATGTGCTCAAAATCCAAACCCTAAAATAAATGTTATTAATTATATATAAATAAATCACACAATTTAGAACAAAGTGTGTAAAGAATCTGGTTTCTCATCATGCTTGAACTGATTTTGGGTCCAGATAGAAATAAACAAAGAATGCTAAAGAATTCCCAATAAAGAGACATTAATGAATTTCTTCAGTATCTTCACAGAATTTGGGGATGCAATGTAAACAAAGCTGGAAAAATTACAACCCTCACCACCAACATGAACTGGTAAATGTTCTGAATTTGTCTGCCATCTTGAGACTGCACTTTTTCTATGATTATTCTTCCTTTCACAGCCGTTTAACTGCAATTAATTATTTACTCTCAATCTTTCTTGCCAATGCCATCTGTTGAGGTTATGCCCCTGCACTACATTATACTGATCAGTAGAGAATTCTTCTATGCATCTGTCAATGTACTAGATCTCTAGTTTTCCCATCTAATTGGTATGCCATGAAGACTCTTGTTTTCTACGTAATCACATGCATACAAATTAAAGATTTTGCATAAATGGTAATGGCCTCAGGATTGATTCCAACACTATATCTGTGGCCACTAATTCATATTTTTGACATTAAAAAGTTTTGAGTTTTGCATTGAGGTTGGTATCGACACAAAGTAACACTTTGCCTGGGAGATAGAATATTAGCAGTCATATTTTTTAAAAATCTTTAAATATTCAAGCAAGACAAAGGCATGGAACAAGATGCAGGCTCTTGCACAGAAGGCCTGCATCCAATTTACACAGAGCTATAAAATTATACCACAAGACCCCGATTAAGTGAGCAACTTTGCATGTCTGTATTGGATAATTAAAAACACCTATAACCATAAATGACTTAAATCTTAGAATTATGGAGTCATAGAGATGCACAGCAAGGAAACAAACCCTTCGGTTCAACTCGTCAATGCCGACCAGATAATCCTAACCTAATCTAGTCCCATTTACCAGCACGCGGCTCATATACCTCTAAACCTTTCCTATTCATTTACCCATCCAAATGCCTTTTAAATGTTGCAACTGTACCAGCTTCCAAACTTCCTCTGGCAGCCCATTCCATACACACATGAAAAAGTTGCCCCTTAGGTCCCTTTTAAATCTTTCCACTCTCACCCTAAACTTGTGCCCTCTAGTTCTGGACTCCCCCACCCCATGGAAAAGACCTCGTCTATTTACCCTATCCGTGCCACGCATGATTTTATAAACCTCCATAAGGTCAACCGTTAGCCTCTGATGCTCCAGAGAAAACATCCCTATTCTATTCCGCCTCTCTCTATAATTTAAAAATTAATTGAAACACAAACTCTTACAGGTAGAGCAGGGTTTAAGAGATCAAATTGTTTACTCCTACTCCCAAATTCTATTTTCCTAGGATGACAGAGTTTTAAAGACAGCATGCTGTGGACCCTAGAAGGGTCACTTGCAGCTCCGTATAAGGGCTATTTTCCCCGAAGCACTCAAATCAAACACTTTTTGCAACATTGTAGCTGAATATATGAACCATTCAGAGATTGCAGGATCTCAGTCAATTACAGCTTTTTGTGTCTATCTCAACTGTAAGAAGAGTGAAGAAAGAAACAGGCTTCAGGAAAAGGAAATGGGGTGCATTTAAGTCAAATTGAATAATGAGAAAATAGATGAGACTATGAGAAGACTAAGGATAAGCCCATGAAGGAATCAAAACAAGCAAACCTATTTTAGAGAGAGTAAGGACTGCAGGTGCTCGAAATCAGAGTTGAAAAAAAATGTGGAGATGGAAGAGCACAGCAGGTCAGACAGCATTAGAGGAGCAGGAAAGTTTCATGTCTGTACCCTTTCACCCATACTGGGGAGGGAGAAGGAAGCTCAAAAATAAAGAGAGAGGGTGGGGTTTGGGAAAGGTAGATCAGATGGTGATATTTGGATGCAGTTAGGAAGTTATTATGATTGGTCAGTGGGAAGGGTGGAGCAGATAGGTGAGAAAAAAGATGGACAGGTTAGGTCAAGTCAAGGAGACAGGGAGGAGAGGGAAGGTTGGACATGGGATGAGGCTGGGAGTGGAGAGATTTTGAAGCTGGTGAATTCTGTATTCAGGTCACTGGGCTGTAAGGTTCCAAGGCGGAAAAGGTGTTGTTCCTCCAGGTTGTGGCCTCATTTTGACAGTGGAAGAGGGCCAGGATGGACATGTCACCAAGGGAGTGAGAGGGGAAAGTTGAAGTGACTGGCAACCTGAAGGTGGTGTTGATTGGAACGTACAAAGCCCAGATGCTCTGTGAACTGGTCCCCAAGTCTGCAATTGGTCTCTCTGATGTAGAGGCAACTGGGAGCAATGGATGCAATAGACCAGGTTAGAAAATATTGAATAAGATTTTAAATATTGATAAGCACAAATCAAGAATTAGATTCTACAGTTACCGCTGTTCTTGAACTATGGCATGGCAGGAACTTACATCCTATCACTAAAAGTATCCTTATGTTATTTAGTTCCCGCTCTACTTCCTTTGACAAATCGAATTTTATTTAAACCATGGCAAACTCCGCAGATATCATTGAACGAGTTTTTAAAGCAGAGAGACTAGGCAATTCACTTATACAAACAGCTTATGCAAGGATTACTATCTTCCACAGCTATTACTTTTCCAAAAAGAAACACTTGCCTTCAAAAGAATTTGTACCAAATTATGTAGAACGGCCAAAATAAAGATGTCTTACATTTTTGAACTCGCTATATTACATTGTAAATCGAAACAAGTGATAATAAAATGTACTCCGTATTCTAGAATTCCAAGTTGATAACTCAAGGGACAAATTTGAAAGTCAATGATCATATAACGAAATGATCTGATCAGTAGGAGATAATTATCAATAAGTTAAATGAAGTACAGAGTTGATATGGGCTACAAACCAGCACAAATTGCAACAATAATGTGTGACCAAAGCTAAGGCCAACTCTGAAATATGTTGCAGTTTTGGTTGGGCAACCACAAGAAAGTTATTAAGTTTTAGAAATGGATGATCACAAACCACGAAAAAAAAGCATCTCATTTTCAGCAGAGAAGACATATTAATAAAACAAAAGGAAAATTGAAATAAGGAATCTGTTTCACTTCAACAATGAGCATAAAGCCATACTTTGATGCCATCCCACCACCAAATGTGACAGACAACTGCTGCCAATTCCCAGAGAAAATACATAATTCTGAACCAACTGCCTTAAAATGGAAATTGATCACTATTTGTCAAGAAATATGATTAATTGTGTAAAAGTCTAAACAATGCCCAGAAGTAATTTAGTATTTCTTAAAATAAGAACCAACAGATTTTGGTGGGAATGTCATGCAAGAATAAATGCACATGGATCACTACTACAGTTTGTTTACTTGTGGTCTTGTGTTTCTTATGTCAGTTTAAATTTGCGCTTTTCAGAATATGAACTAGCATGAATACTAAAAGGCTCCATGCCAAGAATAATGATTTTTAATTGTTGATCCCAATTCTTAATTGTATTGTTTATTAGTTACCATATCACATAAATTCACCAATCTCGAAAAATCTGATGAATATTATAATGATACACTAAGGGATCTGTCACATCTTTCTCTCAAGTGTGGTAGTTTTATTTTTCTAAATAACTGCCAAAACCAAATGCAAGTTTCAGTAAGAGTACCCAAATCTTTCTTTAGAATTATTTACAATACATTAAAAACATTGAGTGCATGATATTTTCTGGACCCTATCACACTTACTTCCTATATTTTCTAAACCACACGATTTATCCTTTGCCATACAATTCAACATTGCATGACTAAACTACTAAGTCCATCACGGAGATCTATGACGACAATGTATTATATTAATACTTCTACATTACATGCACTTCCTGTAAAAGTCACACAACTCTATTTTAAAAAATTTAAATCATCTTTGGTTCAGTCTCTGCAGAGTTCACTCCAACTTTGAACCTTTGAGTTGCATCTTTCAACTGCAAGTGGCACTGTTCTTCATAGTGTTACCCATCTGTTGCTGAAGATTAGCCTAGTCAGGAACTGACTACTCCTAGTACAACTCATGAGCCAATGATCATACTAGCCACTCCCATCTCCAACATAATACATTGATCATCAGTTTTATGTTCTTCAAAACAGTTAATTTGCTCTTTTCTTAACTTTAGTAAATGCTTCAACAACAAAGGAGTGCTCAATTTGAAACCTTGAGATTTCTAGGAGTTAAGAACAGTCAGCAACAGCTTTTCTGCTAGAAACAATCCCTTAATTTGTCAAAGCTAAGACAATCAGAAAACATTACATGCAGACCAAATGTTGTAAATAAGAGAGCTGCATTGCTTTTAAAACCTAGTTCTTACAAGTCGAATTTTTCAAAACTTTCAAGACAGAGTGGAAAGATGGATGAAAAACAAATAGATTCCATTCTCTGACACTCTATCATCCACCAAGCAAAGCCAGAAGTAACCCCAAGCCTACTTTCAATGCACCGAGATTCCATCATCCAACTCAGATTCTGCCAAACTCTCATGGTCTCCAGTACATTTACATCACAGTTGCCTAGATCTCAGGAGCAAGTGTGAGTACAGCTTTCAAGTAATTCTACATCACACCCTCCACCATGCTAAACAGATAACTGCAGCATCCATTCTACCCTCTTCAACAACATCCTTGAAATTTTAAAAATATTTAAAAATTAATTGAACTTGTAGCTAAACAAAAATAATCTAAGAATCCTGATGCATATTTTCTAGAAAAGTGTAAACACTTAGCACATTTTTCAATCAAGTCAATACATTTCCCAAATATTTAATAAAAATGCAAATTGAATAATTCAGTATTTTGATATAATGTGACATAATACAGCATTTCCTTTGACTGACAAAAGTTGCACTGAAATTTCAAAACCCATTTCTGTGTTCAGACATTAAAGATCCTTAACATATTCGGTTTTTCTGCAATTCATAAGGAATATCCATGAATAAAGTCTCAATGATATGAGACATTATCTTAACAATTAAATTTCAACTTAAACACATCTCCCTTTTAATCTGCAGAATATAAAGTTCTTGCCACTGCATTACACTATGTTAAAATATTACTCATCTGAGCAAAACAGATGTACATAACTACACTAAAATATTTAATTTGCAATCTGTCTTACGTCAAATTTAACACGCACTGCACCAGACATCATTTAGTTGCAAGAATGACCACATTTGCTATAACACCTCACTATCAATTCCCACCTCTGGTAGGACTCTTAGCTGTATAAATTCCATGATTCTTCAATTCAAATCTTTGTCACAGTTGTATAATCTCTGATTTCACTTCTTACATTACTTTTGAGGTGGAATCTACTCCATCACCATTTGAAAATCTCTACCTTCAGCTATACAGTTAAATGCCTTAATCATTGCATTTATCTTGCAACGTATAGAATGAAAGTCACAACGACAAATTACTCACATGATAATCCATCATTCTTGGCATAAACTGATATGTTAAAGGGTTAATTTGTTCTGGTGTCATGTTAGACATTGGATGTCCTGAAGGTGTGTTTTTCTGTTCTGCAGGCAGGATGTGACACTCTGTAAATGCTGTAGTTTTAAGGAATAACCAAATCACACAGCGCTTTAAGGAATAACCCAATCACTCACTGTTTCTGGAAATAATTTAATCACTTTACATTGTTTTTGGGTGGCATGTGACTGTGGAGGAATGGCAGAGGTCGTGTCTTGCATGCATAACTGACTGTGATGTAAAACCCTGTATAAAGGGAGGATGGACTCTTTGTTCAGAAAACCTCGCTTGGCATGCTCTGCAAGCATCGTGAAGAGTATTCAGTACTCCTCCAAAAGCCTGTACTTGCTGAAATAAATTGTGGCTGTTCACAGAAGTTGGTATATTGCAGTTACATCAAGTGCGTAAGAATCTCAAGCAGGGAACCTAACATTTGGCAATGAGTGGGATTCCAACACATATGGAGCTTCTAGATGGATTGAGTAAGTGATCGCCTGCGTTATGGTAACATGAGATGGATGGGCCCATGAGGTAAGATTTATCTTGATCTCTCCCACTAAAGCAATCACTCAGTCAACCCCTCATCCCCTAGGATTCCGTAGTGATGGAATCTCCAAGACAACTTAAGCACTTGCACGCCATTGAGTTCGTCCCAGGAAGGTTAGAGTCCTCTGACAGTGGGGTTTGAGACCCTGGAACATAATACATAAGAAAAAGGATAACTCTTGTGTCTGTCCAAATCACTCTGCCCTAGACAGTTTGTTAAGAGGGGAAGGTCAGGATCTTGCAGTGGGTGTGGAGACTGAGGACACTGCATTAGTATATAGAGATAAGTTAGGAAGTGGAGACTTTACAAAAAAGGGACAGATGTTGCATAAATTGGGTATAGGAACCTCTTTGCCAGGATGACCCCCAAAACAAGGAATGGTTCAGGTGCCTGTCAAGATGTTTAAATTTTAAAAATTGGGAGATGAAATTTGGCCGATGGGAGGAATTTGGGACATAGATAAATGTAACACAGGGACTAAATTGAAAACTTTAATATCCGCATGGAGGAAGACTGCTGAAGAAATAACAAATAAATCTAAACAGGTCAGTTGGAAGAATAACACGTCAAAGAGGGATTAGAGTGTGTGATCACAAGGAAAATCCTAAGTCTTGGGAGATGCTGAAGAGTCATTGTGAGGATTATGATATGAGTAGAGAAAAACAGGAAAAATTGAGAAAGGAGAGGCAAAGTAAGGATCAGGGTTGAAACACTGGACTATCAAGTGGGAATAAAATGGACGTACTTCCTGACATGTCTGGTCTGCCAATAATGTTTCAAAATAATGACAATGATGACCGTCTCTGATCACAACGCAGACTTCTGACCTCCTCAGGGAGGCCTATTCAGAATTCACTATGTCCAAAATCTCAAAGCCATCCTCCTCTCCAAGCACTACTGCCCACGTAATGGACAATACGGACATCAACAATGGCAATGTCAGAAACCATCGAGCTGCCAAAAAAATGCAGCAACAGCTTGCAATTCTATTGTGTCCTCTACAAACTGGCAGGCACTAAATCGATCACCTGCCTCAAAAACAACGGGCATACCAGACATTGTCACTGTGCAGCATTTACCAGGGGAACGCCCTGACCCAGTAAAACAAGTATGGTAGATGGGTGGGTAATTGCACTCTATGTCAAAAGGCCTCTGGATCACTTCAGTTCGCCAAGCGTGTATACCTGATGCTTTGCTACCGATGATTATTGACTGTCTACATACTGATACCCACCTTCGCAAGGAGGAAATGAGAGAGGAAATGCAAAAATACCTTCAGCAGCTAACATCATCTCTAAAGTTTCTCCATTCAGAGGTAAAGCACACCTTAGCCCCTCTACCTGATCCAAGTCCCACTCCACTTACCCAGTCCCCTGGAAATGTTAGCCATTGCACACACCACACCAAGTCACATTCCTAGGAACTTTGGTCAGTGCCTATGATAGACAACTGACCCCGGAATGTATTGCACCCATTCTGGTGACCGTTCCTGTACTCCCAGCACCAGCACTGCCTGCCTGGAGTAGGGGAACACAACAGATTCAATCAGCTCCCCAGTCATGAGCAGAAAAATAGTGATGAAGCTAACAACGGTGAAGAGGAGGTCCATATGCTTTTGGTCAGTGGCCTTCCTATGGATATTAAACCACTACCTTTGCTTTCGACCATTTAAGGGATATGAAGGTTCACTGATCAAGCTAACATTAAAACAGCCAGTTAGTTTTATTACAATTGATAGAAGCAGGAAAGAATGCATTAAACAGCATTCAATCTGATCCCAAAAATCCTCAGATTCTCCAGTTGGAATTTGCAAAGGTGAACATGAAAATAGCCAAAAGCAAACTGATGGCTACACCCAATCCCACAAACATGCATCCTGCATTGGGAGCACACTTCATTGCATGGGACCCCTACGACATTAATCCCTGCATCTCCAGAGACCTTGGGGTTCCCTACCCACTATACATAACAGAATTCACCCCTGCCATTCCACATACTGCTTTCACCTACCCTGCTGCTACTGGAGCATTTCACGCTCAGATGCACTGGTAACCTCCATCTGAAGCATCTCCACAAGGATGAAAGTCTTGTCAATTTTGGTAAGAATTTAACTTCCCTTATTCAAGAATTCAGATTTCTCCATGGAGTGACTTGGACTTTACTGAAGGAGATTATGGATAACTGGCTCGTTTCCACTTAACTTGGAGGAGGTGGAGTGATCACTAAAGACTGCGGATTTAAGAACTTCACTGGTGAACACGGTTTCCTCCTCCCCCCCCACTTGAGAGGATCCTGCAGTTTCTATCTAATGCATAGACATGCAATTCTTGTTTCTATCATCATTGTATGTTGTGTCAATAACTTGCTTAAATACTGGCTGTCAGATTCTTATGAATAAGGTGGTAGCGCCTTTTTCAGCCCCATTAGTTGATTATCATTGAATGATAAAAAGAGGAAATGCTATGCTAAAGGGTTATTTTGTTCTGCTTACATGTCAGAAATTTATGTTGGGGGGGGGGGGGGGGAGGGGGAAGAGGGGTTCTGTCTTGTAGGCAGGATGTGACAATCTAATCATACTCTGTAAATGCTTTACTTTTAAGGAACAACTTAATCACACACCGCTTTAAGGAATAGTCTAATTACATACGAGTTCTGGAAATAATCTAATCACTTTACATTGTTTTTGGGTGGCATGTGACAATGGAGGAGTGGCAGAGGGTTGTGTTTTACGGAGACTGTGATGTGATGTAAAACCCTGTATAAAGGGAGGATGGAGTCCTTGTTCAGACAGACTTGCTTGGCATGCTTTGTGAGAAACGTGAAGAGTGTTAAGTGATCCTCCAAAAGCTTGTACTTGCTGAAATAAACTGTGGAAGTTCACAAACGTTGGCGTATTGTAATTGCATCAAGCGGGTAAGAATCTCAAGAAGGGAACCTAATACAAGCAATTTTTTTTTTAAAAAATGATCTAAACCATAGTGAGAAGGCTACTTAGTTTGAAAATGGTTTTTACATTTTTCGAATGTAATTAGTCATCTAAATATTTCTAGCATAGGCCCGCCATTCGGCTAGAAAAATGTCACAACCAAACATTTCCCTCAGGAGATTCAGGTTTTGAAAACAGGGTAACTGATGCAACCTTTTAGCATCCACACTATGTTAAAAGTGAGCCTACAGATGGCTCCTCAGATGTGTACAAATGCAGCGTCGGCTAAAAATTTTAAAATCTACTCAACAATTTAATTACTCAAAAGAATTGAAGAGGAGAAGTGGATTAAGAAATGCATTGGGGAGAAGTACTCCTATCAAACACTCTGGAAGGCCATAACAAAGGCAACCATCTTTCCTTCGCCCTTCACGTACGCAATCTTCAGGTTATAGTATAGCTTAGACAAATGAACCTCTCAGTTTTTGTCCACTTAAAATGATCAATAGCAAAATCTAAACTCAGGTAAAATCTTACAAATTAGTCTTCCAATACAAGTCTTTATTTTATGGTAGAACCATTACTGAAATGGAAACTTGGAGGAAACAGTAATTTAGAGACAGACCATGATAGCTAACAACATGATAAGATTGTTGGCAAGCTGAAGGCAAGCTATGTACCTGTAACCCAGAAAGCAGGCTTCGAGCAAAGCTGATAATGGGGATTCAGAAATATAGAAAATGTAACTAACACCCTGTGACAGTTCAGTTTAATTGTTCATTATTAGCTTAACAGTGCCAGTTGCCCATATATGTAAAACTAATTACATGTAAAATTGGCTGCTACATTTTCTACATTAAAGTTGTAACTGGCAAGTCAAAAGTGCTTTATTAGCTGTGGAGCACTTTGGAACAGCCAATATCATGAAAGGCACTATGTAATTTCAGGTTTTCCTCTTTAAGAAACAGGTTACATTTCCAATTGTGCACCCCATCACAAAGACTTTGCTTATCCATTAAATAAGTAATTTATTACAAATGCTTACTCCTTTTCACTAACTTGCAATGGATTTCACAGACATCAGTGGGCCACATTTGCAAAGAGAAGTTAATTTCTCAATGGAGAAAGCGAGGAGTGCAGATGCTGGAGATCAGAGCTGAAAATGTGTTGCTGGAAAAGCGCAGGTCAGGCAGCATCCAAGGAACAGGCGATTCGACATTTCGGGCATAAGCCCTTCTTCAGGAATGGGCAGGCTTATGCCCGAAACGTCGAATCTCCTGTTCCTTGGATGCTGCCTGACCTGCTGCGCTTATCCAGCAACACATTTTCAGCTTTAATTTCTCAATGACCTGGCAAAATCATTGTACAAGCTTAAAGAAAGCCCACTCAGCTTCAGGTTCTAACTATTTCTTTCAAAACAAGTTTTTTTAAAGTTTAGGTTTTTGGCCAAAGTATAAATAGATATATAAAAGCCCAAAATAAAACTAAGAATTATTAATGCTGGAAATCTGAAACAAAAGCAGAAATTGCTGGAGAAACTCAGCTGGTCTGGCAGTAATTGTCAAAAGAAAGCAGAGACAACGTTTC